>NW_027468664.1:29529462-29566962 GCF_046254945.1 Alosa pseudoharengus | reverse complement strand
TCCTTGTTATAGGCCTAACGTGTAAACCTTTTCCCACATGACCCCACGGATTCCACACAGAAGTTATAGTCTCATTTATTTACATACACAATGCCAAACATACCCATATTCACCCTGAACAAACCTCTCTGTCTGTATGCTCTCTCTCTCTCTCTGTTTGTGTGTGTGTGTGTGTGTGTACAGAAAGACCAGTGATATGTAGTCCAATCATCTCTACTGTATGCAAACCCACACATCCACCTCCACACACTCAGCCCTGTTCATTAGCCTGTTGAGACTGACCCCCACCATGAACACACACACACACACACACACACACACACACACATGCCCTCATTTCCTGTGCTGGGCAAAAAACAGACGGCAGTCTTATCTAACGCTGCCAGGAGAGGGGAAAGAGTGTGTGAGTGTGAGTGTGAGAGGGAGAGAAAGAGAGAGGGTGGTGGACTGTGTGACTAATTATCTGAGAATATCTGGGTATAAAGACCCGAATGTGTGAGTGTGTGTGTGTGTGAAAGAGAGAAGGAGATGGACTGTGTCTGTGACTAATTCACTTAGGGGCAAGAAGTTACACACAAACATGAAGTTACGCACAAACATGAAGTTACACAAAAACAAGACATGAAGTTACACACAAACATGAAGTTACGCACAAACACAAAGTTACGCACAAACACGAAGTTACACACAAACATGAAGTTACACACAAACACGAAGTTACACACAAACACGAAGTTACGCACAAACATGAAGTTACGCACAAACATGAAGTTACACACAAACATGAACTCATAACACTGCGTGTGCGGCAACACGCTATCCCTCAGGCAACACACGAATGCATGTGCTCACACATGTGATCTTATCAGTAAACATTGATTTTTATCAACTATCAATGCAAACACATGCCACAGGCAGATAGCACTCTGGATGATCTGCCCTCTGCCCTTCACCCTCCAACAGTGTTGGGGATTAACTAAATACATGTGAAGAGCTCTTTCCCAAAACTGTATATCCACCATTTTAATGCATTTTCATAAATCATTTTTTTAAATTTTGTTTTCCAAGTAATTTCAGTGGAACAGTACCACTCTCAATTGAGAAGGGTCTGGTGTCAACAAGGCTAATGTAACTCCCCTTGTGCTGTTGAAGTTCATTAAAAAACTGTGTATACTTTGTTTGGGATGTGGCAGCCTTTTAGCCTATGTGCAGACGAAACATCTCTATTCTTCTTTTACATAGTGTTTCGTATAGCACTTAGCTTATACTGTATATCAATCCATCCTCACTGTAAAGCAGGTTGTGGGTTGTTGTTGACACTATGAGTCTTACAACTTCACATAACTGTTTTATCCACAGCTAATAACATAATACAACGTATTCAAAATACTTTACTCACTTTGAGTGTTCTATCGGAATATGTTACAAAAAAACATTTTAGGGCATGTATTCAGTAATCTGTAGTGGAATACATTTTAAAAGTAACCTTCCCAACACTGCCCTCTAATAACAGGTGTGTGTGTGTGTGTGTCAGTGTGAGAGAGAGAAAGAGTTTGTGTGTAAAACTGTCAATTTGCATGCCATGAATATGTATCCACACCACAGCAAGTGTGTGTGTAGGATTATTAATAAGGAGGCCTGCTGAGATTCTGTGTGTGTGTGTGTGTGTGTGTGTGTGTGTTGGTGTATGTGCGTGCGTGCGTGCGTGCGTGCGTCGCGAGCGCAATTGAGTTTCAGAGTTGGAGCCAAAACTCCATATCTGATAACAATGCCCTTGAACAACTAACTCTCACATTCTTTTCATTCCATCACATCTATACATTATTCTTCAGCATCAGCCGCATATTGGATGCATTGTAGCATATCAAACATCTCTGACTTGGACTGTAAAGTACTGAATTAGGTATAAAACAAGGAATATGCTAGGAGTCTGTTTCATTCAGCTGGAGTGTAGCCTACATACTCTAGTGTGGTGCATTCTGTGCAGCGTTAAGTCATATAGCATTGCATCAGTATGTCTGGGCATTCAGCTATGCTGCTGTTTTACATAATCAGATTCAAAACAGGGCCGCTGCTCTGGCAGCGGGATTGCGGCCTAAATTAACCAGGAAAAAAAAAACAGTCAACGCTTCCCCCTAGTGGTCATTTTAAGCAACAACATAAAGGCATTGCTGTAATTGAAAATAAATAAATAAATAAATGCTGAACTGTTGAATGTCAGTTCAATTCAACATGGTGCTGAATGTCTTAGGTTAAAAAACATTTTCACAACAAAATGCCACAAATAGTTGATACGTCTTGGTGAGCTTTTCAAGCATCAAAGCAAAGGGAGGAAGCTGGTTAAAATTTGGGAATGGTCGCTTACCTCACTTCCTCGCCGTTCAAAGAGGGTTGCAAGTGTAAACCTCCTCATTTAATAAATCAACACATCTGAGATATGAGTGGAAACACAAACACACATATTAAACAAATATCTCTTACAGACTTAGACATTCGTAACAACTTCAAGCCTTATATCTCTAACTTTCAAAATTGGTCACAAAGATCAAACGTAATCTTACACTAATTCATTAGGGTTGCCACCAGACCGAACCTTCTCCGATCCCAAAGGAATTCATTCATTCTTACTATTACATAACTCTCCTGTGTATTCCTATGAAAGCAGGGATCTAACACATCACTGTTTCATTAAAACATTCTGTATACTCCAAATGTAGGACACATAAGTGTTCTTTCAATTAGTACAGCAATCTTACCAGTCATGATGGCCTACCTCCCCAGCTAGTCCTTTCAAAGAAACCGTGTCCTAGGAGCCGGCACACTTGCCCAACCTATAGCAAACACCTACTGATTTCTATCTCTCACACACATACACCACACACACACTAATCCCATGGTCATCTGACGCAGTCAGCACACACTCCCCTGTGAAATACTGTGGCTCCGTTCAATGTCCCTACATAAGAGTGGTTGCCCTCCCTCTCTCTCACACACACACGCACAAAGACACACCCAAAGCCACACCCAGTAGACTTACACAAACAGAAGACTGAGACAAATGGCCAATATACTCAAGACACCAGACAATGCAGTTTCAAGTGGCATGGAAAATAGAATGACTACCATGACTACCGGTAATCATTTCAGGCAAAGAATGAGTTTACTTACATACTAGCGAAGGATGTGATATAAGTGTGTATGACTGGGCTACTAACTAAAAAACCCTGACTGTAACGGTCCATATCACTGCTTTACAGGGCCAGCAAACACCAAAACCCCTCTAATACACACACACACACACACACACACAAACAAAACGAGATCTCAAACAATGCCGTTTTTGTACGTTTGTTTAATTTATTCATGGATCTCTAAACAGGTAATTACAATGACAATATACAGAGAGGGGGCAGAAGTTACTGACTCCCAGCCTTTGGGGGAACCCATTCGTGGATCTTCTTCCGGGTCGTGGAAAACGGCACGTACTGGGCTGCGGAGCCGCTCACGTTGAATTGGTGCACTTCAGCAAGGAACTTCTTGGGAACAGGAGGGTGTGTGGTCGGCGGATCATCAGTCATGGAGTGGAGCCAGCGATGCCTTAGTGTCAAAATGGGGGCAGGGTGGAGACATAAGGATTATTGGTTAAGCCTTTGAATACTGCTGTGATGTGTTTTCTAATCTAATGAAGCCGGCCTTCAACCATACGATTTTCAAAGCGATTTCACTGTCGGAGAGTTGGACTGAAAGTGGTCCCAGCCTTTCTAATCTTAATGAAGATGGACAAGGGCAGAATACAACACAGATTAACCAGATATTCAAAATAATTAATAAATAAATAAATAAATAATACAATAATACAAATAATAAATAACAAGCAGCTTGTAAGTGTATAAAAGTTTTGAGCATTCCTTTTAAACTTCTCTTCCCATGGAAAGGAACCTGCATTGACATCTGTGTTTAGGGTTGTCTCAATCACAACTCACAACATAAAATCCAGAGGGGGAAAACTGTGGCTTCAGAAAGTACAGTCCTACGATGAACTGGTTCTACCTGTATGATTTCACTAATTATGGGTCTGCACTCATTAACTTACTTGAACACCCTTCATTGCTCCAGGGAATGTTGCCTGGCACCGATGCCCATACACACCAAGACTAGTCCAAGTCTTGGAAAACAAGACTATTCTTGTTTGTTGTTCACAAACGTGGAAGGAGTTACCAATCACTACCAGAGCAGGAGAGTGCTTCTCCATAAGATGAAGACCCACCTCTCCTGACACTTCTAACATGCCTTAGTCTGAGAAAGTTTTTCCCCCCACACTACTATGCCTATGTCTTTTGATTACTTTCTGGTTGTCAACGTTAAACTGCACTGTTGTCCACTGGTTATCTTGTACCGTATATAAAGATAAAAGATAGCATTTATTATTGCTCCAACGCCTCATTTGCACTGGTGCTTGAATGCTGGAGCTTGGATGCTGGAGCTTGGAAGTAACTTTTGATAAAAAGCTTCAGCTAAAAGAATAAATGTAGATGTAGGACTTTCTCTTTCTGGAGGCAGTTTTCCACCAGTATACTATATATAAACAAACGTATTGGGATGCCTGCTATTACACCCAATAACATCCCTTCTCTAAATCCGCTCTTAAAAAGGTATTGTGTATTGATATATTGAGGTGGGCTCCCCTTTGGAGCTTGGGGTTTCAACTAGATTCTTTTAACATTTTTGCCCATTCATTCAGAATTAGGGTTGGGTATCGTTTCAATTTGAACGATTCCGATTCCAATTCCGATTTCTTATTTCGATTCCGGTTCCTAACGATTCTCGATTCCGATTTTTTTTAAAGGCAGGGTCAAAAAAAGTTTAGGATATTTTAAATGAGCTAGCTAACCAACGGTCTTTCTCAGGGTATCTGCACATTTTCCAAGTGCAAATTTAAAGACTTTTAAAGACCTTTTCAAGACATCTAAATGAAAATTAAGACTATACCACGGCAAAAAGATATATAAGACTGTTTAATGCAATAGTTTTTTTTTCCTACTAATTTTAACCCCCACCCCATTTTGGATGTCTACAGAAGTTACCAAAAATATTTTGGCGAAAGAAAATAATTGTGTGTGAATTACCTTCACAGCTATAAATGCCCAATTTTAGGGTCTGGACTGCTTGCTTTTGAAGCTGGCTGTACTGTACATATTTGGTTTTGCTTACTGCTGAGGCTGTTCTTCACCTGTGTCTGTAGTAGCCTAGGGCTACTTGCCAAAGACATGTGCACTGGACTGGATTCCCTTAAATATTTTTTTCAAAGTTAACTAAGCTATTTACATATTTTAATAAGCCTACTTTATATAATTTACTATGTGCATCTATTGTCCATATGCAGCACAGCAAATCAAAGTTAATCCACTACTTTACATTTTGCATACCAGTTGTATCTAAACCAACCAAAGCTTGACTGAAACATTGTAAAACCATTGACTTGTTTTAAATTAATTAAGAGACAGGTCCTCTTCGCATGATCCTGCTGAAAACTGCTGGTTTCATCTCAAGCACGCACGTTATGAACGCACGTATTTTTATGTAGCAGTCGCCGACATTCAAAGCATATGCGGTTATATTTCACAACTTTTGCTAAGTAGGCCTAGCCTACTGGGAAACGCTGGCAAGCAAGCTGCTGGCAGATATTACAGGTAGGCTATTATAACTTAAGACAGATATTTTCTTCCCTAGGCTAGGCCAGCAACACATGCTGGAAAGATGCAAACAGATCAACTTAACATACCGGTATACAGTATTTCCTCCTGATTGCGAAGAACTGCACATAATTTCACCAGCAGTCTTCGCGTCCATAGTTTGTGAAACGATGCTGCGTCCGAGCAAAGACTTTAGATGCCAAGCGCAACTCCAAAAAGGAGAACAAATAAACGTCCGGCTTGAGGCTGCGCCGGACGCCGGACAGGGCTTTTAAAATCCATATGTCCGGCCTAAATTCGAACATATGGCCAACCTATCGCTAACTGGCTTACCAACTCTTTCTCCCGCTCATTCTACCGTAGGCTCCCTCATTCCACGTAGGCTACCCTGTCTATCTCTCAGGCCTCAGCTACACCACGAAAACGCCAGGCATATTATTTTGTACATAGGCCTACTGTATTATTACCGTTTTCACACCTTTAACCAAACCCGTGAAAAACATCTTCACTCTGCAACCACTACACTTCCTCCCGTAGCCTAATAGCCTATCACGTATACAATTGCGTTTTAAATACACGAAACTGGATGGAGACATCACTCGCTCTCTTGCACTCGCTGGCGGTCCCATACGCACATTTAATACCTCTCTTTCGAAAATTCAGTTGTAGCCTATTTAAGACTTTTTAAGGATCCTCGGGAACCCTGCTTTCTGAATGAAATAGTCTGACCTTCTCCATGAATTTTAATTCTATTAACTATGCGCTTCTTCGTTGGTGTTCAGACGTTTCTTCTTCCTGTCGGCAGACTGGGAATCGAAAGTAGGAATCGAAATTTAAACTTTTGAACGATTCCGGGAAAATCGCAAAGATAGTCCCGGTTCCAACCAATACTCGATATTCGATACCCAAGCCTATTCAGAATAGTATTTGTGTGGTCAGGCACTCTTGGGGGGTATTCCATCAACCTCGCTTAAGGCCAAACCTGGCTTATTTCGATAAGTCTCGCTAATTTTAGTGAGAATTCCGTTCCATTAATGAGGTTAACGTGAATCCCAGCTTGGTAACCATGGGAATTTATGCCACAGAACTAACCTGCTCCGTAGCAGGTTAACTTTCAAGCTAAATTAAGCTGTGTTGCAAAAAAACCCAATCAGTCGGAAAACGAGTCCAAAAAGATGGTTCCGTCAACCTGCGCTCTCATCACCTGTAGCCTACAACTTCAAAAATAGAAGTAGGCCTATAGAAATGTTTTTTCCGACAGTGCACCAAGCATGGATTTACACATTCACTAGCTCCAAAAAATGTATGAAGATTATACGATTAAAAATGTTTTAACTTCACATGCATGTGGTTCTAGGAATCGTGCTACTCTGCATCACTTACGTTCGGTGGTGGTGTAACGTGCAACGAGACGGCATAGGAAAGGAATTACATTCTTGCGTGTTCGCAGGTTCGCTTCCCATACGAAGTATTAAGGCTACAATGTTTATCACCTTGACAATGGCATTTTTAGTTATAATCTTTGACGAAAGACATATGTCCACTGATAAAGGGTCATGCACATTTGGTAGGCTGTGCAGTGACAGCATTGCCAGTGGGCTATATTATATATGATGCAAGCCAAAGGATAATTATTCTGTAGACTAGGCAGCTAATAATTAAAACTGCTTCATGTGTCGACGATTGTTCATGAATGTCAAATCAACTGTGTGCTACACAGATTAAATACTAGGCATAAATTGAATTGAAAGCCATTGCCTTTCAGATACTTTTATTTCAAACACTTTGGGACTTATGGGAGACAATAGGCTATTATGTTGATACTAATTTATTTTATGACCACCTACACCTAGACAATAATTTGGAGTGAACTCTTTTAATATAATAACGTAGGCTATAGATAGTTTTGAATATATGGCAAAGTTGTTTTTGAGTTTATACTATTTATTCATTCACTCGTTTTGTTCAAGCATAGACTGTAGCCTAGGCTGTGTGTTCAAGAGTGAAGCCAATCAAACTCGCAATTGATTTCAAACCATTAGCATTGTTGTTTTAAATATATGCTTTCATTATTCTCCAATTTCTGTAGGCAATCTATTTTTTTCTCTCGATGTTAAATTTGATGACTTTCGATGAAAATCCTGTAGATGGCGTTTGCCTATCGAACAGAAATCATCTAGTATTGTCTTAATTTTACGACATATATCGTATTTTCGTCAATCTACTGTTTTGGTCTACTTTTCTACCTCGTGCACGAGCAGAGATGAAGCTGAACTAAACCTCGCTTGAATAAACGAGGCCGTTAAGTAAGGGATAACGGCCGCCGAGGTGTCCTGTTATACGGAATTAATGGACGAGGGCGAGGGGCAAAAACTCCCCGACGCGCAGCGGAGAATTAAAGGCCACCCGCCAGCCAATCAGAAAAGAGTATTTCTTCTCTCCGGTGTGATAGACCTCTCCAGAATATATCCCGCCTCCTAGCTTCCGTATCCATCCAACTTCCGGTCGTGGATTGTCTATGGGAAATAACATGGCGTTTTGAAAGATCGTACCTGTCAAACTCTGTAGGTGACAAAGTAGAAAAAGCTGCTGGGCAGATTGGCCTACACACTTCTGCCATCTAGTTTCCACTGGATTTTTTGATTTTCGGTGCCGTTTAAGAAATATAGTCTATAGTATATTACTTAAACGGCACCGACAATCAAAAAATCCAGTGGAAACTATATGGCAGAAGTGTGTAGGCCAATCTGCCCACCAGCTTTTTCAACTTCGCTACCTACAGATGTTTTACCGGTATGATATTTCGAAACGCCATGTTATTTCTCATAGACAATCCACGCCCGGAAGTTGGATGGATACGGAAGTTACGGAGGCGGGACTTATTCTGGAGAGGTCAATTATCACCCGGAGAGAAGAAATACTCTTTTCTGATTGGCTGGCGGGTGGCCTTTAATTCTGAATAACAGGACACCGTTCCATATCAATGCTTATGAATGGTAACAACCATAGTAGGACGACGGTTGCAGCGCTCTAGAATCTTTTGGTAGCAGGCTTCCCAACAATGGAATCAACTGTAAACAAGCTAACTGTCCATGCTAAAGTTGTACAACAAGCTGAACTAGTGAGCTTCTTTTTAAACAGAACCGCGTGTTTCCAGTGTTTACAGTGGCAACCGGGTGATAAGCGGGATAACGGCCTTCGAGGTGTGTTGAGTTATACGGAATTAATGGACTTGCGCTGCGCGTCGGGGAGTTTTTGCCCCTCGCCCTCGTCCATTAATTCCGTATAACAGGACACCTCGGTTAATGGAACGGCTTCAGCCCCAAGTGAAAGTCTACGCTAGTTCAAGCCAGGCTATTTCTGTTAATGGCCGCCTTCATTAGCGAGGTTGATGGAATACCAACCAAAGGTGTTTGATAACATGGAAACCTGTTCTCTGTGGCTTCTTGCCCACCAAACTCACAAAACAATGTCTTCCTGGGCCTACAGATCCTCAAAAATATTGTGGCAAGCTTTCTGAGATGAGAAGAAGCTGTTATAGCTGCAAAGCTGTATATCGATGCCTATGGATTTGGAGTGGGATGTAATTTAAGTTCATCTCTCCACATCTGTAAATAACAGCTGTGTGATATCATGACAATGGGAAAAAGGGGTGTTTCTGACAAAACTTAAAAGTATAGTTACCATTCCGAAGGCACCATGCTCCCATCCACTTCCCACATGGTGTTCTTTCCGTTCATCTCTGTGGTGTAGACCACCCAGCGATGCCGACCTGACACCATACATACCAAAATGGTTAGTCTCTGTCTAGAATAGATCAAGTGCTTATCCATCACACGTACAATTAGGGCCAAGCAATAAGACAACAGAGGATACTGGATGGTGGAGACCGTGTTTCTGAATGCACTGAAACGAGACTGAAAGGGCCTCGCTTACACTGATCCAACGGGGTCCTAATGCCGGAAGAATAATACTTTGATACTGAAATATTGTTAACGTTACTTCAATGCAAATATACGGTACCCCAATAAACCGGTAGCTAAGTATGATAGGGAAATTAGCGTTACAGTAACGTTAAGTTTACATAGGCTATGATAGATTCCTACCAAAGAAGTAACGATTGTCCTCGAAATACTTGTTTCCATACTTGTCAATCCCAACCAGTGCTCCAGTTTTCACGTCGTTAACCCTTGAAAAAGAGAGTAGTATAACGTTAGTAATGTGGCGAATTTCCTGAGGGAAAACATATTAACAGCAGCTCACATATGCGCCAGTGTGGAACAACAAGTAATGTCAGCTAGCAAGTTATGCTAGCTCTGTTGAGGTCACAGTTTGTTTACCCTAATTTCCAAAGACATTAAAAATATAGCAGTGCCTTCTGTGAGCATGAGGCAATTTATTGTCTTATTACACACCTGAAAAACTGCACAAGCAATCCACGAAGACCCCCATGACCTCCCAACTGGCCTAAAGCCCTTCGAAAAACATGAACGTACTCCGCCATTTTCGACGGAAACTGCTGTGCACCACTCAATGTTCCGTGGCAACACCAATCAACGTGCTTTAGTTCCCCCTAACAGTGTTGTCGTCGTGCCTGTACGACCATAGACATAATATACTATAGACGCCGCATCGACCGCTACTCCCTACTAGCGCTGACGAGATTTGGAGCCGCCATCTTGGACCGGTCATTCACTCCACTCAGTGTAATCTGTTTGGCCGGTTCGATGAGCTGTCAGCGCACTTAATTAATCATATCTCACTGAATATTGAACAGATTTTCACGCGGTTTTTTTTTGCTGCAAAGGTCATACATGTAGCTATGATACTGGCCACATTGTTCGAAAATACAAAAAAAAAAAACAATAGTACGGTAATGTTAAATCTTACTTGTGAAAAGTAAATCCCCCGAGTATGGTCCGCCGATTTGAGCAGGAACATGCTGCACAGTGCTGTCATCTTGTGTTTTCTGCTGCAACGCAATGAGGAGTATGACAGGTCCAAGTTGGCGGCCGCATTTCTTGTTTCCAGCAGCCAATGCGGCGTCTATGTATATTATGTCTATGTTTACGACCATAGGTCCTAGTGTACGACAGTCTGACGACCCTCCAAAAAACATGGGCCAAGTCTCGCGAACCCTTCTCTCCAACCGGTTTCGAAATGTTGCGAGATGGGTATTGGAAGCAGAGGCAGAACATGTTTTCTCTCATAGGTAGGCTATCAACACCATGATTTATTACATCCAAAGGATAACTAGCACTCATCCAATGTATAACTGAAAGTATAACTGCGTATACTTTCTGAGGAACATTATGTAAAAACTGAATTGGAAGCCTACATCTAGGGCTACTGAAGATCCCAGTTTTTAAAATAGTTGGTCTAAAAATAATTTTGCAACCCTCCGATGTTTGGTGAGCCCCAGTGTTAAGAACCACTGGTGTATGACACAAATGAGGACTACAAAATACACTTTTGACATTTCTTTTATGTACATACATATAATATTTACACAACAGTACACAGTACTGTCAATTGATAGAGCACAGTTTTGCAGATAAAGGGATAAAGAATAATTAATCTCCATCCATACATTAACATAACTAATTATCAGCCAAGAAACTGATGCCTGCACTGAAAGCATGATGAGAAAAACCTACAGAAAATGCTTCTTCTTCTCATCCCATTATACAAAGACCACAATGCCACATGAAACAAAGAAAACAAAAGTATAACAAAGACAATCCACGTCTGTATTGTAAGGTCTCATCATTCCTCGAACTTTGCACCTGGTCGTGCATGCCTGTGTACATTTCTGTTTGGGGGATGAAAACTGTCCATCTTAATGAAGTTGATCTGGGACACTTGTATTAACCAGCTTAAGCCATACAACATTCTGAACAGAACATCAAACATGCTTATCTTGTTCTGTGGAGACCACAGAGTAGGGATCTCAATCCCCAAAGCTTTATATGTCTGCAAACCCCTAAAGCATGTCCAGATTGTTTGACTGGAGTTAATCGCTTGGCCTTATAGGCTAGCTGGGGTTCCCTGTCCACCCTGATTGGTTGGCTAGGGTAATTCACTCGTCCTGATTGGCGGGTTGGCAGGTTTATTCGCTGGCGCCGACTGGCTGGCTGTTGTAGTCGGTGGACTCCATCTTGAGGATGTAGGGGATGATGCTGTCGATCTGAACGTTACCGATGAGGCCGGTGAAGAAGAGCTCCTCAGTCACACACGCGCTCATCAGACGCAACGCGGGCAGCCGCAGAAGCAACCTTGACAACCTGACACACACACACACACCGACAAACATTTAAGTTAAAAAGCATTTAGCATTTCAGCAGCATCAAAAATGACATTCAAACATGCGTGGTGCGATTACTATTTTACAGACATACAAATACTTTCCATGGTGTCGAAGGCTTCAAATCTATAACGCTCATACATCTTGCTCTAACAACTAAGGCACTGCAAAATATCTTTTGCATAATCTGCATAGCCCCTAAAGGGACATGGTAAGCATGAGAAAGTTTTGCTTGCACACCAGAAACTTTCTGGTGTGCTTGATAAAGTATGCCCAAGAAACGTAAAGCAATAGTAATTATAAAATATGTCCATGTCCCTGGGAGGTCCTGGGAAAGATTTGTATGCACTTCATTTAGCGGAGAATATCTCAACTGTTATAGACTAATATGACCCCATTGAACAACGTGGGATGTGTGCCAAAATCGCTACCCGGGACGAAAGTTCTGAAAATTACCACAATAGGTGACACTATTATCACATTATAGGTGAATGGGACTTTTTTTTTTCCTTAAAAACTTCTACCAGTTTAATCTTCATATTAAGAGAAATACTTTTTGTATTACACTTTGTCTTAAAAATAAAATAAAATATGCAAATTAGCCAATATCTCATTAAATATGCGTACATAAACCCTAGCCTGGGTGTTCCCATGCTGCCTTGCGCGCGATTTGATTCACGCTGCTAAGGCAGCCTGGAAACTACCGCCCTAATTTTTGCCTCAGATAGGGAACCAATCACAGAACAGGGGGGAAAGCAAGACGATGATGAGCTATGCACAGACGCATTTGATAGACATCCGTGGCACCCAATAAACGGATCTGGGCATTTTTTTCAAATACGAGAAAATGAACGTTTGGTTCCCAGACCACGTCTCATTGAGAAGTGGTGGCGCTAGCCAGGCTACATAAACCCTTGAAGCTATAGATTTTCTGAGGTGATCACAATGTTCACAATGACCATGATTGTAAGGTCATAGTGTAAGCATTCTTATTTGATATAAAGAAAATGGCAAAAAAACAGTCAACCAATTGCATAGCCTACAACTAGCAACAAACAGGAATTGCCAGTTATTTATTAACCTAAACTTTAAAAGCTTACATTTCCTATCTGTTCTTAATATTGCTGTCATCACTAGGGTTGCAAAGGGGCGGAACATTTCCGGTAAATTTCCGGAAACTTCCCGGAAACTTTCCATGGGAATTTAAGCTGGGGAATTTTGGGAATATTCCAAATTGGAAATTTACATGGAATTAAAGGAAATTATGGGAATTAATGGGAATTAACTGGGAATTCATACTGTTTCATATACAAACATTAACATTTTGTTCCGTAATAAGCAATATGATTTGTTTGTTCGTATTTTCGCTTAGCTTGGCATACAAAGCTAGCTACCATGCTAGCGGGAATCCCATTATCTGCCTATGGTTTACTAGCGTGCTAAGCTAGCAACACTGAAACCACTGAACTGCCTAAGATACACCATGCCACTCACCAACAAAATCTGATTGGTTGGAACATTAACTGACTATCAGTTTGTTCAGTTAGAATCCCAGAAAATGGTAAAACAAATAAAAAAATATATAATGACACAACATACCACCCCAACCAAACCTTATAGATTATTTAAGTTATATATAAATTGTCAAGCTTAATCAGACAGATTAATCGTCCCATTGCAGTTTATGCAAAATGACATACACCCATTTGAATGAGGACAAAAGTGAACATAAGCCAATAACTGGGCAACTCTGTTTGCAAACTTCCCCCAGTTTCACACCAGTTATTTCCACATGAGATGACATTTTCACTGGGAATTTATTTTCCCCATGGACATGAACACACCATAGGTTTCCTTTATGTCTAGTAGCCTATGCTGATTGCTGTGTGCATGGGATTGACGTATGTGCAGGGTAGAAATTTGACTGAAATTGCATTAAATCAGGTTGTTTTAACTAATATTATGCTGCAAAATGGGGTTTTGTCCACTACATTTAAGTTCCCTGTTATAGACTAACTTGCCATATTAAAAATTCCCAGTTTATTCCCATTATTTCCCGTTTATTCCCTTTAATTTCCATATATTCCCGTTAATTCCCATGGAAAGTTTCCAACTTTGAAAATTCCCGGAATTTTGCAACCCTAGTCATCACCACAACTTTTTTTTTCAACAAAAGTTTACTTGGCAGCCATAGTGACCTGAGATCATAGCAGAGCACATGGCTGTCAAGCAAGATGACTTGTGAGATCAAGAAAAGTAAGGAAATCTACTCTTTATTCTTTGTGTTGCTGTGTACACTTATTACATGTCATTATCATATGAGTTGTAATTTTGTGTATTTAAATAATTATAATGAATTTGTATCAGTTTTAGATGCTCATTGAGCTCAATGCAAATCAAACCAGCTAATAGGCTAACTGAAATAACACCATGCCAATCTCTAGGTATGGTGAAGGGTATGTGATGATGTGGGGCTATTTTAATTCCAAAGGCCAAGGTAACTTTATCAGGATGCACAGTATTCTGGATCCATGAAATAACTGGCCTTTAAAAATAAAAATGTGCCTGTCTCTATGGGAATTTAACATAGGGGTGGCAATACTTATGACCCCTGTATTTTAAGGAAGAACATTTATTACAGTGCATGAAAATGCACTGTACTGTTATTCCAAGGCATTTTATTATTATTATTATTATTCTTCTTCTAACGCAGCTAATGCAGCTTCAACCGTTTAACGTAGAAACTTCATTCAAACTATGTTACGTAGGTCTTACTTAGGACATGTGAGCTTTGTATTTTTCAACTTTGTAACTTTTATACTTTTTAAACTATTAATTAAAAACTAATCAAAATTTCCCCATTGACTTAACATTATGATTATGACATCACAATACGGCCGTTAAGCAATTAGAATCCTATGGCAGGTGTTCGGGCCACCTGTTTCAACTGCCAGTCTCAGGCTTTAAGCATACAAACTGGCCCTATTAAGACTACACATCCTGTTCAACTGCTTCCTCTGCCAAAAACTGTTTCAAAATAAAAGTCCTCACTACAATATTTCACTGTTAAACAATTTAACCCTTTAAACTACTGAACTTTTTAACTGTTCAGCCATTGTAACTGTTACTTGTCATCAACTATGACTCCTACCCACTGTAGCTAGTTAGCATGGTTAGCATAGTTAGCATGTTAGCATGCTAGCATGTTAGCATGCTAGTTAGCATTTTTAGCAAAACTGCTAAAAATGATTAGCTAAGTTAGCTAAGTCACATGGTTAGCATAGTTAGCATGCTAACATGTTAGCATGCTAGTTAGCATTTTTTGCAAAATTGCTAAAAATGATTAGCTAGGTTAGCTAAGTCACATGGTTAGCATAGTTAGCATGCTAACATGTTAGCATGCTAGTTAGCATTTTTTGCAAAATTGCTAAAAATGATTAGCTAGGTTAGCTAAGTCACATGGTTAGCATAGTTAGCATGCTAACATGTTAGCATGCTAGTTAGCATTTTTTATAAAACTGCTAAAAATGATTAGCTAAGTTAGCTAAGTCACATGGTTAGCATAGTTAGCATGCTAGCATGTTAGCATGCTAGTTAGCATTTTTTGCAAAACTACTAAAAATGATTAGCTAAGTTAGCTAAGTCACATGGTTAGCATAGTTAGCATGCTAGCATGTTAGCATGCTAGTTAGCATGCTAGTTAACATTTTTAGCAAAACTGTTAAAAATGATTAGCTAAGTTAGCTAAGTCACATGGTTAGCATAGTTAGCATGTTAGCATTGCTAACAAACATTAGCATTGCTGAAAACATTAGCTAAGTTAACTAAGTTAAGTATTATCCACCTATTTAACCGTTCTATCATTCCAACTATATTAAACCTTATGTACCAAGCAAATCATTTAACCATATAAACTATCCACCTATTTAACTGTTCAGTCACTCCAACTATATTAAACCTCATCTACCTAGCAACCAATATAGTTTGTTTTTACTCTGTATGATATTTTACATCATATTTTTTGCATTTTCATGCACTGTATTTCCTTCAGGAAATGCTTTTCTAGTTTATTTATGATACATTATTCATTCACTAAGAAAATTGGTGTCCTTAAAGATATTTCCTCATTTTTCACTTAAGGCATTAAGATCAATTTCCAAAAGATGATTTTATATTCCTCTTTTCAGTCAACTTTAGCATGGGTGCCAACACTTTTGACCATCACTGTAACAGAGAGTGCAATACAAATGGTGGAAACATTCTTGGTTAAATGTCTCAAACCATCAACAGACATGGAGACATTTGACAACCTGCGCATTGCTCCGTTTGATAGTCATGCCCTTAAGATGGACTTTGAGAGGACCGCTTGAACCTCAACTAATGCAAGAAAACATATACCTATAGCCCAGTGTTTCTCAAAGTGTGGTCTGGGGACCACTGGTGGTCTGCAAGCTATCCCAAGTGGTCCGCGAGCAGACGTGGTAAAATATAATATAGATGAGTTGTTTGCAATATTGAACCAACTTGTATGTAAATCCAAAAAGTTCTGCAACACTTTCTATGTAAGATATGCCAGTTTAAATCGTATGAATCCTCTGACACAATAAGCAAAGTGTAAAGACAATAAGCAAGGTGGTTCAGTGAGTAGGCCTATTGTGTAGGCTAATATAGGCTACTGTTGAAGTAGGTCTCATCTTTTTTTAGCTAGGTGGTCCGTGCGTTTCTTTTTTATTGGTTAAGTGGTCCTTCGTCTGAAAAAAGTTTGAGAAACACTGCTATAGCCTAGCCTATTATCAACAGCAACTTTGGGTCCAAGCACCATTTAAAGACGCCACCTCGATCTTAAATGCAGATGCTTATGGTTTTGTAAGAAAGGGGAGTTTATTAGTCCCTGAGATTGTAATCTCAAAACCTGAAGGTTTACCAGATCCCTGCTTGTGTGGCATGTGCACACAAGAATGGATGTCCCTGTCAGCTGGTATCCATTGCTGCAAGTACTGCAAATGTAAGGGAGGCAATAGTTGTAAAAATCCTATCACTGAATGAGTTCTCATTATAATCTCCATACCTGGACTCTGTTGAGAAAAAGTTGAAAGTTTTACCTTGCAACACAGGGAATAAACCTGTTGTTCTGTATGTTTCACTTTAAGTTAACATTCCAATGATAATAGCAGTTATATTACATTTCTACAGCTACATTACATTGGTAACATCTACAGAAACACAATTAAAAAGTATCAAACCAGAATTCTTACACCACATGGTAATTGAATAACATTGTGATCACCTTAGAAAATATGTAGCTTGAAGAGTTTATGTATGCATATTTAATGAGATATTGGCTAATTTGCATATTTTATTTTATTTTTAAGACAAAGTGTAATACAAAAAGTATTTCTCTCAATATGAAGATTAAACTGGTAGAAGTTTATGAGAATATCTATAAAGGGAAAAAAAAGTCCCATTCACCTATAATGTGATAATAGTGTCACCTATTGTGGTAATTTTCAGGACTTTTGTCCCGGGTAGCGATTTTGGCACACATCCCACGTTGTTCAATGGGGTCATATTAGTCTATAACAGTTGAGATATTCTCCGCATAAATGAAGTGCCTACAAATCTTTCCCAGGACCTAGACTATATGGGGTTTTGAGTTTATAGTGACCATGAGAAAGTTTCCGTTATGCACACGAAAGTATTTGGTTTGCATGCGAACTGTAACAATCTCTAAACCTGGGCCATGGTGGTTGGTAAAGATGCAGAGTGTGTGTGTCTCACCGGTATGTGTCATCTGGGTACTCCCTTGTGATGTAGTCCTGTAGCTCCATATAGGCCTTCTCCTGGAAGCTCTCAATGTGAGCAAAGCAGTCCACACCTGCGTGATCTGAAAACAAAGATGCAACGCAACCAAAGCTTAATTAAGAAATATGTATTAAAATAGGATCCTTCATTATGACGAGTGCCTGAATTAGGTCTATTTTGATGTACAGTCTTCGTACTTCCTTTGTAGTTGTCACATGCATTCTCTCTCTTATATATGGGTATAGGCAGGGACATATGTGTGCACATGCACACGTCCACAGACAGACATACACAGACACATACTGGAAATAGAGCTTATGTTTTTGTGTTCGACAATTGTTCGGGAGTGCGATCTTGCGGTCCACTCAGGCTTTGCGCTATAGCCTGTAGACATTAAAGGAATATTGCACAGAACTCTTCTGGTTTATGTTTTTGACTTCAGCACTTCAAATGGTGTATTTTTGTTACGTTGTGGGCAAGATATTTGGCCTTAATTTCTGGCCCGAGTCTGAATATCTGACACGACAACACACACACTTTGTTCCTCACCAGGGCTGAAGAGCGTGATGGCTTTGAGGTAGGCGTACTCTTGTGCGTCCGGCTCCACTTTGTTCATGCTGTTGCAAAACTCTTGAAGCCTCCAGATGTGCTCCATCACCTCCTTCACACGCTCCGCAGAAAGCTTTTCTGCACACACAAACACTTAATTATATATAGACTACATATCTCCCTAGTCATACAAAAAACAATTTTCCTAATTTTCCCCATTAAAGGAATTATCCGGAGTAAAATGCACTATCAATTTACGGATGATGAGTACATACGTTGAGTTGACATCAAAATCATGTCATTCGGATGTGTTTTGAGAAAGTTTGATTTTACCGTTTTTAGTCAAAACTCGTTAGCCTGGAAGTGACCAGGGCATGTCATTTCGCCGCTACAAAACGCTATTTTTATACCTCTTCTACAGTTCCAACCAACATTACACTTACGTGGTAGTGAGTAGAGGGTCCCTAAAGCCAAACCGAAGTATCCCGAGGTCTTTATGTGGTCGGATAGAGAGTCCAGAATGAATTTCATCAAGCCAGTACCTTTCCGGAAATGTTGCTGCTGCAGCTGGCATCTTTAGGGGAAAGTCCGTAGGAGTCGATTGCATCACGTCGTTGCACGACATCACGTCACGTGACATTTCAAAATTCCAACCTGTTAGTAAGCTAGGGTTTGCTGTTGCATACAACTTCATTTCAATTTCGAAAGAAATACTGGACTATGTTTTTTTTTTTTTTTTTTTTAACGGCGACGAAATTGTGAATTTCCAGAGTGTGTTACTCCACACTCGGCAATCGACTCCTACGGACTTTTCCCTAAAGATGCCAGCTGCAGCAGCAACATTTCCGGAAAGGTACTGGCTTGATGAAATTCATTCTGGACTCTCTATCCTACCACATAAAGACCTCTGGATACTTCGGTTTGGCTTTAGAGGCCCTCTCCTCACTACCACGTAAGTGGAATGTTGTTTGGAACTGTAGAAGAGGTATAAAAATAGCGTTTTGTAGCGGCGAAATGACATGCCCTGGTCACTTCCAGGCTAACGAGTTTTGACTAAAAACGGTAAAATCGAACTTTCTCAAAACACATCCGAATCACATGATTTTGATGTCAACTCAACATATTTACTCCCAATCATCCGTAAATTGATCTAAAGTGCATTTTACTCCAGATAATTCCTTTAAGCCTTCATTAAGCCTTCCTCTGAGTTTCAAAGACGTTCAACTCAAGGAGTGCATTCCTGCATTTACACACACACACACACACACACACACACACAAACACACACACACACACACACACACACACCTTCACTGAGGTTGGTCTCTAAGTGCTGGACGATGGTGGTGAGGACGGAGGAGACGTCCATGACGTCGGAACACTGCGCCAGACTCAGAGCAAAGAGCTCATTCCAACACGCCTTCATCAACATGATGCCATTCTCTGAGCTAAGCGTGTCGGGAGAGAGGGGAGGATATTTAACATTACTTTATTGAAACATCACAAACCTAAAATGTGTGTACAAATACATACATATCAAGTAAGCAAATGAAGTACAGATTATCAAGCATATTCTATCACCAGAGAGAGAGAGAGAGAGAGAGAGAGAAAGAAAGAAATTAAAGGCTAAGCATCCCATGTGTGGTGTGGTTCAAGTATCGTGTGGTGTGGTTGTTAATGTATGTGTGTCCTGTGTGAGTGTGTGTGTGTGTGTGTGTGTGTCCCATGTGCAGCATGTACACTACCAGTCAAAAGTTTGGACACAGCTACTTATTTGTATAAATGAGTAGCTGTGACCAAACTTTTGACTGATAGTGTATGTGTGTATCCTCTGTGTATGTGTGTGTGTGTGTGTGTGTGTGAGAGAGACAGAGACTCACCCCAGGGCCTGGAAGGCTGGTATGGAGCGTGCCCAGTGCATAGACAGGAAGAGGAGACGAGACGCAGACTCACAGATGTAGTTCACAGTCAGAAACTCAGGCACAGGGAGCGGCATCATTAGCTACACACACACACACACACACACACACACACACACACACACACACACACACACACACACACACACACACACACACACACACACACACACACACACACACACACACACACACACACACACACACACACACACACACACACACACACACACACACACACACACACACACACACACACACACACACACACACACACGCGCGCGCGCATTACTAACAAACAAACACACTTCAATTTTAGCAGACTGACTATAGGTAGACTATAGGTAGTTAGATGTCAAAGTGCTCAAGTCTCTAAAAATTACATTTAAATGAACAGTAAACATTTTTTTTTCTGTCAACCAGTGCATGCTGGGTATTTCCATGCGGGGCGGTCTCACCTTGAAAGGGATGTGGCAGTCAGACAGGAGTGGACCCTGCAGGTCCAGCAGGGTGCCCGACTCATCCGCGCCCGCCATGTTGGCATCGACCCCCATCTCCTCGCCACGCTGTTCTGAGCGCAGCACTTTAGCCAGGGTGTCAAACGCCCTGATGGACACACACACACACACACACACACACACACACAGAGAGAGTCAAAGACAGGCAGGACGCATACACACACAGTTCAAATGAACAATTTCACAAGTAGATCAAATGGGAACACATACACACACAAAAATAAAAAATGAAAAGCGTTGACAGAGTGTTTGGGATTGTGTATGTATTTGTCTGTTGGAGAGTTGAAGAATGGACTGACTGTTTAAGTTGTGTTTTTGTGTGTCTGTGTGTGTGTTTTAAATGAATATTCATCCTCACCGGCTGAGGTCATTAGAGTTGTGTTCGTCTGATTGGGTGTGTTCGTCTGCGATTGAGTCATCCCCATTACTCATGGTCTCCACTCCGTATTGGTCAGTGTTACTGTCACTCATTTCTTTGCGCTCATTGAGGTGGGCCAACGATGTCACAACATTAGCCAGCGTACCCAGATCTCCTTGGCAACTGTCACTCTGAAATACAATATAACATTTATATTATAAATAATAAACATCAGAAGAATAAGCACAAACTAGTGTCATTATAATATGAGTATAGGACTTGGTGGTATCTAGACCACCAAGCTCCATCCTATTACTGAGAGTATGAAGCCTCACTAGTCTACTAGCAATAATGCTTGCATGTCCATTAGATTGCACTTTGGTCATGGATACATGGGCTGAGAGTAGTGTGTGTTAGTGTGTGTAAGTGAGTGAGTATGTGTGTGTGTGTATGTGTGTGTGTATGTGTATTGGTGCATACCCTGTCTGGGGAGGTAGAGATGAGAATGTTGTTGTCCAGTTTGGACATGGACTGCTGTATATTCAGCAGTAAGCTGGAGGATCTGGAGAGAGAACATGCTGTTACTTAGAGCCGTCAGACACTCACATACAGGAGCCACACAAGATTTCTCTCTCATCTCTCTCTCTCTCACACTCACACACACGTACTTGTTCTGTTTTTCGTACTCAAAGGTGGGCAGGGCTGCCAGGGGGCTGCACAGGTTCTTGCGGATGTAGATCTTCTGTGTAGAGGCGGCACAGTTGGCAGGTTTCTCCCTGGACACATCCACTGGCTTCCTTTCACACTGCACCGCTGCACACACAAACACACACAACCACCACTCAGACTAGTCAGACTAGATTGTGTGTGGGAAGGTTCTGAGGTTACTATGCATGAATCTGTGTGTTTGTGTGTATTACAGTGAACCAATTTGAATTTTAGAGGCTGAGGTCTTGAGTCTGGTGGAGTATGAAGGAAAGGCTTGCAGCACACATTAAATATTAATGAGAAAGACTCCAGCACATCAGTGTGCATGACCGTGAGTGCACATTTACATGCGTGAATCCGTACCCTGCAGTCTGTGTGTTTGCAGCAGTACTGCAGAGCTGCAGTCTGCTATACTGGCAGTGTTTGCCATGGTGTTTGTTGATGGTGTGTGTGTGTGTGTGTGTGTGTGTATGTGTGCTGAATGCAGGAGATGCAGCGTTGCAGTCGGCAGTACTGGCATCGGTTGCAGTGGTTCTTGCTGATAACACAGTCAGTGTGTGTGTGTGTGTGTATTTATGTGTGTGTGCGTGCCTCACTTACAGTCCTGCTTCATGCCGAAGGAGATGCAGCGCTGCAGTCGGCAGTACTGGCAGCGGTTGCGGTGGTGCTTGTTGATGACGCAGTCGCCGCTGCCCCTGCACGAGTAGACCAGGTTCTTCCTGATGCTGCGCTTGAAGAAGCCCTTACAGCCTTCACAGCTGACCGCGCCGTAATGACGACCTGGGAGAGAGGGGGAAGGAGAGAGGGAGAGAGGGAGGGAGGGAGGGAGGCAGAGAGAGAGAAAGGGAGGTAAGGAGAGCAAGAGAGAAAGACAGAGAGAGACAGAGTGCGAGAGAGAGGAGGAAGAAAGGCAGAACTAAGCATGTACATAAATCATTTTGAATTGTGTATTATTGTGTATTGGTTTATGAACATGTATGTGTGTTTATGTGGATGCGATAAATATTTAATTAAATATTTTAATGTGTATCTATGTGTGTTACCTGTGGCCTTGTCTCCACACACAACACAGTACTCCACGACAGGCTTGGAATTCTGCTCGGAGTTGTCTGTCACAAACTGGGGAACAGACAACCTCATCAGTATTTTCTACTTCAATACATTCATTGCAGTTGCGCAATGTAGAATATTACATTATTTTATATGACATCTGGCTGATGTTTTTTAAACCCTAAGCGACTCCCAACAAGGGAAACAATCAAGACAGAGTACAATAACGACAAGTTAGTGCAGCAGTGAGTGCTACTTCTATACATACTTGAATTTCCCCTTGGGGATCAATAAAGTATCTATCTATCTATCTATCTATCTATCTATCTATCTACAGTCAAGTGTCAGTTCTAGTCAGGTGGTAAGTGCTAGAATTAGCAAGTCTAGTTGTAGGTAGTGCTACGTGGAGATGCTCTCTGAAGAGCTGGGTAGGTAGAGAGGGACGCTCCTGCTCTGGTAGGAACTGGTAGTGCGTTCCACCAACGGGGAACAACAGATGAGAAAAGTTTGGATTGCCCTGAGCGTACGGGTGGCAGAGACAGACGTCGTTCCTCTGTGAATGAGGTCTCACTATATGGAACTCCACTTGACTGTTTAGTTATGTATACATTTTAGTGGGCCAGGCCTAATTCAATAAAACACCTATGAATACCCCTACCCAGAGCCATATAAAGGTAGAGTTGTGACAATGGGTGTTCAAAATTCGTTAAGGTCACGTGGTTCATGTAAACTTCAAAAAGTTCCCGGAAGTGATTGACAATGGATTTGAATGCATTAAATAAGCTACTGTTCAATGAGAGACAGAGCCACAATTTTGGGTAATTGACAGACAATAAATGCATTGATATATGCATACAATATTTATAACACAGTGTAATTATTGTGTAAACTGTGTAGTTATCCTACCATTACAACAATATTAAATTAAATTCCAGACCGTAGCCTGCTAAATATCGGTGCCCTTTTTTTTCTCCCTTTTACGTATGTGTCACTTAATATTAATTTCCGTACAAAACCAAGACGGGAGATTCTTTAGATAACACAATAGCACCCCATAAGTGTAGCCTAGGCCTATCTAAATTATCGTTATAAAAAAAATGACCTAGTACGTGACTCAAGAGCTGTAAACAGTGTTTTTGAGACTGCGTGTAGCCTACAAAAGTGCATTGAGATTTTAATTTTGCAACGAGAAACTGTAACACAGCTAGTCTAACATTAACTTGTTTGAGTTTTCTCCCCAACGTTTTCTCTGGTAGTTTTTCACTGATCTGAGATAATGAGCGAACTACCTTAAGTAGCGTCTCGGGAGAATAAAAAAAAAGTTTAAAAGTTTTCTAACATCTCTCCAGTGTAATGGTGGGCATGTTAAGTTAACCGTAGCATTACCTATACAGTAACCCCATAGTAATGCAATGCGAGTGATTATAATAACATATAAAACGTGATATAGTCCTTGATAAATAACCAGGCTATGAACTCATAAACAACAGCATTTTGTCACCGTTTGTCATTCACCGTGCTGTGGATACAGCATTAAGATGCTAGGCTAAAGAGCTTGAGATTCAGAGAACCTGCATGGTTGTGCTCATCCTGTCAGAAAATAGCAATTTGATCAGTGATCATGCATCATATCAGCGCAAGCTTGGTTTGAAACTGGTTTCTGGAGATGGGGTTTACACGATCCTTCACTGGGCTAGTGCCTGCTGTGTTAATATATAGGTTCTCATGCATATTAGGCTAGCTTTTGCCAATGAAAATGAATGCAACATAAAAAATAAAAAAAAACAGTAGGCTACTGCTCCTAACTGAAGAAACGTTTACGTCACTGTAAGGAAATTATTATTATCATTGTATAATAACCATTTGTGTAAGCAGAAATATTGTTGTCCTGAGTTCTAAGAACAGAGAGTTCAAGTTAAATGTTGTTGTGCTGAGTTCTAAGAACAGAGAGTACAAGTTAAGTGTGCACCCAGACAGACAGGAACTGCACCCTGGCTGTGTGTGTGTGGGTGAGATAGATAGATAGATAGATAGATAGATAGATAGATAGATAGATAGATAGATAGATAGATAGATAAAGTCGCTATGTCTTGCTTCCTATTTTCTGTGTGCATCTGTACAATAAAAGACACAGCTTTTAGGCTGCAGAGTCAGAGACTGATGGTGTGAGGAATTCTTCCTTACATTAGCAGGCTCTCCTCTTGGTACCAGAGTTTGTGGGCAAAGCCATACTACGTGTTGTGGTTCTTGTATCTATATGTTGGGGTTAAATTCCCTGACAGTTACCAACAATGTTAACAACAAACACAGCTTCACTGCTGCAAACAAAGTTGGCTATATGCTTCGCCATATAACGAACCAGCTAGCCTTGTGATAACAAAATCTTTACCTTTTGTTTAGTCCACTGAAAGTTATCCACATATCAAACAATTAAATACACAGTTATGGAGGAATTGTTTTGGGGAAGCAGTTGCACTATATCCCACTTTTGCTGCCTTTAAGCCACTTAAATCCATAGCCTTGAGCATTGATGAGCATTGCGCATACGTTACAACTTGACATGATGGTGAAGCTAAATGCCCAAGAAACGTCACGTCATTGTAGGCCTACTAAACGCAAAAACTTAATGACAGCTTGTTCGTGGTGGTGTAGTGCTGCCTAATTGAAATGGGATAGGCAAGGGTTATCTTATATTCGGCTATTACGTGTGGCACATTTATTGGGCTTTTAGCCTCTTTTAATTTATTTGATGAGGAACTGATAAAGACTGAGCAGCAGAAAAGTCATAGTCGATACATAAATCGTTTATTATTATAATTAGGCTATTGATAGCCTACTATTACTTTACTACTATTACTGTTATTATTATTATTATTATTCGGATGAGGCAAAGGAATGTAAATCTGAGTCTGAAATGTTGGCTACAAACAGTCTATACTGCTGTAACTGCACTGCTGCTATTATGTAAGGGATAATGCCCGACGAGGTGTCCATTATCAGAAATAAATGGACGACGCGGAGGCGTGAACTGTCCGACGCGAAGCGGAGGACGGTTGCTTCCCCGAAGTCCATTTATTTCTGATAATGGACACATCGAAGGGCATTATCCCGTTTATACCATGGTCACTTACAAAATAAATACATATGAAATCAATTATTAATACTAAATGAGTTTTAGAGCTAAAATCGTTAGTTTTTTTAGCTGTTTATCGCAACGCTGTGGAATGTTGATAAGTTGATTGTTGACAATGCTGCCTTGGTTACCAACTAGCGTTTGAGCCAGCACAGTGATTTAGAACTGTCATCAGGCAATTCGAACGGAATGTCTTTTTATAGGTGTAGTATATCACTTTTTAAACGACACCCTTTTCAACCTAGACCATGGTATAATAATTGTTAACTTCCGGGAACTATTTGAGGCTTCCATTAGCTGCCATTGTTGGAAAAAACATGGAACATTAGCGTCAATGGAGTTGTCGCAACTCTACCTTTATATGGCTCTGCCCCTACCTATAGACCCTTTCAACATTAAAAACAAAAACAATGCTTGAACATTCTATTTGGTTCCCAATCAACTTCCTCTGCATAAAGATAACATATGGAATGTTAAAACGGCAGCCTCGTGGGGCCAACTATGAAGCTGATAATGGAAGTCTCTTGAAAGGGTCTATAGCACAAGGAATTTTACATCTCTCCTGTGTTTATTTGAAATATGTGTAAGTTACAAGACCTGACAGATAATCGAACGACTACTGATTAAATGATTGAGAGGCTATTGTCGTCTTCGCCTTCCGTCTGGGTTGTGGGACTCACCTGGATCTGCTGTCCAGCCAGGTCAGGTGAAGCCATGAGCAGGTGATTGACAGCTGCTGCCGCATCAGCTGATGCCAGAATGACCTTTCCTGAGGTCCCCTCCGAATTGGTCAAAATGAGCTTCTCCAAGTTGGAGTTGTCAACGTTGGCTAGGATATACTGTGGCTTGCCAGAGTTAGACTGGTCATACGCAGTCACAATCTGAGAGAAGCGACAGAGAGAGAGAGAAAGAGAGAGAGAGAATGAGACTGAATTGATTAACTAATGTATGAATGATACCAACATAAATATACTCTCATAAAAAAAGACACTGTAGGTGACATGATTTATGTTCTGTGTATTACACAAGTGCCTCTTGAACTTCTGTGTCTCTTGACTATATATTTATATGCGTGCATACATTTATATCTGTTAACATCAATATAATGAAGACAAGTGACAGACACAGGAGGGTAGTAGGAAGAGGAATGTGGTGTGACATTGGAGGGGTTTAACTGAACTCTCAGGATTGTGCTTGTGGTCTGTTAGTACCTGTATTCTCTGCTCCAGACCACCCTCAGCAGACACCAGCTGCATTCTGGGAGATTGTCCCTCCATGATGTCCCCTGTGTAGTACTCTAAACACTACACTCCATCCGATGCAGACGAGCTGTGACACACAAACATTGGTCACAGACACGTTTGGGAAAACAGAACGCTTCGACAGACACAATAGCAATTTGCAACACAAACACGCGCGCAAAAAAAAGCCATTCACTGCCAGTGACTTTCATCCGTGCGTAAGTGAGCGTCATTCATAATTCAACGTGCTCTTACAGCTGCGATATCCAAAGCCGACTGCATGGATGAGCTCGAACATTTAAGTTTACCCGTTACCTCCATTCAGACATACAGTACGCACTGTATGCATGACTATGTCGATTTCTGTGGAGTCAACACACGAATTCAAGATCAAAAGGGTCAATTAAGTCTTCACTGTTAACTTATATGGGTAACACAGACATAAATACAAACAACCCATGATACGGAAGATAAAGAACGTGCATTTCCTTGTCGGGTGAAAGGTCATCACTGAAGGGTTAACGCGCAAGAAGGCAGTCGTCAGCGGCCGAGCCGGAATAGCGCATTCATTAACAAGATTATTATAAAATGCATTCGAATGGTTTCATTAACACTCCAGTGGCGTGTTTGGGGCTATGTTGAGGAGTCCTTGAGTTAGTAAGCAGCAACATTTCCTCAATCGAGGAGTGCATACTTTGTCGTGGCGTTAGTGGATACGTTACTGGCTAACTAGCTAAATGGTGTTGTTAGCTGGCTAGTACACTGGAACACTGGCAATCCTGAATATATCAAGCGTTTTAACTCCTAGTTGTTGCATGCATCCTACGATAATGCCTTTAGTTTTATAGTTCTATGCAATCAACTGCTATTAAGATGGAGCATTCTTTTCGAAAGAAGCAGTGTCTATGCCCGAATTAGCTAGCTACTTAGCGAACATGCTAGCATTAGCTACTTCTTGGTTAGCAGTGCACTTTTACCTTTGGCTACCTAACTCCAACAGCCAGCATGACCCCAGATTATGCATTTATCTTGAGATCGCAAAACATGTTGCTTACCGATATGGCAGCTATCGTTTTGTCTTCCACCGCGAATTTTTGAGTAAATTGATGATTGTGTCCAGTTGAGCTTCGGGGCGGGTCAGAGTTCGTGACCTGTTCCGCCAAACAGATTAGACTGCTCATGCGCACTGAAAACGTGCAGGAAATGTGCGTGATGCGCATACGCCACACGGAGCAGTTGTGGTCGCTACTGGTCACAACCAACAAACATAACACCTTGAGTATGTCAACAACTCAAATCAGTATTGACAAGTGGTGTCTTGAGTTGTCTAAGACTGTATGTTACGAAGTTGTCGTTTACTGGTTCATCTATTATATGCATAACACCTTGGTGCTGTTCACAGAATCTGCATCATGTAGGCCTACGTTTCATTTGCCAAGAAAGAAACTGAGACATGTCTACTTTTTAAAAATTATTATTATTTTACACTTTACATTTGTGAAGAAAAACTAGCACTGAACACTTAACTGCATTGACTTGTGCTGGTAAACTCAGTAGAGAAGAATGGTTAAAAACACCTGTGGAACATATAGGCTAAATGCTTTAGCATAAATCTCCCAGAACACACTTGCTGAGAACCTTACCAAATGAGAGCAAGACCAGACTATTTTATATTACTCAACCTTCATGTTTTGCTTTCTATTTGTAGGCCTACTCAGACTTTGAGCATACATATAACCTGTTCGGCTCATTTAATAAAGCATTTGTGCCACCTGAATTTGTCCAAAACGGAATTGCAACAGTTTGAGAGATAATTTATGACACAGATCCCATGCCCAAAAGGACAAAGTGTCTTTTTCTCAGAGACTAAACCTCAACCCGGGATAGTCTTTCACAGGCTAGCCTGGTCTTGCTCTGAGCATTGCAAATAAAACCAAGAGGTCGCTATACAGTGTAAGAAAGGCCTCAGTAAACATACAACTGGAATAATAACTCCTCTGATGAGCATTTACAACTGGTAAATTACAAAAAAAATAGAGATAACACTATGAACACAATAGTAAACGTCTTTAAAGTATTACTGCAAAAAGTGAAATGAGGAGTTACATAACAACATGTCTTCATAACAGCTTTAACTGTGTGAAAATGCTCAAGGCAAGCTGATCCTGTAAATATCGTATGGTGAATCTATGTGGGGGTATGTCAAACTTAGTGTAGTGTGGGGTCTTAAAAAAGTTTGACTTAAACAGACAGAAAAGCACAGTATTCTAGCATTCAGATTCACTATTACATAAAAAAAACCCTGTTTTACAGGCTTCCAAATTTTAAATACATACTATATCACATGTTAAATTCTGTATATACAACTCGTATTTCCAGTTCTTTCCAGTATGACCTTCTATACATTAGTTTTTTTCTTTTAAAAAGCATTTGCTTGAGGCACAAATGTAAAATTCCATTAAAAAAAAATCACTAATAAAAACATTTGAATGATGTTGGTTTTCAGAATCACAGACTCTTTCCCTGTCTATTTGCTCAGTCCACCATAGCGAGCTTCTCCCACAGTGCATTGCAAAAAAAAACAAAATACAAAATGTCTCCCAATGTGCTACTCCTCTCAGTATCCATGGCAACAGGCCAAGTCGGATGCGACACCTACCGACGCTCTCTCACTTAACCTCTGACCCTCAAGTGACGTGACATGACATGACAGCTCCACCTGCACCAAAGGACAGCAAGCTTTCCTCCTTTGCCCTTCCTAGGTGGCGAGTGTACACTTGAAGTGTATACTTGTAGTGTGTACTTGTAGTGTACACTTTGAGGGCTGTATCCTCTTTGGCATACTAAGTGACTGTGCGGTGGGGCTTGTTTGGGTAATTTTTCTCTTTCTGTTGCTGAGTGAGTGAGGGCAAATTAAGGGTTTCAGTGAGAACATCTGTGTGCCTCGCTGTTTCCTCTCTCTTCCTCTTCCAAAGTCTCTTCCTTCCTCCTTTCCTCGACCCCACCCTCTCCCTTCCCTTCTGGGTCACTGAGCTGGCTTGGTCAGCCGTGCGGGGGAATGGCCTGGTTCCCTGGCCAGCAGCCTCTCACACACAAGCATGTCCTCACTCTCTCTCTCTCACACACACACACACACAGAGTCATCCACTATTTCTTGTACACACAACACACACAGACTCACCATCTATTTCTCGTACACAGATACACATAAACTCACACATACACATCGTCACTCAATTTCTCCTAGACACACACACATACAGGCACAAACATAAACAGACCCCATTTCCCTGATATTTTCTTCAAGGGTTGTACGTCCAACATGGCTTCATGAATATGAAGCAAATAAAAGAGTAATTACTGAAACAAACCATGTTTTCTCATTGGGTAACAGTTAAAACAGTTTCTTCATATCATGCAAACCAAAGTGGGATGGTATTAAACCATTATCTATGATAAAAATGTGTAATGTTGTGATTGGCTTTCTCCAGTGATTGACATTTATAGACATGACTGAGGTGAGTCCTGCCACCTCGTCCTGTTTCTTTTCATGGTGGAATCCATTCTTTGAACATGTCAGTCTATACAGAAATCAGGAGACAAACACTGGTATTGTACTACAAGTCCCATCAGGCCTTGCACAGGAGCTGTACTTCCTGAATCTGGCCTTATTAGTGGAGTGTAATACAGGAAGAGCCTGTGAGAGAATGATCCTTACAGCTAATGGGGTGCTGAGGAGGTAAAATCTCAACCAATCAGAGGATGGGGTCAAAGAATCATGGCCTCTTGGAACGCCTCAATCCATCTGCTCAGGCACAAAAAACATAAACACAAACAAATCAGGGTGACACTGATTGGACTATCAACAACAAACAAAGAAAAACAAATGAGGGTGAATGAACTGAATGAATACTCATGTTGACGTGAGGTACACAGGTTCACAGATCATTCAGATTCTAAAGAACTGCATATTATCACATCTGGTTCTAGTACTTGTATAATGTGAGTTCATATGAAGAGCCTCTGAGAAAAGCTAATGTGAGTGTGTGTGTGTGCGTGTGTGTGTGTATGTGTGTGTGTGTGTGTGTGTTTGTTTACCTCTGTGCTGTAGGGATATCCTCTGCTTTAAAGATGTAGTAGAGAGTATTCTTGTGGTAGAGTTTGAACTGCAGCTTCTGAGCTGGGCCTTGCTTCTCCTCTCGAAGGAAGAATCCCAACAGCGGTTGGCTCTCTAGTGCCGCAACATCCTGCAAAACACATGCACGCACACACACACACACACACACACACACACACACCAAATTAAATGCTTAGCAGATAGACACACACACAAAACCAAACACTTGGCGGATGCATGAACGCACACACAAACACATGCACGCCAACACAAATACACAGACACAGTTTCCTAACTTATTGTGAAATTGTAAGTCAAAGAATAATGGCTCTGGATTACCATAATCATCGCAATATTAGCACCCCCCACTAATTGTCACACCCCAAACAAAGGTACAAATAATACGACCCCTCTAGACATCAGATAATGGGGGTATTCTAAGTGCATAGTTCAGTCACAATATTGCATATACGTTTAATAGAAGAGACCAATAGCTCCTAGCTAAAGAAAGCCATAAGGCTCTTCTCTTGGGAGGTTTACGACTGTAAAACTGATGATATGCAAGGCAACTATTTGAGTAGTGTGCCTGAGTATTGCTGTTCAGGCATCATTCTCATCAATATTGGGCAATTATGGTTTTTCTGGAGAACTTTAATCATCAGTATGACATCCACTCCACAGCACTATCACTAAGCAGAAGAGCTTGACCAGCTGGAGACCACGCTCACCGTCATGCACAACTAACAGACTGAGGAAGTCATTTGTCCCCAGGGCCATGCAACTCTTCAATGCTTCATTAAAGGGAAGAGGAGATATAGACTTCTCTGCATAGTCTATCTGCCTCTCCACCCTCTTCTACACTTCCATGACCTCCTATAACAATGTTATGTACCACCATGACACAAACCTCATAGAGCACCTTACCACTGCATACTGAAACACAGGGTCAGAGTCAGTCCCTGCCTTGTCACTGCAAGTGCCTCATGCTTATACATCCTTAGTACATTCATGTGGATCCTTGATTTAGTATCTTTTACTGTCCTTATTAGTCATGTGGATTTGTTATTTTATCATCCTGTTTATGTTGTACTGTATGTTGTGTGTGATGTCTTAAGCTACTGGGACCTTGAATTTCCCCTTGGGGATCATTAACGTATATATCTATCTATCTCTGTCTATGTTCATCCAAATCAGAACACACAGAACTGGTTCTGTGATTGCTTAAAATGTTGCCCCATGTTATCACCGACATTAGGCTAAAGGGCCGTCCGTGCCAAGAACAATAACAAGAATGCTATTGTTACTTCCTGTAGCATTGATTAGGCCTATAACTGACGATGGTATTTGGATGAACACCGAAACATTTTGTACCTTTTAGTCCAATGTTAAAACGAAACCTTTTAAAAGAGGCAGATAGACGCTAACCTCACTGGCAGCATACGTGTAGAGGACTTTGTTCTTGATGACAAACCACAGCCTCTTCCATGGCTTCTTGTGGCCTTTCGAGCGCATCAGGTACCCACTCATAGAGGAGTTCTCCGTACTGGCAGATACCTGCAGGGGAATGGAAGGTGCCAGAAACAACACATGCATGAGGAGCAAGGAAAAGAAAACAAAACAGTTTGAGGGTAAAACAAAAGTAAACAGTTTGAGGGTAAAATAAACAGCAGGGTTCTTAGAACTGATGATGAAGTTCAACTTCCAACATTCACACTGACTGACACTGCCCAACCTGCCTTTTGAAATGCTATGAAACGATTTGGTTTTGACATACATCCAATGACAAGGCCTTTTAAGATCCTACAACATACAGTACATTCATACACAGATAAACTACGTTCCTGACATTCTTTGACATTGTCACTGAAATATGATTAAAGTCTCTTATATTTCAGTAAAGTTTATTCTATCTCACTAATGTCTCAGCTTTTTACGAGTAATGTTGCAGTAATAAATATTCCTTACATTTTGTCCACTTGACTAATACAAGATGACTGCGTCAGTAATATCTGACTCAAGCCTTTAATATCTCACTAATGTCTGTATTATCCATCAGAAATGTCTCAGTAATGCCTGTGTTATATCCCACACTATCCTTGCTACTTGAGTTCCACAATCCAGCTCACTGCGGTTGTCTGATGAGGGTCTGATGTATAAGAGGTCACAATCAAGACTTTTCCTCAGTGGTTCCTGGTTGGGGGAATGAGCTGCCTAGTGTTCTGCATTCTAATGATAGTTTTGGGACTTTCAAGAAGTGTTTAAAGACCTCGGTTCACCTTACTTGTAATGAATTAATTCGCTTTTGGTTTATATGTTTATATTTTGTTATTGATATTACTGTTTTATTACTATTATGCTTATTGAAGCATACCGGTAATAGTTTAAAGAGACTGATTCCAAAACACTATATCTCCATTTTTAAAAAAACATTAATTAGTCATTTTTTATAGTCATTAGTCATATTTAATTGTGTATTTCAGGTAATATCAATAAAATTGCAGTTGAGATGTTTTGATTGAGTATAGATAAATCAAATACTAATACCCAATTACAGTTCTACTGAAATTACTTGGAAAACAAAAAATATTTATGAAAATTAATTTAAAATGGAGGATATAGCGTTCTGTAACCAAACTCTTCATTTGAAACCATTCTGTTTAAATACGTAGTGTTCATATGCTATAAGTTGCTTTGGACAAAATTGTCTGCCAAATACCATAACCACATGAGTCACCTCTTTAAGAGCGGAGGGGATTTTCTTCTGCTTGCGGCTGAAGGAGAAGGCGCTGGAGCCAACCCGCCCACCTGGGGAGATGGAGGAGGACGCGGAGTGATCACCTGAGGGAGGAGAGGAACAAGGGAGCTCAGAGAGGACGACAGGAGAGAAGAGAGAGACGTGAGAGAGGAAGAGAAAGAGAGGATGAAAGAGGAGAGGGGCCTTCATTTAAATGATGGGCAAAGTGTAAATACGCTCATTGGCCAACGTGCGTGAACTAAGGCGGAACACTGGAAATAACGAAGCAGCAGAGATAAGCGTAACGCAACACAACACAACGCGCAGACCATAATAAGTTCTATCTCTTTCCTAAGTAACACAAACGGTTTTCCTAAACTGACAATTGAATACTCTCGCGTTGCTCTTTGAAAGTTGAACCAAGTTCAACGCTCAGCTTGTTCAACGCTAGTGTTATGCTAGCGCTGCCACCGTTCCGCTGCCGAACCATAGGAAACCTGCTGCTTGCCGCTGGCCAGTGTGATCCCTGCCTAAAGCTATCATTGCAGCTAGCATTGAGCTGACTAAGTGATGTTTGTGCATAAGATCTTGCTCCTGGTATTGAATCAACAAATAGATTTTGCTTAGTTATTAAATTGACTAAATACACTTCGCCTGCCATTTAAATTAGGGCCACAAGAGAAGAAGACATATTCTGTGTGTGTGTGTGTGTGTGTGTGTGTGTGTGTGTGTTTGTGAAATTGAGCCAGGGAGAGAGGAAGACAAGAGTAGTCCAAAACAGTAGACAGCAAAACTAAAGCACATACTCTTTTGTTGTAGTTTGTCGTAGCAGTGGTCACACACTCGTGCAGGCTGGTGTTTCAGGTACTCTAGGTAGCACTTATTAGTGGAGCAGGCTTGGCACACAACCTGTAACACACAAACACACACACACACAAACACGACACACACACACACACACACAAACACGACACACACACACACAAACACGACACACACACACACACACACACACACAAACACGACACACACACATCAGAATATACAATAATGAAGCATGGAATAACAAAAATAACCACGGAACTTCAAGAATAACATTGTTCATTGACTTTACATAGTGTGTAGCTTTGACTATAACACCCAATTAGGATCAAACATAAATACAAACTCACACACACACACACACACACACACACACACACACACACACACAAACACACACGCACACACTGACCTTTCCGCAGGCACGGCAGTGGTGTCTTCTCCAGGTGAGGGTAAACTCACAGGTGCAGATCATGCACATAGTGGTGCGCAGATCCGGGATCCAGATAGGAGCTTTGGAGCCCAGAGGAAAGTCACTGTCGTCTCCAGCTGTACGCTCGTTCTGTTAACACACACACACACACACATATACGTTACACACAAACAGACACACACACACACACACCAATACACAGACACACACACATCAACACACACACACATCAACACACATAAATTGCATAAATGGAGAAAAGATAATACATGTATATCAAACTACGTATACTGTAAACTATTACAAAGTAAAAGGGCTTTTACATCCTCTTGTAATATGCATACTCCACCATGTTAATTCTACCCTATGGGCATATTGTTGGGCTGTTATTATTGGGCTGTGTATGTGAGTGTTTGTGTGTGTGTTTGTATGTGTTTGTGTGTGTGCACACCTCTTCCTGGCTGCGACTGGAGATGAAGGTGATCTTCTTCCTGGTGTAGTCCTCTATCGCCTTGGAGATGGCCTCTAGCCACTCATCTCTCTCCGTGGCAGAGCTGTAGCCAATCAGAAGTGAACATCAACACAACCAATCAGCAGGGATCAAGCCAGTAACAGGCTTGCTGTACAGTAACGATGCACTGTCTGTGTGTGTGTGTGTAGTAGATGCATTGTATGTGTGTGTGTGTCTGTTTGCGTGTGTGTGTGTGAGAGAGAGTGAGTGTGTGTGTAGTAGATGCATTGTGTATATATATATATATATATATATGTGTGTGTGTGTGTGTGTGTGTGTGTGTGTGTGTGTGTGTGTGTGTGTGGTGTTGTGATGATCAGTCATAATAATAATAACTTAATAAAACTTAAGTAGCCATAGAAGGGTGATGACAGAAATACAGGTAAGAATCAAACAAAGAAAGAAATGAACAATGATGATGAAATGATGAAGAAAAACAGATGGAGGGAGAAGAGAAAGAAAGGAGGGAGAGATAAAACAGTAAGCAGTTTACCAGGAGAGGAACAAGATGCCTTGTGTGTGTGTGTCTGTCTGATTTAAAACATCTGCAGACTATCAAGAGATTAATGGAACATACTGTGTGTGTGTGTGTGTGTGTGTGTGTGTGTGTGTGTGTGTGTGTGTGTGTGTGTGTGTGTGTGTGTGTTTGTGTGTGTGTGTGTGTGTGTGTGTATGTGTGTAAAACCTACCTCGCTGACAGGATAAACGATCTCTCCACACTCTCGATGTTCAGCTCATTCTGATAAGCCTCCTGGCTTGGTTTACTCACCTGAGAAAAGACAAACACACACACACCACACACACAGTCGTGACCAGTTTCTTTTTCATGTGCCTTATCTGGTGATATGGTATGTATACTATGTAAACATTCGAGGGGCTGAATGAATCATTGAGTGAAAGGGAGAGAAAGAAAGAAAGAGGGAGTATCATATCAGTGTGTGTGTGTGTGTGTGTGTGTGTGTGTGTGTGTGTGTAAGACATCCTTACCTTCATGCCAGCGAGAGAGAGCATACAGTTGAGCTTAAACTGGCCAGACTGCACTGGGGTTGTGTACAACAGGGCGTCATTAAACTGAAAATATGACACACGCACGTACGAATGCACGCACACACACACACACACACACGCACGCACACGCACACACACATACACACACACACACACACACACAAACACACACACACAGAAGACACATACACACACACACACACACACACACACACACACAAGACACATACACACACACACAGAAGACACATACACACACACACACACACACACACACACACACACACACACACAAGACACATACACACACACACACACGCACAATTTCAGTTGTGTTCATGGGTAATTGATTATGTAATACTATACCAATTATAATTGGTAATACTATAACAATTGATAGTACTGTATAGTCTACATGGCACGTGTCCTACTGATGTAGGTAGAGAAACCATCCTAACAAGATAACATTACATTACATTTATTATTTTAGCAGACGCTTTTTTCAAAGTGACTTACATATATCAACTATATTACAAGGGCATTGTTACATTGTCCCCATAGCAACTCAGGGTTAAGTGCCTTGCTCAAGGGCCCAACGGT
>NW_027468664.1:29519462-29524462 GCF_046254945.1 Alosa pseudoharengus | reverse complement strand
TGCAATCATGTGTGTGTGCGCTGTGTATCTGTGTGTGTGTGTGTGTGTGTGTGTGTGTGTGTGTTACCAGTGTGCGACTCTCTCCTCCAGCTCCCTCAGCAGGTCCTTGTTCAGCTCGTAGAGCTGGGGCAGGTAGTAAAGGATCTGATTCAGAATCCGCTCCTCGATCACGGCCTTGCCGCTCTGACGCGTCGCCTTGGCAACCGCATCCCGGAAGTCCTGGCATTGGGAAAAGATGCAGGTCAGTCCAGCGGCACACACACACACAAAACACCAAACTCTCTCTCTTTCTATTTCTCTCTCTCAAACATACACACACACACACACACACACACACCTCTGTCCTGCCCTTCAACAATCACATATAGATGCTACTAAACAGTGTGCACTGCTACCATCATGAAAATTAACAGAACAAAATCTGGTTGGGTTGCTTTTGAGCCAGGATAACCAAGATATCCTGGTTTAATCCCTTATCCTAGTTTTGTGCAATAGGCCCCTGGTTAGGTTCCTTTAAAAAACAACAACAGCATATAGAAAATCTGGGAAATATCTACTGGCAAATAGCAACAGAGTGCAACCATGCAAAAGAACTAGCGTTTTCCATCTGATAATATCACAACAAACAAATGAATAAACTGAGGACCAAACACAGCAAACTTAAGTCTAAGAAAAATAAACATCAGCCAATTAAATGATAAACAAACATCAGTTAATTAAATTACTTAATAAACAGCTATTCCCCCCCCCCCCCCCCCCCACACACACACACAAATACAAGACAACCACACTCTACCACAAAGGACTCCAGCCAATCATACAATCAACCATCAACCAATCAAACACCTTGGCATACGTCATTCAATAGACCTCTGAAGTTCGCCTACAAAAAAGAACCAAAACGGCCATCTTTGCCCATATAAGGAGATCCGGTTGTTAATTGAAGCTAACTACCTATGGCAAGTTGCATTGCAAGTTAGCTCTGGGGTAGCAAAAATCTACTGTAAGTGTGCCGCCTTCACGTACCAGAGATCACAGTATCCACTCGAAGGCAGAGGACAAAAGTGTGTTTAGGAATACGTCTGCATTTCAGAATTTATCATCCCCGCGAGAGTTTAACAGGTGCGATAACTCAAAATCCCCATGTTATTTTCCCATAGGAAAAATCGCCAGATACCGAATGTCAAAGATCTTTTTAGTAGGCGAACTTCAGAGGTCTATTCTGCTGCATCCCACCTACTTCCAGACCTCCAGCATTTAGGCTAGAACCTACAACCTACAATTTACAACCAATCACACTGCAACACTCATTCAAGACTGTAGCCAATGAAAGCACATCCCCACCACAGCCCTGCAAATCACATGCCAGAGAGCGAGTGTTAAGCCAGGGAGATACTGTTGTGTAAATTACAGGCTTAGAGTCAGTCAATCAGTCAGAGATTATTTATGAGAGAAGAACCTGACCACTAGCCTCAGGCCCCTTGCAGAGAGAGAGAGAGAGAGAGAGAGAGAGAGAGAGAGAGAGAGAGAGAGAGAGAGAGAGAGAGAGAGAGAGAGAGAGAGAGAGAAAGGGAAGGAGAGAGAGACAGAGAAGAGAGAAAGACAGGGGGAGGAAAGAGACCAGAAAGAAGAGAGGGGGAGGAAGGAAGGGAGGGAGAAAAAGAGGAAGACAAGAACAGACAAAGAATGAAAGACAGACAAACAGAGAGAGAGATGAGATAGAAAGAGTGAATATGTGAGAGGAAAGTGGAGGGTTGTGAAGACCTCAGGCTAAAAAAAGATTCTCACTACCACATGGATGAGTGGGGGTGTGGTCCTTCAGCTGCTAATCACACACACACACACACACACACTGAAATGCAGCTCATGAGCACACTGAACACATGTGTTTCAAGAGGGGCATACCCACACAACACAACACAGTTCATTCAACACACACACAGGCCAGGCATACAAACACAATGTACATACTGTAAACACACACACACACAAACACACACACACAAACTAAACCTTTAACAATGAACTCATGCACACACATACACACAGAGAGATATATACATTTTCCGAACTCAAACCGACACCCACACACACAGAGACATACACATCTTATAATCCACACCCTCATGTGCTAGCACACACACACACACACACACACACACGCACAAAGATGCATACACATATACATGCTGCACACCCCCACACACTCCTAAGCCTCTGGGGTCACCCTTAGCTGTCAGGGCCAAGAGCAGCAAGGAGAATATGAGTGGACTTCCCCCTCTTTAAAAACCCCTAACACATACACACGCACACACACACGTACACACGCATACACACGCACACACACATACACACGCACACATATACACACGTGCACACACACACACACAAACACACACACGCACTCACACACACGCACAAGCACACGCACACACACACACGCACACTGTTTAATTTCTTCCAGTGCCTTGTCTGTATCTTTTTATCTGTCTGATGTGTGTGTTGTCTATCCCCCCCTCTGCAGAAAGGAGAGATAGATAGATAGATTGATAGATAGATAAAGAGTTATCTATCTATCAATCTATCTATCTATCTCTCCTTTCTGCATCCCTCCATTCATCTCCTTAACCTACTTTTTCTTTTCATTTTCTCTCTCTCTCTCCTTTTCTCTTCCCTTTCTCTCTATAACTTAATCCTTCAGACTCCAGTTTCCCTCTTCCATAAACCTAGCCTAAACATGCAAACAGGTGGCCACTGAGTGTGTGTGCGTGTGTGTGTGTGTGTGTGTGTGTGTGTGTGTGTGTGTGTGTGTGTGTGTACCAAAAAGCCGCACTGAAACCCAACCCACAGAACACACACTCAACCTTTGACCCGTCTCAATCCCCACCCCTTTTCTCCCACACACATACAGACATATGTGTGCACACAACACACACACACTCACACACACACACACACACACACAAGTGAACCCACTCCCTACCCCATGCACACCACCCAGCAAATAAACTGGAGCAACTTACAATATGCAGAAGCTTCAGCACATCCACAAACCTGTAGGGGGGAAACACACACACACACACACACACACACAAACACACACACACACGCATAAGGAGCACATACAGATTTACAGAACCACATCAATGTAGCGATGATCTTAATGAGAAAGGCGGTAATGGTCAAAATAATCTACTACACACCTACATACACACACACACATACACACAGACACACATTTCTTTACTCACACTTTCTCTGAGCTCATGATCTCCGTGGCGATGTGCACCACTTTGGTTCTCTTCATCTCCTGTTCATGCTGTGTACAAAATACACAGCAGTTATAACATGCACATTACACACACACACACACACACACACATAAACACAGCTGTAACAGAAACAGACCAGCCAGACACATAGACACACACTTGACATGCACACACACACAAATCACTAAGAACACCACTGTAAAAAATGTAAAACATGTGCTGTCATACACAAACACACACACACACATACACATACACACACACACACACACACACACACATCAATACAAACACCCAAAACAGAAGGCAAACACACCACAGATGGAATAAACAACAGACTTTAGAATAAATGTGAACCTTTTTAACACACACAAACAGAGAAAATATGGGGGACTCAAACACATAGACCAGACATAAACAGTAGAAGAGATATATTAACAGCAGATTCAGGTTCACCACACACACACACCAGACGTGGAAAATTCTAATGACAGATAAACACACACACACACATGCACTTCTGCACATACACACACGACGCTGAACACAAATAGACACAAATCATTTTTAACCTAAATATGAAGCACAGTGGAGCCTTACCTTATCCCCATAAACCACCATTGTGCCTTCAACACGTATGTGTCTGTGTGTGTCTGTGTGTGTGTGTGTGTATGTGTGTAAAGTAGGTCTGAATGACTATGTCTAGCTCACTGGAAACTTTGTCTCCTCTGGTGCCATTTAGGTCTGACAAGCTCCCTCTGCCCACTCAAAACCACCCTCACACACTGTGTATGAGTGTGTGTGTGTGTGTGTGTGTGTGTGTGAGCGCGTGTGTTGGTGTGTGTGAGTGTGTGTGTGAGTGTCCTGAGAGGGCTCTAAGCACCAGGGTCTTAATTTGGCAGTGCAAGGTCAGTGGTTGACTGAAGGGACCTCATGCTTTTCATTCTTAGACAGTGTGTGTGTGTGTGTGTGTGTGTGTGTGTGTGTGTGTGTGTGTATGTGTTGTTCAGCGTGTGCATCACGTGAGTGTTTGAATGAATCTAAATTTGTGTTGATGGGTAACTCCAAGAGAGTTCAAGTGACCGCGTATGTGTGTGTGTGTATGTGTGTGTGTGCGTGACAGACTGTACATGACACATTTTCAGTGTCACTGGGGCAGTACCTGCTTGTCCTCTGATTGGCAGAGGTCTCCCTTGCTGGAGGTGGAGCTACTGTCATCTCCCTCGTCCGAGCTCACTTCCTCTTCCTGCTGGAGGCTGCTGCAGCCAGAGACCCTGCCAACAAAACAGGAAGTCCCTGTCAGTACATCCCCACGGAAACCAGCTGGAGGGTGGACGCAACACACGCACGCCCGTACGCACACACTAACATACACATACAAACACGCCCACATGCAGACACGCGAGTGCACACACATACACACACACACACACACACAGTTGGCTTGCTAAAACAATCACTAGATTGCATTTGGTATGATTGCCACAAGGTCAATGTTTTTAAAAGACAAATGAAAAAGGCTGCATGTACCAACATCATCTCTCTCCCTCTCTCTCTCCCTCATTCTTTTCCTCTTTCATCCATATATCCCCCTCTCTCTCTATCTCTCTCATTCTTTCCATGGGTCATTCATCCCTTTTCTCTCTATCACTCTCCCTCTCTGGCCCAAATACTCTTTTTTTCTCTTTCAGCCCTCCTCCCTTCTTCCCTGTGTGTTCCTGTCTTTCT
>NW_027468664.1:29496962-29516962 GCF_046254945.1 Alosa pseudoharengus | reverse complement strand
CTGTTGTCTTTCCCTTTGTGCTTGTAGGGTTCCTGCACCTCGTAGACATCTGCGTCGTCATTGGCTGATGGGTTCCAGCTGAGTCGGCACAGGGGCAGGTTCATGTACTCCGGAATCTCCTCGTATAGCGGAACGTTCTCGTATTCCACTTCACCTTGGTCTTCTTCCGCCATCCCCTGGTCGTCCAGGCAACTGTCGTCTGGCGACGAGCTCTTACCGGGGGACACGCCTTGTCCGTTAGTCACGCCCTTAAGACACTTTTTGTTCTGTGTCGTCATGGCGTCGGCGTAGATCTCCGTCTGCGCGCTCGTGCAGTCCAGCGATTGGCTGCTCTTGATGAGCAAGCGGGGCAGCATTCGCACGGACATGCGCAACTCCAGAAGCTTCCGGAAGCTGCTTCGCTTGACACTCTCCGAGCCCTCGACGCGCGCCGCCAGGTCCGCCGACGAGAAGGAGCGCGCTCGCTGCTTGCCGCTCTGTGGTTGGCTGCTGCCGGTGCCGGCGCGGGCCGACTGGTTGCGGCCGAAGAGGATTGCGGGAAGCGGGATACGCCAGGTGGGCTTGTCTTGAGGTGGTGCGGGGAGCTCTGGGAAGGTTGTTATGGGGACCGGAAGGTGTGCGTGCGGGGGAACGTGTTCGGGGGTGAGCGCGAGAGTGTGTTTGGCCGGCATGCTGTGTCTCTGCGGCTTCTTGGGCGCGACCCTCGGTGACCTCTCCTCCGCCGACGCCGAGCGAGGCACACAGCGGAACTTGATCTGCTTGGGCAGACTCCTGGTGATGGGGTAGCGGGCAAAGTCCCCATAGCTACCTTCATCATCATCAGCAGCATCATCATCATCATCATCATCATTCTCCTCATCGTCCTCTCCCTCCCTTTCCTCTCTGTGTACATGTCCGTGTGTGTCCGAGTGGTTCAACAGGTTGTCCAGAGAGGCGCTGGTCTTGTGAGAGAGGGATTTCTGTCTAGGGGGAGGAACAGGAGGTATGGAGGCGGGGTCATCATCATTGACATCATCAACAGGTGTATGCTCTATAGAGTCTGAGGGTTCCGCATCTCCATGGTTACCCACAGCCTCTAGATGGCAAACCTCAGCGTTATCACGAGTGTGTGTTTCTACGTCGTTTTCAACATGTACGTCGGCAGTCGTGTCGGGGTGTGTGTCTTCGTCCCCGTCGGTGTATGAGTCGACGGCCGGGTGTGGGAGGGGCGTATCGCTGAGTGACACTGTCTCAGAGTGTACGTGGACTGTAGCAGGTGTTGGCGCGTTGGCGTGTGCGTTGTTGCCGGACATGTGTGTGAGTTGCGTGTCCAAGCCGTCTTGTCTCTTAAGCTCGGACCGCCGAGGCCGTCGGGGAATGGGCTTGGGGAGAGGCTTGCTGGGGGCAGCAGGGACCGGCGAGACGGGCGCACTCCGCTCCCAACACACACACCGTGGCGGGTCACACACACACTGTGGGCCCACACCCTCGCCCTTACTGCGGCTCCCCAGCGAGGGGCTGTGTGTGTCCGTGGGTGTGTGCGCAGGCGAGTGTGTGTGTGTGTTAGGAGGGGACCTGCGTCGTTGCGTCCTGGTTTGTGGGAGGGGGGAGGGTGTGTGTGGGAGGGGGGGCGGCGTGTGATTTTGCGTGGGTGAATCCCGAGAACAGTCCGGTGACGTGGAGCTGTGTGTGTGCGGCGAGTTCGTTGGAGTGTGTGTCGCCTGCTCCGTGTCTGTGCGCGCGTGGGTAACATCCTCGAGGCCTGTTGGTGTGTTTGCTTGCCGCTTTACACGGGTGGGAGTGTGTGTGAGGTCTTCGACCAGGCCGTCTCCACAGTCCTCGCCAACGTCCTCTTCCTCTCTCCTCCCTCTCTCTTCCTCTCCGCCATTCTGCCCGGGCGGGGAGGAGAGGATGTGTGTGTCGCCGCCACCGTTGCCGAGGCGATAATGACACTGTGCGCAGGTGCTCTCGCCGCACACACACGTGCTGATGATGTAGCGCGTGTGTGAACTCTCTGGACTCTGCGCGTCATTCTTGGAGTTCAGAAGGTGGAGTGTGTCTGGCCTTGTGTGTGGAGTCGGGGGTGTGTGTGTGCTCGGAGGTGCCCTGGCCCCGCTAGACTTTGGCGGAGGGACGGAGCTGGTCTTGGAGGGACATGGCTTCGGAGCCAACGCTGGTTTGGGCTTCTTGGTCGCTGCTGGCGATGGCTGCAAACGGAGAGGGTCCGGTTTTGGGGCAATGGGAGGGGGTGGTGGTTTAACTCTGGGTTTGGGGGCAACTGGAGGCTTCTTCACACCTAGAGAAAAAGATGGAGACAGAGACAGAGAGAGAGACAGAGAGAGAGGGCAACACAAATGAAAAGATGAAAGGGGAGACACTGTGAAACTGCACAATGTAAACAGAGTGACAGTAACGAAGAGCAGCGACAGGCTGCTGGTGTGTGTTTGAGAGGGTCCTGAAAAAAGAAGCAGATCGTCCTGGCCAGACCTAACCGACAAAAAGATCTCCGCCGCTGTAGTGCTTCAAAGAATTTCAGTGTAAAATGAAGTGAAATTCACGCACAACACGCAGACATATTTTTCATTGGGACGAGCCATGCATGTACAGTAAGCTAAACTGAAGTACCTGAAGATAGCCTCAAGTTTCTATGGCCACGGGGCCTTCTTGTAAGTTTGTGTTTGTGCCTTGAAACAACCCAGTCGAGAAAAGGACACGGCGAATGCTGAAGTACACAAAATGAATGGCTGAAAATAATTTTGGAAAAAAACATCAGGGACGCATTCCAGGGATAGAAAGAAGCGTGCGCGGGGGATCCCCGAGTCAACACACACACACACACAAAGGCTCCACGCGAGACGTGACCATCAGGCTGCAGTCCCTCTTGCTCGGGGCAATACAAATCTTAGTGTCGACACCGTCATTGTTCACAGATTGGCTTTATGCGTCTTTACGCATCGTCATTTAGGCTACCGATTATCTTAGTCAGCGAAACTTTGGCGTTACTAGGGCAAACACGTTACAGATTTGTTAGCACTGATTCCGGGGGCACAAAAGGAGGCTTGGCTAGAGTGTTGTAAAACGTTGGACTTTTGGAGATGACCAAGCAGCGGGGTTGATATCTTGAACAATGGAGTAACTTTACACTTAACGCTTAAAACTACGCGTGGCATTTTCTTTTCTTTGTTCCCAATCAAAAAGAAAATATGTGCCCTGTTTTGACACACACACACTCACACATAAACTCCACGCAGAGAAAGGAAGAGCAAGACAAGCTTAGTTACACAGAGATAAATCGTGTTCTGTATTTGAGTGTGAAAATGCATAGAAAGACACTAAACAAACTTAACACAGTGTGCATTAGATTCGATTTTGCGCATCACTGCTTAATGTTTTCCATCATCCGCTACTCTTTGCGTAAAACGGATATTCACAGCAAGCTCAGGAACGTTGCCCACAAAGACAACTTCATATCAGATGGGATTAAACTGTAAGAGTCAATCTAAGCAATCCGATCAATATGTTAATGTTTTGTGTTTAGAGTGTAGCTACATAGAGCATAGTTTAAACTCGTTGAAGAACAGTGCACTAAACTGCTTGGTCGACAATATTATTCCTCACTTCCAGCAGTGATTCCAACAGGAAACTAACCTGAACTCATGATTCCTCGGTCTGTGAATAACTTGCATTCAAGGCGACCGTTTTCCAATGGTTTCCTTCTCCCGGGCCATTGACAGTCCCATTAAAATCCCTAGCAAAACTCCACCGCTACATTCAAAGGCCGTTGTTCTGTTGACACCAAAGAAGAGGACTTGCCGATTCTCGTCCCTTTTCTCCCCAGTTTTGTCGGTTTCCGAGCACGGAGTAAATTTGGAATTCTCCTCTTGGAAACTTTGATGCGCAATACCCTTAACCGGCGCTGGAGGAGTGCGTGAGCTCTACAGCAGCCGGACCACAAAAGTCTCTCGGTGGGAATGTGTGTCAACTGGGGATTGTGGGAAATGTAGTTTTATCGTTGAATCCTCTTTGCGCATTCAGAGTACTTGCTTTACATCCAGCTGCTCTTGATTTGCCCCGACTACAATCCCAGAATGCGCGACGTTGGGATACATGGCGGAGAGCAATGACTGAGGAGTTCGATGAAGATGTGGTGTTCCAGGTGAGGTAATCTTTCTGGCCGATGTTCGACTTCATGTCGTTTAATAAAAACTAGGACTGACGGTCATACGCTTGGTGTTTAGCTTATAGCAACCTAGATACAGTATGTTCAGCTGCCTTGCTAGTAAGCTAATGCCCGTCAGCTTATGACTCCACATGAGGATTGTTGCTAGTGAGAAGTCACTGACTGGCACAGTGCGCAGGCTGTAATGTCAATGCAAGTCTATCATCGTTTGTCATTCAAATGCAGTTGACGGGGTGATTGTTTGCTAAGTTAGCCGGTTTATGTGGGCCATTTCCTACGTGGGGTGTGTGTAGAATTGGTCTGACAGCGAGCAGTCTGTGACCAGTTTGTAGCTACGTAACATTAACTCTACGTTACCTGGCACTATCCTCCCGTGCATATGGGTTATGCTAGTGTAATACTTCATACTGTTAGGTTATCAGCTAGGTTAGCTCATAACTTGCTCAGACGTAGTTTAGCTTACGAGACGATCACCGTGTCTAGGCAACTTTGAACGAGGTTTATCATGTGATGAAAAGTTGAGTTTGAGTGTGTTGCCATTTGACCAGCTCTGCAGCATCAACGATATTTTGAACCAGTTAGTTACAGGAAGTTTATTAACTTGGTGTAAACTGGAAGGAAGGCACAGTGGTTTGATTATAGAAGCTGATAGAAGTCTAACGTTATTAGTATTTTCCTAGAAATGTTAGATTATGTCAATTTCTCTCTAACATTGGCTGGCAGTTGGCTTGGCTGTGCTGCTCCTCCGCTTGTGGGCCTGCGCTGATCATAATAAATCATATCTGTAGTCCCTCCGTGCTCCACTTTTACCCAGAAAACGCTGACCCAATTACCAGGACAGCTGCTGACTGCACCGATCACTCGGGAGGAGAACGGAGAGACTGATCCGCAGGCTGTAGCCAGCCAGACCCGGCCCTTCCGGACAAATATGTCCAGCCATCAGTAGTGCAGCTCATCATGTGGACTGATTATACAAACTGCCTGCTTTGAATTCAGATAAACGGGCTCTTTGTTTATCTCCGTTATAATGGTCGTAGATTAGTGCCTGATTAGGAGAAGTAAAGCCTAATTTAGATTATCCAGTTTGAGATTTCTGTAATGGATCCAGAGTTAGGCATGTTAAAACAGTCTTCACTTCTGCTTAGCTCTTTACACTATTTACTAATAGAAGTCCAACTACAAGTTACCATCACAACAAAACCTCCGTTTTTTTCCCAACTGCTTGTGGCCGAGGGACCACTATTCTGACTGAGAAACAATCTTAGAGCCACTGTTGTGGTGACGGTGTGAGGTAAACAACATCAATTTCCAACAATGAAACTGCATAACCAAGCGTGTAATGTATGGGGGGATAAGGGGATTGTAACCCCCTCCCCAATAATCAAAACCAATCAATGCAACCCTAAGTGCATAGTCAGGGAGAACCTGCAATGGCTTCCTGGACCACTGGTTTTAAAACCCCTGATCTAAATGTTAAAGAAAGGCGCAGGATGTGCATTACACTTGTTTACTTACAAGGTTTCTCCCAGACCGCAGGTGAATGTGAGTTGGCTCTGGCACTTCACAATTCAGCAGCAGCAGCAGCTGTCAGTGATGATGAGTAGTTACTCTCCTACTCTCCTATCCTAACAGAAAACCTTTAGGCCTATACATGTTTGAAGCATTAATCATGAGGTCTTTGTGTGAGATTGGAAACCAGCTCTTAAGTAGGGCTGGACAATATGTCTGAAAACGCCAATCCTGATATGCTGAGGTGAAATGGTGATATTTGGTATGATTCAGTATAATGACATTTCAAAAGATAATGTTTATATTGTTATACAAAGAAGTAAATGCATGATACTGTCATACGTAGTTGAGTTTAATTTTAAAATAATAATAATAATTACATTCAATGCACATCGGTACCTTTTTGCATATGCAAAAATGTGCAAATAAAGTGCACACAAAGCTCGCTATGCAAAAACACCATCACGCAACTGTATTGTCAATATTGCAATATGTAAAATTCATACCATGTCGAGGAATGATTGCGATATGCGATGCAGAATGGCACAACCTGACAGTCTGAAGCCAGTGAGAGATTAGTAGTAAGTCTCATCCTCTACTCTCTCACCATAAAGCCTTTATACATGTATGAACATGAATCATGAGGTCGATTCGATTTGGTTGTGTGAGACTGAAAACCATCTCCAGAGCCAGTGGGGGATTACAGGAGGTGGATTTAGATGTGGCAATGAGGGTGCTGGTTAGGTTAGATGGGCACACACACAGTCACTTACACACACACACATACACACACACACACAGCACGAATGAGGCAACTCTCGAAGGCGGACTAAAGGCCTAAGGCGCTTTAAACTAAAATCCATTTGGAATGGTAATCTGTCCGGCTGGGTACGAGTGAGACCGGTCGGTCGGTGTCTAAGTCGTCGGTGTCAGTTCCTGAGGTTCCGTTGACTGGAGCCCTGAGAGAAGGCTAGCTGGTTCCGAGCAAGACCCGTCAGTGTCGCAGTCAGTGTCAGGTCGTGTGCTCCGTCGTCTGGAGCGCTGAGAGGAAGGCTGGCTGGGTCGGGTGGGGCCGGCGGTCGGCGAGGCGGGCGAAGGATGGCGAACCTCAGGCCAGGCAGGAGGATGAGGATTGGACGAGAGGTAACAAGATGGAGCGATAGAGAGACATGGGTGATGGAAGGGTGGAGAATAGATGATGAAGGTATAAAGAATAGAGGGATAGAGAATGAAGATGGAGGGATGGATGTAAAATGGATGATGGAGGTATATAGAATGAAGATGAAGGGATGGATGTAGGGTGGTTTGGTTAAACATTCATTTAACAAACATTTTCTCATCTCAAAGGACCAGTTTACTGTGCAGATTTTGCCTACCGGTAGTTCTAGACTAAAATTAGAACCACCATTAGAACCACCACATGTGTTAAAGGGGAAATCAAATAGATTTTGGATATGCTTAGCATGATTATGAGTTCAAACTTTTGTTGGGGAGCAAAAAAAACCCGCTAATCCAATGCTTTCTAAACTAGCCTGTTTTTAGCCGATGCTTCCAAAATGCTAACACTGGTAGCGATAGGGCATTTCTCATGGTGAAAAGATTGCCAACTTTAAACCATTTACAAGACTCAAAGTAGCCGGACACTTCCTTAGTAGTATAATGAGGATCTTAACATACAACTTTGTAAACATTGACAACTTTGTAAATGTACAGATAGTTTATTAAAAAGGACTGTATACAGACCTTCTTTCAGACCTTAATTTCATCTTGAAATTAAGTCCCTACCACACAGATCTCGCGTGTTTTTGACAGAAGTAAATGGTAAGTAGTTACTAAACTCTGCTTCACTAGATGCAATATCAAAGTCAAAGTCAAAATCAACTTTATTGTCAGTTTTGCTATATGTACAAGACATATAGAGGCGTGAAATTGTGTTCGTCTCTTCCCAAAGAGACAGCAGGGCTTTGGCTATACTGCTCCCTGAGAGGAAGGCTTGCTGGTTCAGAGTGAGATCGGTCGGCCTACCTGTTACCTGTTGCCCTCTCTGTCGTCTTCGTTTGGTGAGGTTCTGAGAAGATGTGAGGGGGTTAACTTTCTCTCGGCCGTGTCGTGCCGATCAGCTGTGTTGGAGGGAGCGTAATGGCCATTGTGTTGGCTATAGGGGAGTAATTTAGCTAATACAAAAGGATCAGTTTAGCTAGAACACCAAAGCCTGGTTTCTCTGAACAGAGGATGTGGGGGATTTGGGTCTGAGAGAGTGGCTTGATCTGTAACACTGGGAGAAGCTGGACGCTTGTCATGAAATAAAGATTCTATCTCTTTCTTTGCCCTTCTCTCCTTTTTCTCTCACACTCTCTTTCTCTTTCTCTCTCCCCTGTCTGTCTTATGCTCCCTCTCTCTCTCTCAATCTCTGTCTTTTGCTCTCTCTTCCGCTCTCTCTCTCCCTCCTTCTCACTCCCACAGATGTCCTCCTTTATTAGCTGGTTCTATCGTTTTTTTCCTTTACCCTCTGCTCTCTCTCTCTCTCTCTCTCCATATCTCCTTGTCATTTTCTTTTCACACACACCCATGTGTCCCCCCCCACCCATGTGCCCCCCCACTGATGATGCACTGTCTGTGTGTGTGTGTGTGTGTGTGTGTGTGTGTGTGTGTGTGTGTTCTAGAACTCCCCCCTGTTCCAGTACCTTCAGGATCTAGGACACACCGACTTCGAGGCGTGTGCTCCCGTTTCCCAGGACGAGGATGACCGGGCCGAAGCTGAGGGGGCGTGTCTACGACACACCCCGCCCCCTCCGAAAGTGAGTGACTGCTCTACTCCTCCCCTGTTGACCCTCGACCCATCATTTATATAGGCAGTGGAGATTCAGTGAGAGGGTCTGCTGTTCAACTAGTGCCTTTGTGTGTGTGTGTGTGTGTGTGTGTGTGTGTGTGTGTGTGTGTGTGTGAGAGAGAGAGAAAGAGAGAAGGAGTGTGAGGGGAATTCCATATACATGGGCTTAAAAAAGTATGTGTGTGTGTGTGTGCGTGTGTGTGTGTGTGCGTGTGCGTGTGTGTGTGTGTGATGGTCTGGTGGTCTGGTAATGGCAATGCGGCTATTGACTGCTCTTATGCAAGCTGAACAACAGGAGAGCCAATGAGATTCTGTGATGAGGAGATGGGCAGTCTGTGCTAGGTTTGATAAGATGGACAGGAAGTGATGTCATTAGCCTTTTTTATGTTTGAGGTTATTGTGTGTGTGTGTGTGACATCCTGATGGGAGAGAGAGATTCCTGCCTGCAGCTACAGAAGGCAAACACACAGGACGAATGTTCAATAAAGTGTGTGTGTGTGCGTGTGCGTGCGTGCGCCTGAGTGCAGCGTTTTTCTGTGATAAAAGAAAGAGGCAGCAAGCTGATACTCTGCTTGTTGCTCTTCTGGATCTGAAACTGTTAGACTCACTGAGACACTCCCATTTTCTCTATCCTTCTTCCGTCTCTTTCTGCTTCTTCTTGTCTATCCTTTCCCCCTCTCTCTCTCTTTCTCTTTCTCCCTCTTTCTCCCCCCCCCCCTCTCTCTCTCTCTCTTTCTCTCTCGTAAGACTTCTCTCATGCACACAATGGTCCAGGGATATTTTCGGTGTTGCACCAGCGGAATACTAAAGACGATGATTATAACAGGGCAAAAGTTGGCAAGACTGTGTGTGTGTTTGTGCGTGCGCATGTGTGTGTGTGCCTCTCTGTGTGTGCACGCGTGTGTGTGTGTTTGTGTGTGTGTATGTGCAATAGTTAGTGTTTCACCAGGCTCAGTTCTTGGTCTTCTACTGTGTGTGTGTGTGTGTGTGTGTGTGTGTCTGTGTGGTTACTGTGTGTGTGTCTGTGTGGTTCCTGTGTTTTTGTGTGTGTATTTCAATAGGCCTTGTACTGGGTCTTCTGCTGTGTGTGTGTGTGTGTTTCATTAGGCCCTATACTGGATTTTTTGTTGTGTGTGTGCGCTTCCGTAGGCCCTGCACTGATTCTTCTGTTGTGTGAGTGTGTGTGTGTTGTGAAAGTGAGAGAGAGAGAGTTTCACAAGACCCAGTGCTGTGTCTTACCCTGGCACCTCTTGAATAGTGTGTGAGTGGAATGTTTGGTCGCGATGGTGAGCGGCTAAAGCCTGAATCCTTTAATGGCTGTTCCTTGGTGTCCTCTTAGAGATAATGAACGTCTCGACCTTTCTTTGGAGCACTTGGGGGGGCAGTTGTGTGAAATTCAAAAATAATTTATGTGTGTTGAGTAAGTGTGTTTATTTGGGAGAAAGGGAGCAGTGTTCACATGCATGCCATACTTCCTGATGACTGAAGAGCTCAGACAAAAATCAATAATCAATCTGTCTGTGTGTGTGTGTGTGTGGTGTGTGTCTTTATTTGTCCCAGTAGTAGGTCAACTCTGTTTGTGTGTGTGTGTGAGTTTGTGTGAGTTTATCACAGCAGATTAGTTATGCTTCGCGATTTTAATGATCAGGTTGCATCTAGCCCTGGGCAACATTTCAGTCAAGGACATACACTATTGCTTACAACTGTGTGTGTGTGTGTGTGCGCGTGTGTGTTTGTGAGTTCAATACACCCCTTTGTCAGAGAGAGAGAAGGGGGACCCAAAGCATGGTAGTGTAAATTTATATAGTTTACTAATACTGTATCCAAGCATCTGTAATGATTGTGTGTGTGTGTTTGCAGGAGAGCTGGGTCAGGAAGCTTATGGGAGCTGTGCGTCGCCTGAGTCTGGTCTTCAGCACTAACGCAGCGGAGCAACATGAACGACAACTGGTAAGGGTTACCCGGGCAACGGCACAGTCATTGACCTGGCCCAGGTCAATTTATTTTTCCTTTCCTACCTTTTCTGCCTTTCAGTCCTTCTTCACCCTCTTTTTCTCTCTCTTTCTTTTTCTCACTGTATCTCTCTCTTTCTCGGTTTATTCTTCCTCTCTCCTTTCTCTTTTTCTCACTGATCTCTCTTTCTCTCTCTATGTTTTCTTCCTGTCTCCTTTCCTTTTCTTCATCGTATCAATCCACCATTCATGCTCTACCTCCCCCCTGTTCTCTCTCTTTCTCTCACTATATCTCTCACAATATTCACTCACTCTCCCCTTTCTCTTTCTTTCTTTGTTTGTTTGTTTCTTTCGTTCTTTTTCTCTGTATCCTTCTTCATAGCTGTCTCTCAATCTCTGCCTCTCTCTTTTGTTCTCTTGCAAATCGTGTGTGTGTGTGTGTGTGTGTGTGTGTGTGTGTGTGTGAGAGAGAGTATAGATAGATAGATAGATAGATAGATAGATAGATACTTTATTGATCCCCAGGGGAAATTCAAGGTTTGTGTGAGTCTTTTTCAAGGCTGTTCAACTTGCTCGTGTATAGAGACATTAGTCATGTTTATAGAAAGTAAATTTTTTTATGAATGTTTGCTGAATAAGAGAATGTGTGTGGGTTATGTCGGGCCTAAACAGACAATCATTCCTTGAAATATCTGAAGTGTGTGCGTGTGTGTGTGTAGGATGCAGAGTTTCGGCGCTACGCGATGCGGTGTGTGTTGTCGCAGGACGTCCTGCTTCAGGAGGACATTGAGCTCATCGAGCTGCTGGATCCCAGCATCCTCTCTCTGGGATCAGCTACTTCTGCCTGCCCCAGTGTGGACACGGCCTTCCCCAGACCCCAACTACTGGCCAAGCCCACTGTCTGGTAAGGCATGCTTACAAACACACACACACACACACACACACACACTCCACTGTCTGGTACTGCATGCTTATAAACACACACACACACTCTCACAGGCATACACACATGAACACATACAGACACATACACATACACATACACACACACACACACACACACACACACACACACACACACACAGACAGGCATACAGACATACAAATACATAACCCACTGTCTTCAACCGCATGCTTATAAACACACACACATCAACACACACACACACTCTCTCACAGGCATACACATACACACACACACAGCGATACAGACATTCATGCGCATTAGGGGTGTCACGATTCTCCAAATCCTCGATTCGATGTAATTTTCGATTTTAAAGTCACGATTCGATTCGATTTTCGATCTTTTTAAAATATTACTATTAATGCATTCCTTATATGTTATTTACTCTTTTTGGCCTTTTCTTTTTCGGGGAGCTTTTATTTTGAAACCGCTTTGAAACCGTTCCAACCGCGAGGTTGTAATGTAAACAGAACTAACATTAGGCTAAAACAGAGACGTGAACATGGTAAAATGAAACAACACAGAATGTTAATTTCATTGTTTCAGCACACTCCGAAGAGACCCAAGGTTAGTGTTCATGGAATATGTACTTATAAATGTGCATTTTAAGCCTTAAAGTAACTTTGGACTGTAATTAGACCATCTTTTCACTTGCTAAGTTGAGTAGGCTAAGTTAGTTTTAATTGACGTGAATGAACGAATACTTCCACACCGGTGATTTCAAAGTAGCAAGAGGGGCTTTGATTTCAGTAGGTTGATGTGTAGGCCTATATTTTAACTGGCTGCAGCTTAAAATTAGAGGAGTGTTGACGCTGCAGTTCAGCACGTGCATGTGTGTTTGTGCGTCTTGTCATACATGCTGGACGTGACATTGGGGGTGTGGCTGCATCGTCGATTCTACTTTTAAGTTCGAAGTTCGAGATTGAGATGTAATTTCGATCGATTTCGAAATAAAATAGAAATCGTGACACCCTTAATGCGCATGCACATAAACACACACATACACATTTATGACTCTGACAGTAGCCTATATTCAGGCCTAGTCCACACGTACCAAACCGATCTTTTTTTCCTCCGTATCAAGAATATTTGCGTCCAAACGGATCCATCTCAACACGACTCAACACGTTACTTTATATCCTAGGCCTATAGGTGACACTGTTTCTTGACAGAAATTCACCAAATCTTGCGCTGTAGGCTGTACAAACAGACAGAATAGGCTACGACGAAATGGCTAGTGCAAGGAAACCAGAATTGTTTGTGTGGACTTATAGTGAACCATCAACTGTAGTCAACTGCAAAACTAATAAACTTAATTTTTACGGTTTGTGAAGGGTGCAGTCCCGTCCTTTATTTGGCTAACGCAGGTAAAAATAATCTCCTTTACTTTCTTTGGTTGTAGGATAGTCCGCGATTCACATTAGTTTTGGTTATCACCGCAAGTGCAAAGGCTAGGCATACCCAAGTTCTAGGCCATTCCGTCGCCACATTTATAATATTGCTATAATACCTTTGTTAGTAACAGTCGATACTTTTGCTTGCATCAAATCGCGCATTCGCATTTAGTGCGCATCTATAGGCTTAACATGAGTTCTAAGCGTGAAAAAATAGTCTACCGCACACAAAAGAGAGTTCTACCGCACACTGTTTTGACGTTTTACTTGATTTTATTCAGAGCGAACAACGCGTTTCGCATACAGCGTCCTCAGGTTCGCTCAGGTATGGTCTGAGCTCTCTGGTGTGTCTTTAATTACCTTCTAGTCACATGACCAGTTGTTTGTAACGTCCATTTTAAATGCCAATATCCCCTATTCCAATAAACAGTACATACAATCAACAATTAACAGACAAAGATATAGAACACGTCCGCAAAGATATAGGGATGTCCCGATCCGATATTTGGATCGGATCGGCCGCCGATATTAGCAAAAAATATGAGATCGGCCTGCACGGGAAAATCCCGATCCGGACTCCCGATCCAGTTTGTTTTTAAAACGCCGGTCCGTGTTTTCCAGCGCACCGATGTAGGTAATCCATTCCAGTTTTTTTCAGCTTTCCCCCCCAAATCCGGTCCCCGTTTTTCAGCACACCTAGCGACCTGTCCAGCATCCCACTTGTCTGTGCATGTCCCACTAAGAATTTAAAGTTATCGAGCAAACATTCATGTTACAGTTGAATTAATATAGCCTAATGTTAACCGCGACCGCGAGTGTCCGCGAGACCCTCTTACTAAGGCTCTTATGCATGTTGCTGCTGACAGCTTTGCCTGTCTAACGAATGTTATCTCCGCGATTTAACATTTGTGTGTAATGTATAGGCACAGCATGCACTTTAATTTCCATATTTTTACAATCGGCTAGCCTAACAAACGCATTTAATTTCAAAAAGCAACCTGGTCAATCGCTAACAACTAAGTGCACCTAGGCCTACAACTCTACACATCCAAAAGGGTAGAAGCTTCCAGTAGGCTAGGCTATCATAACTTTTTTTACCGTTTAGTTTGTACATCGGCGCAGCCTACGACGATGTGAATTAGTGACAGCTGTTGTCGCGGTAAACTTAAGCTCCTGTCTCTAAATAGTGTAGATAGGCCTACTTGCTATGTTGTTTGATTTTCTGTAATAAATGCAGCCTGTAGCCTAGGTTACTTCAGCAAACCCAGACCAGTTGTGGCATCAGTTTTGCTTTTAAAATAAATTAATGACACCGGCACTACGCACAAATTAATGCAAACTTACACAGCACTTCCCTAATAACTTCTCTCGCGTCACTGACAGTAGCTAGAATGCATAAAAAAACACCGGGAAAAACAGTGTTCAGTCCACCAAGTCATAAGCTATCGGCGCTGCGCAGCACCAGTTGTGATATTTATCTTACGGAGTGTAATCGTAGGTAATGTCATGTATGAGAACTAGTATTGTTAGGCAATACTATAAGTGTCAAGTCCAGGGCAGCTGAGGTGTGGCAATGACATCATCGATACCCAAGTAGGATGTGCGGTTTCGCTGTCCAAACGAATTCAAAAGGGCTACGGTTTCAGATTTTTCCACTCTGGGACCAGGTTTCAGAAAAGTGCGGTTTCGGGCAGCGCGTTTACAGGATTCGTTTGGACACTCGGCCAAGACCAAGCAAAACCTCTGCGTTTAACCCAAAAAGCGTCTCCGTGTGGACGGGCCCTCAGTATGCAGTGTGGGTTTAAGGAAGTGGTCCATGACATGCAGTACTTTTCTGTTTACATTCTCCATGTTTGGAGACACACACACACACACACACACACACACACACACAACAGCACACACACACACACACAGACATTAACATACACCCACACAAACTCACAGTCTCATACACCGTTACACACAGTAGATAGACTATATTCACACTCATATTAACTCACATGCTCTGTCTTTCTCTCTCACACACACACACATAAACACACACATGCACATACACACAAACACACAAAAAATGAACGCATTCCCTCTGTCTTCCTCTGTCTGCAGGGATATCTCGATCCTGGTGTGTTTGGCGGCTGTCCTAGCGGCAGCGTGTGTGTGTGACGACTTCGGCCTGCCTGCGTGGGCGTGTGTGTTGTGCCTGAGTGTGTGTGTGGTGCTGCGGTGCTCGGCTCTGAGGCGGCGTGCGCGGCAGCAGAAGTGTGTGTGGGAGCAGTGTGTGTGCGTGGAGCGTCTGGTGACGGAGGCCCGCACGCTGACCAGTGTGTGCCGGAAATCTCTCCGATTGGTCCAGGAGACGGAGGTCATCTACCGGGGGTTCACCCTGTAAGTGCACACTCTCATACACACACAGACACACACACACACTTGCATGCGCAAACACACACACTCACTCATGGGACACTGACACACACACACACACACTTTCCTCTTTCTCACAGGACACTCGCTTACACACAGACATTTACTAGACAAATGCACACCTAAAATGTACACTTCCCCAGTGGAATGTACCCAAACTATGACACACACTTGCAGACCTCAGCATAGGTATACACCTGCACACACACACTCACAAATAACAAATAAAGGCACACACAGCTCACAATCACTGGCATCCACTCAAACAGGAAAGGGAACCTACATATCTGTTGAATGTTAACAGTGCAATGGACTAGAACATTACTTCCTCACTAGACACACAGACAGACACACAGACAGACACACAGACAGACAGACACAGACACACACACACAGCCCATCAGTTAATCAGCAGTTTAGCCTATAGACTGGTATTTTAGAACTAACATTTACAGAAAAGTCAAAACGATTGCAACCGTCGGCCATAAGACAGAAGGCATCCCTGATTATACCAACCAAGAGGGTGAAGAAGCATAACGCCAAATCGCCAAAACTCTGAAACTCCAATATTTGCTCAAACACAATTTGAATTTCCCCATGGGGATCAATAAATTATCTATCTATCTATCTTTACGCGCAGTTAGGAAACAAACGAAAACAAAAGAGCCCTCACCATGACACGCTAATCTGGTCTATGCAAATGTGTTTGGGCGAAGTGCTACATCAGGCTTGGACTTTAACCCCTGTCCACTGTAAGGGTTATTACAGCATCATCAACATTCAATAAACTTCCAACCAGTTCCTCATTTTGAGATTAGACATTGAAGAGAGTCTGCCAATCAGGTGTCATCAGTGGACGACTGGACTCGGGGAAAGTTAAGTGTACAGTTGGAGGGAGACAAACCCAGACGAACCTATTGGCCCATTTTTCTCCTGCGTTCGTTTGAGAGAATGGCAAGCCTCACAGGGGTGGTTCTCGGGACACCTTTGGAGAAGTGTGGGAACAAAAGGTTCTTTTAAAGAGCGTCCCATCCTCCCCGCCCCTCCTCCCACCTCCCCCTACAGACCTGCACACAAAGAGAGCGCCAGACTTTGTTCTCCACTATAGAGATCCGTCAGACTGACCCGTTCCTTATGCCTGTGGCCTCTTTGATGAGTTCTTACTGTAGGAATCATTTATCATTTACACACGCATGCCTACACACACACACACACACACACACACACACACACACACACCGAGTGAAACCACAGAAACTTTAGAGGCAGTGTCTTATGACTCACCTCTGTTTGTGTAGAATGACAGGATCTACGCTTACACACATACACACACACACACACACACCGAGTAAAACCACAGAAACTTTAGAGGCAGTGTCTTATGACTCACCTCTGTTTGTGTAGAAGGACTGGATCTAAGCCTACACACACACACACACACACACACACACAGCAGGTACACCATTACGCACACATCACACTGCACTGTCTGCTTATGCCTGTTCTGTTTGTCTGTTTGTCCAGGTAGTGTAGGATTTTGTGTCTGTGTGTCTCTTCTGTGTGTGTGTCTGTCTGTGTGCATCTGTGTGTGTGTGCGTCTGTGCATCTGTGTGTGTCTGTGTGCGTCTGTGTGCATCTGTGTGTGTGTGTGTGTGTGTGTGGCCATCTATTTCACCTGTAACTTGCATGTTCTGCTCTGTGTGTGCACGCGTGTGTCTCACTTATAGACTTGCATGTTTAGGTGTGCGTGTCTATGCTTGTATCTCACCCTTAGCATGGAATCAAAACAAGGCCATATATATTTTGTACCCGTGAAAAGATATTCACGTGTAATAGAGTTTTGCAGTTGTATAAAACAATTTGTGCTTGTTAATGGAAACTTTGTACTTGTAGAAATATTTTGTACGTGTGCGAAAAAAATTGTCTTCGAGGATATCATTGGCACATGTGTAGAACCGTTTTGTAGCTGTGGAATTAATTTGTCTGTGTGCAAAAAAAGTGCGACGTCCATCGTTCGTGTGCAACACTGGATGTACAAAGCTACCAAACTTTTTTACAGACACGAATTTTGGCAGTGTTTTGTTGGCGTTTCTGAAGAGCCAATCAACGATTTTGGCACGGTCTTGAAAGCGCTTCTGAAGAGGCAATCAGCACAGGATCAGCAATCACGCACAGGCAGGCACAGAGCTAGCAAACCTAGGTCTTAAATCTAACAAGTTATGCCTTTTACAACAAGCTTTTTGATGGAAAAGTGGTGTTTAATTTCTATAATCTTTGTTTAGTGAACACATAAAACCGTCAGTTTGTAAGCAAAATCAAAAATGTTATTTGAACTGGATATTTATATGCGAACACAAAAGGTTGTAAAGTTTCCGTGCACAAGCATTGTTTTATACAGCTGCAAAACTCTATTACACAAGTGAATATCTTTTCACGGGTACAAATAAATATGGCTTTGTTTTGATTTCATACTTAGACTTTCATAGTGTGTGTAAGTGTGCATGTGTGGCTCTAGACTTGCATGTTCTGGTGTGTGTGTGTGTGTGTGTGTGTGTGTGCATGCATTCGTATCAATTGTGTGTGTGTGTGTGTGTGTGTGTGTGTGTGTGTGTCAACTGTAGACATGTTTTGGCATATGTGTGTAGGTGCATTCTGTTTGACACTAACACCGAGTCATACAGTATGTAGAATATTATTTTAGTCTGAGTTTTGTCAGTGTTCTGTCTAGGGGTGAACGATTTTGGAAAAAAATCTAATTGTGATTTTTCTCACCAATATTGCGATTGCGATGCGATATGCGATTATTTTTAAGCTCTTTATCTTCTGTCTTATTCAACGAAGACAAGCAATATATTATTCTATAGTATGACCAACACAAAATTAGATAGGTTAAACATAAACTTTTCTTTCCTGGAGCCCAGGCCTATGTTATGATGGCATTAGATCATTGAATAAGATTGATAAATGAAATATTTTTTATTTAACTATTTTAATCACATTAGTAGACCTATATTTGTTGAACTTCCACTCTTGTAAACATTTAATGATTCTGATACGTTTCTATTTTGTTTCTATTTCATGTAGATATGATTTTCTTTCGTTAGTTAAAAAATAGGTCTACATGTAGTGGCACTGACACGGATTCTCCTTGTCCAGTGTTCTCCATACGTGCGCGCCCACACACACACACACACACAAACACACAGACCCGCTCCTCTCCTCTGTAGGCTACTTGCACGTGAATCGGAACAAACTACTGTAGATTGTTGTAGCACAAATAAATGCGGCCGAATGACCGTTCGGCTAGGTGTTAACTAAAGGTTAGCATCATCAACACCGCAGCGCAATACGCGTGCATGCAAATTAACTAGTTTGTTCATATCACAACAAAGCCAATCGCGGAGACAAAACTCTTTAAACAGGCAACGTTATCAGCAGTTAGCAGCATGTATGTAGCCTAGAGCCTTAGCTGGTAAGCTAATGTTAGAACAGCTGGATTTTTGGTGGTTAGCTGTGTCAACTACTTGAGGATAACATTATGCATCAATTCATTACCTGTGAGATTAAATGTTTGTGCCGCAAATGCAAATGCCCCCACTGTCTCCAGTAAAAAAAGTCCCCAGTGCACAGATAAGTGCAGCCTAAACAGTCGTGGAGTTTTAATCGTCAGCAAGTGAACGAAGTTACCAGCCAGAGTAGCAGCATAGGGTATTTATGAACTAGAACCAGGGGCATGGCAGGTTCGAGCAAAAGGCAATGAAGAGGTTTATTTTTAACCAAAGTAGCTCTAGTGATCAGACCTTTCTTTACACTGTTAGCTGGTCCTCTTGTTTACATTTTTTGCTTCTTCAGTGGTCGGTGTTAAGAGTCGGTGGCGCGTCGTCAAGCGCAAGTATAAATGCGTTTTGTTGACGTCACATATTACGAATCGCAGCCTTTGCGGTTTGAAAACCGCGTTTCATCATATCGCGATATTATCGAAATAAATCGTTCAGCCCTAGTTCTGTCCATGTTTAGCACTGTGTGTTTGCGATGAGTTGCAAGATGTCTGTTGCATCTTTAGCTGTAGCATCTTTATCTGTAGCATGCTGTCGTGTGTGTGTGTGTGTGTGTGTGTGTCTGTGTGTGTGTGTGTGTGTGTGTGTGGCATGTTTAGCTCTAGCACTGTCTTGTATTTTGTAGTGGTGTGTGTCGTGTTTGTGTCGTGTGTGTGTGTGTGTGGCACGTTTAGCGTAGTGTATGTTGCGTGTGATCTTTGGTTCTGGGACGTCTGCACAGTCGAGTCACGTTTCACTTGTCAAGTTTGCTCGACAGGGTTAGCGGCGCCTGTCCCTTCAACAGATCGGGGCCTGCGCGCCAGGCACAGCAGCTGATTGGCCTACGCAAGGCAGCCTATCAGAGCCTGCGCTCCGCCTTCCGAGGCTCCCGCCTCGCCACCTGCATCATGCTCAAGACGTATCCTTCCATTTCCATGGTGACGGACAGAACCTGTGGAGTGTGTGTGTGTGTGTGTGTGTGCGTGCGTGTGTGTCTGTGTGCGTGCGTGTGTGTCTGTGCGTGCGTGTGTGTGTGTGTGTGTGTGCGTGTGTGTACACAATATGTAGTGCAGAGAATGCAGGAGCAGCAGTAACACCACTGCCTGACAATCAGCGCTGTATGAGTGTATGTGCCACTGAAACAATAAAATTGTTAAACTGCTAAATACCAGTCAACTTTCACTTTAGCAATGAGAGAGAGAGAGAAAGAATATGTGTGTGTTTGGTCGTTC
>NW_027468664.1:29479462-29489462 GCF_046254945.1 Alosa pseudoharengus | reverse complement strand
TGTGTCGGGCCGGGTCGGGCTCGGGCACAATGTGCACGGGCTCGGGTAGGGTCGGGCTTGATTTTTTGGGCCCGATCTAAGCTCTAGTGTGTGTGTGTGTGTGTGTGTGCGCATGTGTGTGTGTGTGTGTGTGTGTGTGTGTGTGCATATCTGTGTGTGTGTGTGTGTGTGTTAACGTCTGTGTGCGTGTGTGCACGAGTGAGTATGTGAGTGTGTGTGTGTGAGTATGTCTGTGTGTGTGAGTAAGTAAGTCTGTGTGTGTGTGCACGTGTGTGTGAATGAGTGAGTGTGTGTGTGTGTGTGTGTGCGCGCACGTGTGAGTGTGTGTGTGTGTGTGCAAGTGTTAGTATGTGAGTGTGTGTGTGTGCACGTGTTAGTATGTGAGTGTGTGTGTGCTTTTTTGTGAGTGTGTGTGTGTGTGTGCACGTGTGAGTGTGAGTATGTGAGTGCACGTGTGTGTGAGTATGTGTGTGAGAGTGTGTGTGTGTGTGTATGTGAGTGTGTGTGTGTGAGTATGTGAGTGTGTGTACACGTGTGGGGTGTGTATGAGTGTGTGCGTGTGCCCGTGTGTGTGAGTTTGTGAGTATGTGTGTGTGCACGTTTGTGAGTGCGTGTGTGTATGTGTGCCAGGGTTTCCGTTGTCCGGTAATTACCGGACATTGGCCGGAAAAAAAATGAAATGTCCGACAAAATTAAATCTCTCCGGTCAAATTGTCCGATTGAAATTGGCTAATAATCCCGTCCCCTAACGCAATCTGAATTTGAGAATAAGCCTTAATATGTAAGCCTATATTATACGTCCTCTGGCTATGTTTTTAAATGAACAGGCTCTACCGTTTGAAAAGTAAGCTATTAAACAACACGCAGCCTATGCTGCATTTCAAATAGGAAGCGCACGCGGCTTAAAACGTCCATGTTAAACAACAAACAAATGAGTGAGGCGGTTCAAACAGGCCAGGCAGACTAGCCTTAAAGGTTTTTTCAGAGGCCAGACGCGATGGATGATAAATTGGTAACGTCTGAAGCCTCAGATGTCCGGTCAACTCCACCACCACCAGATAAAAAGCAGAAGTGTCGGGCGTGTCGGAATCAGTGACATTGGAAGTGGAGTTGCGGGGGGTGCGGCCGCTCCAAGACACTGTCATTCTCCGTGTACACAAAGTGTTCTTTACCCAAAGCATACAGTAGGCCTATGCGTTCTCTGTCTAGGATCTGCAGGGTTAGCCTCCTCGACAAGGCGATTACTGGTCCGCGGATAGTTTCTGGCACAATTAAACGGTATCATTGAACCGCGGCCGAAAGAAAAAGAAACTAAACATTTCCCAGAATAGGAAACATTTCTTAATTTATTGTTATCAAATAAAGAGGCATAGCATTAGGGGGTAGTGGTGTGAGCGCTCATTCTTGTGTGTGCGCATCTGTGTAAGTTAAACAGTCACCCCTGGAGATAACGTGGGTAGCAGCAACAAACAACGTAGTCTTTTTAAAACAATGAACGAAGCGGACTCTTGCTGTCCATGAAAATATACTAGATCTTGTTTAAGTTAGGCTAATGAACATGTTGCATTCTATACAGCCTGATTAGGCCTATGTCATTCTTTAACCCTTAAAGGTGTAGGTTTTTGAACATTCTAAGTTCCGCAACAATTGAAGGTTCTAAAATCAGTGTGACGGTACTCCTTTAAGGGTTAAGCTACATAGCATTTCTCCAGTTTTCCTCAATTTGACTAATTAAGAAGGGATAATAGGATATTTGACCGGCATATCATCAAAATGTCCGGAAAACGAAACCTCTGCCGGTCACTTTGACCGGCACCATTTTTTTTCTAGCGGAAACTCTGATGTGTGCGTGTGTGTGTGCACGTTTGTGAAAGTGTGTGTGAGTATGTGAGTGTGTGTGTTCGATCAAGTATTCGAGAATAAAAAATGTGCACACAATGCTCTCTCTCACACTCAGCTCTCCAGATCCACATCCAGTTATGCTTTTATGTTCGCCATGACAACAAGACTAAAAGAACATTCTGTCGGAGTGTGAAAGAGACTAAAAGACCAATTATTCTGTCGGAGTATGAAAGAGTTGACTGTTTGTTTCTCTTTACTCTTGTCTTGGCCTACACCTAGCTGCTGTGAAGCCTGTTGCTGGGGAAACATCGGAACCAAACAACCAGGCGGAACCTTCCGAGCCAGACGTTTCCACGGGCAACCACGTCACTATACAACAGGAAGAGGAAGGAGAGAGAGTAGCAAAGGAGGAGAGGAAAGAGGGGGAGGAAGGAGGAGGAGGAGTGGAGGAGAAAGAGGAGAGGCATCTGGAGGAGGTCAAAGAGGAGTCGACGGAGTTTAGCTGCGGTGTGTCCACTACGGTCGCCGACGCCGACGTGGAGCAACAGAACGGAGAGGCGCAGCTCTTTCAGTTCGACGGGACGACGGAGGAGGAGGGGTCAGGGGACGGACCGCACGCCCTGGTGCCGCGGATCCCCGCCCTGACGGTGATGGACAGACTGACGGAGATACACGGCGCCGAAACGCTCAGCTTCAGCTCGGCCATCGCCGCCCAGGTGGCCGCTCGCTCACACACCTTCACAAACATGCAGGAACACACCTTCGGCGATTCGGACGAGGACGAGGACGAGGACGAGGAGGAGGAGGAGGAGGAGGAGGAGAGGGAAGGGAGGACGACTGAAAGACAAGACGAAAACGAGTAGAGAATCTGTGCGGCTTTGAGAAAGAAACATGAAAAGTAAAACAGACAAAAACAAACAAAATGTACAGCCTGCCTATTTATCGCTACGTTTATTTCTCTTTTATTTATTGGAGAGGAGCCTGAGGTTTGTTTTTAAGGTTTTATGGTTTGTTTTTTGTTTGTTAGTTTTTTCTTTTTAACTTTCCTATCAGGACCAGTGCATTTTCATAAACATTATTCATAAACACACACACACACACACACACACACACACACACACACACACACACACACACACACACACACACACACACACAGAAGCGGATATAGGAAGATGTGCACAGACACGTGCATACACACACACTCTCACATGCCCACCTATTTTACCTTATGCACACACACTGTTACACACAGGCACTATCATCTCCATCCAGACACATACGGGTCTCGCTCACAGCACCCCTCCGATGTCTCAGATAACCACCATGCCCCCCACTCCCACACTCCTCCGTCCTGTTAGATGAGATTACTCACATTTATTTTTCCTTTTCTATGCGTCACTGATAAAAATGTAACGTGTGTCTGTGCGTATGGACACACCTTCTACTCAAGGAAGAGGAGGTCGTTTGAGTGTGAGGGCACTTCTGCAGGAAGTGATGTGGTCATGAGACCACAGGGACAGGAAGTATTTGAGGTAAGAGGTCATGCCTACAGGTGGATGTAAACACACAACACTTTCAGGAAGTTGTCCCACTCCCTGCTGTCCCAGGATCAGTGGTTGAGAATGTTGGAACTTTCTGGAACCCTATAAAACTGAATGTGCGAGTGCACCTGCTTTGCATGTAGTCACGCTCTGTGAGGGCGGGGTTTGCCTCTATGAACCAATCAGAGCAATGTTAAGGAGAAGTGATGCATTATGAGAGCATTTCAGAACAGCAGTAGTGTTGCAGTTGAATACTGACTTTTTTTGAAGGTCAAAACTCGACTTTCTCAAACATTCAACAATGAAAGGCAGAATAAACATAATGAACAAATCCCTCTTTGTTGATGTAAGATTTGTGGGTTACACTTTACTTGACAGTATCGACATGAGAGTGACATGACACTGTCATGAACGTGTCATAAATAAGACTTTCGTTTTTTGTCATAACAAGTTAGGGTTAGGATTAGAGATTAGGATTAGGGTTCATGTGTCATGACCGTGTCATGTGTTCACAACTGTGTCATGTCACTCTTATGTCGATACTGTCAAGTACAGTGTTACTGATTTGTGTATTGAGGAATGTTTCAATACATGAAGTTAAATACTAAAAACGGAGAAATCGAATGTTCACGATGTAGCAAGGGTTTCTAGGGGCGTGCCCTCTCTTGAAGCACACTCCCTTTTATGCCCATCAACCAATGGGATTGCCTCACTCCAGAATGTGTCGATCAAAACCAAAATCACTAGTTGAGTATTAGCATGAGATACCTGCTAAAAGTTTTTTTTTATTTATTTTCTCGTATTATGTATGGAAGTGTGTGTGTCGGTGTGTGTGTGAGAGAGTGAGTGAGAGAGAATGAGATTAAGTCGGTGAATGGGTGAAGGTGAACAGGAATAAAAAGAAAATCTAGGAGTGAGCAAATGTCATGAAGGTAAATCAATATTTTGGTGGATGTGTTTGCCTGATTGCGGTGGTATGCCACTGCAAACCCAAGGCCTAACCTTGAAGGTAACTCGGTAAACCCACAGTCGTGTTTTGTGGCCTCAGGTCAGACTATAGCCAATTATGTGTATCTCTCAGCTTGTAAATATGTTGCTCATTGTGACTCATAAGCGTGAGTTGTCTTTCTGTAGGACTCCACTCTAAACAGGTAACAGCACTGTACCCCTGCGTCTGTCACGCCAGCCAGCTGCAGTCACTTTGATGACGTGCTTCAGACTGAGAAAGTGGAATAGAGCATTATGTCCAATATTCTATTATGTGGGTTAATGTTCTGCATTGGGCCCAATATTCCAATATGTGGTTTAATGTTCTGCATTTCTCACTAGTAAGTCACTTTGACACTAAAAGTATGATTCTACGTCTGCATCATGACCCTGTATGATATCTGTACTGTTCTTCTAAATCATGGATAATTTGGTATGCAATATTTTTACCAACAAGACACACAGGGTTGACATGGCAACCCCATAGACAGGGCAGGAGGAGGCCGACATAGCTACTTCCTGATTGGCTTGGTCTGGGTAGAGGGGACTTCCTGATTGGCTTGGTCTGGGTAGAGGACTAGGTAACACTCTACCTGGATAGTCTGCCTACAGAGGCGTTAATAGATTATCTGCTGAGATTAAAGTTCAGTATGTCAAAATTGTTGCTGGAATCATCACCTTGGGGTGGTTTGAGGATGCAGGGGTAGATTAGTATATTTGAGCTACAACTTAATTGTCAGTGAGCAGAGTACAAGTATAGAGCCAATGAAATGCAGTACACAATGAATTTTGAGACAAGACACCCTATATGAGAGATGCTGGGCTTGAACTGGTCACGCTTGACGTGCTAAGCACAGGGATGGATTACTGCACAGGCCTTCCGGGCCCAAGGGGTCAGGGGGCCCTGAAGCCCAAGCCTTTGCATGGAATCATTGCCTCAATATCAACAAATCAGGATGTAGGCTATGAATCTGATTTATTTAATATTAGCCATCCCCAAAATCCACCAGAATACAGGAAATCACATCAAACAAATTAAAAATGTGGTGGTTCGCAGACTAGATGGAGTCTAAAAGAAATCTGCACGAGCCCCTGATGTGCTCTAGATTCAACTGACGTCACGGTAACCACCATAGAAACACAAATTCAGGGTGTGAAAGACTGACCGACTGTTCTCCCAAGCTAGGAAACAAAGTGGGAAAGATAAGATAAGGGTTTCAGTGTACAGTCATGTCTGAGATTTGGCTTGGGTGATTGGATACCTGGTTTGGAATGCCGGTTTTAGATGAAACTATGCTTGGATTATTGAATGCCTGGTTTGGAGTGTGTTGGCTAGATGAAGCTACGCTTGGATGATTGGATGCCTGGTATGTGTGTGACCGTGTGTGATGCTGTTCCAGCTTAACACAAGCAAACACCATGTAAATGGTAAATTTGGTTGTGTGTGTGTGTGTGTGTGTTTTTTCAATCAGCCATGTTTGCCTTGTCTGTTACTGTCTACATTTTTTGTTCTTGGTCTGTTCTCTTTTTTTCGATTTGTCAAATAAAAAATGTTCTTCAATATTACTCATGGCTCTCGTTTTCTGAATGTGTGTTTGTTTATACGTGTGGAACACACACACGCACACGCACACACACTGGTGATGCAGAGGATTAATAGGAGGCAAGGACATATTATGTGAGGACACCAGAATGACAGTTTGGGTTTTAGGTTGCACTTGCACACATCACACACACACACACACACTTCTAAACACCATGCTTGTTCTTCAGGGGACTTTAAAGCATGATTCTTATAGCCTACACACGCACTCGAAACATCTTATTCATATTAATAGTGTGACCATATTACTGACGCCTCATAGCCACATCACCACCACTGCCATTATCTATCAGTATCATTGTCACCATCTGCCTGTCAACTCCGATTAAAAAACTGTTTCATTTCCGAGCTCACACAAAATGTACAAAGTATTTTAGGACACTGGTAGGTCATTGGCATTGTGGTATGGGAGCGCGCGGAGAGGCGCGCGCTGGGGGGTGTTCTACTGTATCTGATTAGACATTCATCTCACATTGACACTCACGCGCGTCGTCACTCAGCTGATTCGGCAGGTTTCATGCGGACTCCCAGAAGTCACCGCGCACGCACGCACGCACGCACCACTCACTCACTCACTCGCCCGCTCGCTATCCCCAGTTCCACTTGCGTTGCGAACATGGCGGACGTGGAGCGGCTGCGGGAGGAGGGAGAGAAAGCGGCGGCAGAGGCGACGCTGCTGAACGGGGAAGCCGGCGAAAAGGATGAAGCCGATCCCGGTGAGGAGACAGCCAAGAGGCGGAGGAAAAAGAAAAAGAAGAGCAAGTCCGCAGCCCCTGCCGGTAAGCTCGAGAGACCACGCGCATCCTGCGTCCGGAGCGATACGGGTGCGTACAGTAGCTACAGTAGCCAAGGTATCTTCCACATCTGCCGGTGTGCGTGAGACCGTTAAATTGCACGCACATCTATTTACTGAGGGTTTCCCGGAGCTGCGCTTTTCTCTGCTGACAGCCGTTGCAATGATGGATGGTGATATATTGTTAGATGCACCTCGGGTTTACTGTCACCGTGCAGTAAAGTTTAATCGCTGCCGCGTAATGAGTTCACTCTTGTATCATTAACTCCCCCAAAGCCAACCAGACTGTCAGTGCCTTTAAAGTGAATCAGTGGTTTAATAATCATGTTTTTGACTATCATTGTAAGTCATTGCCCTGGATTGTTAAACCATGTTGTTTCTGTGTTGCAAGGATGCATTTAGTTGTGCAGTACACACCGAATGTTACAGCGCAGTAGCGCACGCCGCACGGCAGCTTAATATGCAGCATGAGTGCGATGCGTTAAGTTGCCCTCACGTGTTTTAGAGCGATTATGCGCAGTCAGTTAGTGAAAAAACTCAAATGAAGCTGTTGGATAATTCTGTGTAGTGTGACGGCCCGTGTTGCAGCTTAGTTATGCGGCCCTCTTTCTCCTCTCTGATCCGGCAAGTGTCCCAGTAATTTCTCCGCGCCGGCTCAGCGAAGCTCAGATTTGTGCTTACATCAGGAGAACGTCCGATTGCGCGAAGCCCCACAAGGTTATGCAGTACCAGCACGGATCGGTTCTCCTGCCAAGTTGCTGAGCTGCCGGCCCCACTCCGCGAAATAGGATTGATGGTGTGTGTGTGTGTGTGTGTGTGTGTGTGTGTGTGTGTGTGAGTGTGGATTGTGCAATTGCCAGATAGATTTCCCTCGCTCTCTGTAGCACTTCAACGAATGCTGTCAACTCCTCCTCCTGCTCCGCCTCTTTCCTTATTATAATTTCTCACTCACGCTCACTCACAGAGACACCTACACACACTCTCTCCATCACACACACACACACACACACACTGCCATCCCCTAGCCCTGATGTCCTGTCTCATAATTGAAGTGGGCTTTCTGGCAGTGTAAGAGAGTACGTAATGGCGATGTACTGAAGAGCTCACCCAGGTGTGTGTGTGTGTGTGTGTGTGTGTGTGTGTGTGACTTTGCAGCAGGACACACGGAGGTGGATGGTGACGGAGTGTGTGACGTGAGCAAACAGCTGGAGCAGCAGACTCTGGAAGAGAAGGAGAAAGAAGGGGACGATGATGGAGGAGAGGAGGGTAAGTGGGATGGGGGGTCAGAGGTCACAGACGACCCCTGCTATCAACTGAAAGTCACTCACTCCCCATCCTCATGCTCACTACAACCGCCAAGGGCGTAATTTATGGGGGGGATAGGGGGGTTTAACCCCCCCAATAATCAAAACCAGCCAATACAATCCCCAAATATAACTGTTATAAAACATAAAGATGTGACACCCCCCCCCCCCCCCGAAATGTTTAACCCAAAGTTTTGCCCTTGACCACCGCCCTAAAAATAATCAAAGACTAATAATCAAAGAGTAACAACGAGTATCTTCTTCAAATTAAGTTTGATGGTGTATCTGTAGCTGTAGCCATGTGCAGGACAGGTGAATGCACCTGTTGATCCCGTTAGCTGTCCAGACTACACTCTATGTAGTTCAGTGGTCTGGATTGGAACACCCTTGCGAAAATAAAACACTCACATACACACATACTGTACAACGCACACACACTCACGCGCGTATGCCCAGGCACGCAGGCACGCACACAAGTGTCTGCCCACGCACGCACGCACGAACATACATGCACACACACACACACTCTTTCTCTCTCTCTCTCTCTCTCTCTCTCTCTCTCTCTCTCTCTCTCTCTCTCTCTCTCTCTCTCTCACACACACACTCATATCCATGTCCCGGGCAGGATGAGGTCCAGATTGACCTTCCCCTTGGGAGAGGCAGTTTGCCTGGGGGCTTATGCTGGCAGATGGCCCAGCCTGTGCCCATCATCACTGGGCATAAGGTGCTGCAGCCCAGATGACTGTATGACCATATCTAGTGTTTCCCACAGAATTGAATTCCATTTGTGGTGGTTGGTTTGCACAATTAACTTGAATACAACAGTTTTTTTGGTTTGCACAATTAACTTGAATACAACAGTTTTTTTTAGCACAATTTAGTACAACCTGGAAAATCATTGTGTGGTGGTCAGTGTTGATATTGTGGTGGGCCGCCACAAATAAGTCAATGTATGGGAAACACTGATATCCATGCCACCCTGCCTTTAGTAAGCATGAGAGTGGTGGTAGAATAATGGCTAAAGGACTGGGCTAGCATGCAATAGCCAGAAAAGTTGTGGGTCCAATTCCTGGCTGCCGCTGTTGTGCCCGTGAGCAAGGCACTTAACCTTGAGTTCCACTGGGGAGACTGGCCCTTGTTATAATTGACATGTAAGTTGCTTCGGATAAAAGTGACAACCAAATTAATAAATAAGTATGGATATGAGTTTAGCAGATGGTTTTTATCCGAGGTGACCTTCAAAAGTCTTGAAACTATGTGAGTGGAGATGGGGGTGGGGGGGGGTCAAGTTCTTACTGCAACTGATGAAGCAAGTTCTTAGTCCCTCCCCTGCTGTTGAGCTGCCAATGGGGATGAGCTAATGCGTTGAGTCAGGAGTGTTAGAGAGAGGGGGGAGAGAGGAGATGTGGAAATGTTCTAAATGGGTCACAGACACCAGTTCTATATTCACAGTCTCCGCTGTGGCTGGGACAGGAGACCTGATGATGATGACACTTGTCATCGCTATGGATACCAGTTGGTGGTGTAGTAATCACGGCGGGAGTACAGTATGTGGGAACTATATTGGAGCTAGAGTTCACTTCATGGGAGATTAGACAGAGTCTTTCTAATGAGGAGACACAGCACTCAAAGGATCCTCCATTGAGATGCATGGGGTTAGTTTGTAACACCAATATGGCAATATAGTCTACACATATATCCCGCCCCATTCCTGTATGCCTCCCCATTCACTTCAATAGGAAAATAGCTGCCCGATAGCAGGCCAAAGTGCGTTACCAAGATGGCCGCCGAGTGGAGGGACTTGCCTAGAGTTCACTTCATGGGAGAGCAGATCAGATCCCATGGTGGTGTGACCAGGTCTTCCTCCATGTTGGCCGCACAGACTAAAGTGCAGACCTGAGCTCAAGAAGAAAGAAAACCAAAGAAA
>NW_027468664.1:29456962-29476962 GCF_046254945.1 Alosa pseudoharengus | reverse complement strand
GATGCCTGGGCTCAATCCAAAGGCCATTGATAGGCTTTAATCTCCTGCTTCTGTGAGCCCGAGCCATCTCTGCTCGGCCTTCTGACTGACCGCTTTACAACAGGGCCACCTGCACGCTTTATATTCCTTGATTTATACACCAACATTTATGCCCATGTTTATTTATTGAAAAGGGACAATGCACATTAAAATATATATATAGTATGTTCATGTAAATCAGTCACGTAAATGTACCAGATTAACATAGAAGTAATACACAGTTATGTGTAAGAAACATAGACGTACAAACACTGTAATTTAAACACAAACAGTTTGACCTCTATGACTGATGAAGGTCAAACCGTCGCAAAAAAGCAGGGACATAACTGTGTGGATATTATGGGTTTTTCCTGCTAGTTTTAATTTTTCGCTCGGCACCTTTTAAATGTGCTTAATCCGGCTCATTTTTTTTCCGGCTCTTTGTGGGAAACAGAAAAACTAAAGCACACACTGCGCATCTCACTTCTCTCCCTCTCCTCTTCCCACTAAGGAGAGTAGTACGCCACAGTCGCTCAGGCTTTCTACCCCCAATCCCGCCATGCAGGGAGAGAGAGGGAGAGAGAGAAATACAGAGAGATAGAGACAGAGAAAGAGAGAGGGATAGAGGGAGAGAGGGGGGGGAGAAACATAAACAGAAAGAGAGAGAAAGACAAAAAGTGAGAGGGAGAGAGAGAGAAAGAGAAAAGAGAGAGATAGAGGGAGAGAAAGAGAGAGAGAGAGAGAGGCAGGCGCTCAGCCGAAGCGCTCTGCACCATCCGTCCTGTTGGAGCGATGCGCTGCGCTGCGATAGGCTCTTGCTCTGTGCTACGCTACGCTACGCTGCCCTGCGCTGTGGAACCGACATCTGGGCCACTTCACTGATGGAGTGATGGAGCCACTTCCTCAAAAGCCTCCATATGGCTTTCAGCTGCTCACGTGGAGAGCTCTCTAATGTCCTACCTGAAACGCACCTAATACACACCGCTTATCATATCAGTGACATATTCAAGGTCGTGTGTGTGTGTGTGTGTCTGTGTGTGTGTGTGTGTGTGTGTTCACTGTTTTAGCTCAAGATACAGTAATTTGGCTCATGGCCAGTCCACTGCACCAACACACACACACACACACACACACACACACACACACATTTCACTCTGCTGTACATTATCTTAAGCACACACACACACTCCAGAAGATAATTGCTCAACCGCACTGCCATTACACCTCCCTACCCTCTGCTCTCTCTCCTTCTTCTGTCTCTCCCTTTCTCTCCCTCCCTCTCTTTCTTCCTCTCTCTGCTTCCCTCTCTCTTTCTTCATCCCTCTCCTTCCCTCTCTCTTTCTTCCTCTCTCTCCCTACCTCTCTCTTTATTCCTCTCTCTCTTTTCTGGGCCATGTTGACTGGACCGTGTTGTGTGGACCGTGCCCGGTCCCCGTTGTTCTTGGACTGTGTGGGCCTTTGTCTCCTGGGTGAGCTCAGCTTTTCCCCTGCCTGAGTGACCCTCTCTCTCTCTCTCTCTCCCTCTCTCTCCCTCTCTCTCTCTCTCTCTGATCCATATTTCTTCTAAGTTCTTATTTTTTCTCTTCTCTCATTTCATCTCTTTCCTCCTCTAGTTCTCTTGTTTCTCTCTCCCCCTCCCTCCCTCCCTCCCTCCCTCCATCTCTCCCTCTCTCCCTCTCTCTCTCCAAACTACAGATGAACCCAGCCTGGGATTTTTTCTCAGTTTTTCTCTCACTCTCCTTGTTCCCCTTCTCTTTCTGCTAACTCCCTCTCCCTCTCTTTCTCTTCCTCTTCCTCTCTTCCTCCTCCTCCTTTCTTTCTTCTCTCTTGCTGAGTCTTCTCTTTTCTCCTCTAACTCTCTGGTCTCTCTGTCAGCAAGTGGACTCCAGACAGACTCTCTCCTCTCCTCTCCTCTCCTCTCCTCTCCTCTCCTCTCCTCTCCTCTCCCTCGGTACCTGCTGTGTTCTCTTCGCTTATCTTCCTCTCCTCGACTTCTCTCCTTCTTTGTCTCTTTCTCTCTCTCTTTCCCAATGTTCTCTGTCATTGTCTCTTTCTGCGTCATCTAATTCTCTGCTCTTTCTCTCCAGACAGGCTCACCCCTGGTGCTTACAGTCCTCTCAGTTACCTTCTCTTTTTTTCTCTCTCCCTCTCCATCCCTCTCTCTCTCTCTCTCTGTCATCTCTATTCTCACCCCAGCCCCCCTCTCTGTGTCTGTGTTGTGTGCAGCCAAGGTGCAGACGGACCCCCCCTCTGTGCCCATGTGTGAGTTGTACCCCAGCGGGGTGTTTCCACTGGGCCAGGAGTGTGAATATCCGCCCTCTCAGGATGGGTAAGACACACACACACACACACACACACACACACACACACACACAGAAACACAAACACACACACACACACATACACACACACAGATACACACACATGCATAGAAACACACACACACACACACACACACACACACACACACACACACTTAATCCTTCTCTCCCTCTTTCCCACTCTCCATCTGTCTATAAGTCTATCCATTTGTGCTGTTCATCCCTCTCCACTATGCTTCTGCACAATGCATTAGATGTGCATGCTGGTGCCGTTTTCACGTGGAACAAAGAAGAAGAGGGTAGTTAGAGGTCACAATAATCATCAGACGTACTGTTACTCTCCTCAACCCTGCTGGTGTCGAACTCCCTATCTCCCTTCCTGTCTCTCTGTCTTTCTGTCTGCTTGCCTGTCCGGACTGTCTATATTCCTGCCTGTCTGTCTGTCTGTCTGCCTATTTGTCTATCTCTTTCTATTTCTTCCCCTCTGTCTGTCTCTCTCTCTCTCTCTCTCTCTCTCTCGCTCTCTCTCTCTATCTCTCTCTCGCTCTATCCCCCCTGCGGCTGAGCGTTGTTATATATGTGACTTATGTCTACATGTTGATAAATGACAGTGGTGCCCTGGTTCTGCCCCCTGGCCCGGTAGCTGAGCTTAATGAGCTCCCCCGCTGCCCGACACCCGGTACCGGTCAGGACCGTCAGTCTCAGAAACCGGCTCCACTACACGCCGGGGTCCTGGACGGCGGGATGGATTTGCATGCCGAGCGTCCGAGCCCCCGCACCTTGCCTGCTCGTTTGACTATTTTAAAGTGTCCTCTCCTGGTGTGGAGAGTGAGGTCATTGCGGCCGGCTCTCTTAAAAAGCAGAGGACAGCGCACGGTCGGCTCCGTCACGGAAAGAGAACAGGCTCTCTCCCCAGAGACGCACGAAATAGGCCGCCCTTATTGTGTAAAACATTTGGACAATAACGCAAATGGGACGCGAATGGGAGTCATGGGGGTGGGGTATTGGGGGGGGGGGGGTATTTCTGTGTACTGAGATGTCCTCTGTGTAATCTGGTCTGTGTGTGTGTTTGTCTAATGATTCTCTGACTCTGTGTGTGTGTGTGTGTGTGTGTGTGTATGTGTGTCTAATGATTCTCTGACTCTCTCTCTCTCTGTGTGTGTGTGTGTGTGTGTGTGTGTGTGTGTGTGTGTGTGTGTGTGTGTGTGTGTGTGTGTTAGTCGCAGTGCGGCCTGGCGCGCCACTAGTGAGGAGAAGCGGGCGATGGATAAGGCCAATGAGGAGATGTGGAGCGATTACAGACAAGCAGCCGAGGCTCACAGACAGGTCCGGCAGTACGTCAGGAGTTGGATCCGACCAGGCATGGCCATGATAGACATCTGGTGAGAGCACACACACACACATACACACACACACATACACATATATACACACACACACATACACATATACACACACACTCACAAAAACACACACACACATACATACACACACACAAACACACACATACATACACACACACACACATTCTCTCTCTCACACACACACATAGACACAGACACACACACACACACACACACACACACACACACACACAAACACACACACACACACATACACACACACACATACTGTACACACACATACATTTTTCAACAATTTTGCAGGCACAGGACTACATATGACTGGGACTATATGACTATAGCTCTGCGACAGACAATACGTTTTTGTTGCCTGCCCTGTACCATAAATTTGCTTTTAAACAATGAATGCGTTCAGCATCATCTCTCATTTTCTTCCTTCCTCCTTCCTTCCTTCATTCTTCTTCTTCTTCTCCCTCTCCTCCTCCTCCTCTCTCTCTCTCTGTTGACCCCTGGTGTCAGTGAGCGCCTGGAGAACTGTTCCCGGACGCTGATAAAGGAGGATGGCCTGAACGCAGGACTGGCCTTCCCGACGGGCTGCTCCCTCAACAACTGCGCCGCCCACTACACCCCCAACGCAGGCGACCCCACGGTCCTGCAGTATGATGACGTGTGTAAGATCGACTTCGGCACACACATCAATGGTGAGAAGCATACACACACAAGAATGCCATTGGGTACACACACAAGTGTGCACTTTACAAATCAGTTGCACAATACACAGACACAGACACACACACACACACACACACAGAAATAAACAAATTCTGATATTATGTGTGTATCTGTGCAGGGCGGATCATTGATTGTGCCTTTACCGTCACCTTCAACCCAAAGTATGACCGGCTCCTGGAGGCTGTGAAAGACGCCACTGATACCGGCATCAGGGTGTGTGTGTGTGTGTGTGTGTGTGTGTGTGTGTGTGTGTGTGCATAAGGTGTGTTTGTAACAGGTAAAAACCTTTTGTCTGTGTCCAGATTGCTGGAATAGATGTGCGCCTGTGATGTGTGTGTGTGTGTGTGTGTGTGTGTGTGTGTGTGTGTGTGTGTGTGTGTGTGTGTGTGTGTGTGTGTGTGTGTGTGTGTGAGTGTGTGTGTGTGTGGGCGAAAGAGGATGTGTTTTTAACACGTGAAGACTTTCTGTCTGTGTCCAGATTGCTGGAATAGATGTGCGTCTCTGTGATGTGGGCGAGTCGATACAGGAAGTGATGGAGTCCTATGAGGTGGAGATTGATGGGAAAACATTCCAAGGTTGGTATGGCAACATTTACCAGCTGCACACTGAACATACCCAACTACACTACATACAGTACTTGATGGATAATTGTACATTTAATTTTAAGTTTCTTTGAGACAGTTTTGAAAGAACTGTACAAGGACAAGATTTCAGATTATTCTACGAGAATGCAAAAAATACTTTTTTTTAATGGTTAGCAATGAGCACTAAGCATATTCCCTATTTATACTACTACTGCATCAACCTACGCCACAAACCACATCCCAGAATGCACTAAGGCTCCACATGTTCTTTTCTCTTCAGTGAAGCCTATCAGGAATCTGAATGGTCACTCTATTGGACAGTACAGGATCCACGCCGGAAAGACAGTCCCGATCGTGAAAGGAGGAGAAGCCACTAGGATGGAGGTGTGTGTCTGGTGTATGTGTGTGAGAGAGAGAGAGAGAGAGAGAGAGAGAGAGAGAGAGAAGGAAGGAGAGAGAGAGAGGGAAGGGGAGAAAGAGAGAAAGGGAGACAATGACAGAGTAAAATCCTGATTATGAAAGGAGCAGAAGGATGGAGGTGTATGAGAGAGAGTGAGAAAGAGAGAGAGAGAAAGAGAGAGAGAGAGAAATGGAGTGACAGCGTGACTTTGGACTGAGTGAGTATACAGTTACACTAATACAGCAAAACCTAAGATTGTCTTTGAGTGCAGCACTTTTGGAGGATGTTGCGAGGACACTCACTAACGTCCTTGTGTGTGTATGCGTGTGTGTGTGTGTTGTGTTGTGTTCTTATTTATGCGTTTGTGTTTGTGTGTGTGCATGTGTGTGTGTTGTGTTGTTCTTATGTATGCGTTTGTGTGTGTGTGTGTGTGTTGTGTCGTTCTTGACTTATGTATGCGTTTGTGTTTGTGAGTGTGTTTGTGTGTGTGTGTGTTTGTGTGTATGTGTGTGTGTGTGCGCGTGTGTTGTGTTGTTCTTATGTATGCGTCTGTGTTTGTGTGTGTGTCATGTTGTTCTTATGTATGTGTTTGTGTTTGTGAGTGTGTTTGTGTGTGTGTGTGTGTGTGTGTGTGCGCGTGTGTGTTGTGTTGTTCTTATGTATGCGTCTGTGTGTGTGTGTGTGTGTGTGTGTGTCATGTTGTTCTTATGTATGTGTGTGTGTGTATGTGTTGCCAGGAGAATGAGGTGTACGCTATCGAGACTTTCGGGAGCACAGGGAAGGGTGTCGTGCACGATGACATGGAGTGCTCTCATTACATGAAGAACTTTGACGTGGGACACGTCCCCATCAGGTGGGTTACTATCACCTTGTGTGTGTGTGTGTGTGTGTGTGTACACATATACACTCTAACTCTCGGGAAATGACACATATTGCTTTTCCATTTCTGTATCTGTGGCACTTTGCACAGCCTTCAGTAGCCCCCCCCCCCCCCCCCCCCCCACACACACACACACACACACAGGCACAGAGAGGCTGTTGACTCTTCCCTCCCCTCTTCTGGCAGGCTACCTCGTGCCAAGCACCTTCTGAACGTGATCAACGAGAACTTCGGCACGCTGGCGTTTTGCCGCCGCTGGTTGGACAGGCTGGGCGAGAGCAAGTACCTGATGGCGCTCAAGAACCTGTGCGACCTGGGCATCATCGACCCATACCCGCCGCTCTGCGACGCCAAGGGCAGCCACACAGCCCAGTTCGAGCACACCATTCTGCTGCGGCCCACCTGCAAGGAGGTGGTCAGCAGGGGGGATGACTACTGACACACACACACACACACACACACACATGCACACACACACACACACACACATGCACACACACACACACACACACACACACACACACACACACATGCACACACACACACACACACACATGCACACCCACACACATGCACACACACACACCCACACACACACACATGCACACCCACACACATGCACACCCACACACATGCACACACACACACCCACACACACACACATGCACACACACAAACCCACACACACACACATGCACAAACACACACTCAGACACACACGCACACACACCCACATGCACATGCACACCCACGCCCACACATACACACATGCACATGCACATACACACACACACACACACCCACACACACACACATGCACACACACAAACCCACACACACATGCACAAACACACACTCAGACACGCACGCACACACACCCACATGCACATACACACACACCCACACACACATGCACATACACACTCAGACACGGACGTACACACATGCACATCCAAACGCACACACACATACACACACACACACAAATGGACATATACAGACACATACACACACATGCACATACACACACGCGCACACAGACATGCACACAGATGCAGACACACACACACACACACACACACACACAAACACACGCACACATACACACACACATATGCACAAATATACACACTCACCATCCTGCTGTAACCCACCTGCAAGGACATGGTGAGCAGTGGAGGGGACCACTATTCACACACACACACACACACACACACACAGTCCCACTCTGCTGTTTAGGCAGGAAAGTGATAGCAACCAAAAGATTCACACTCTCCATCTGAGGCTCAAAGACAGACATACACACACACACACACACACACACCCTCCTCTGCTCCATCAATAATGCAGGAAGGAACGGTGTTAGTAACCACCAAATCCACACTACACACACACACACACACACTAAGGGCCACATCCTTAACCCCTAGGTAACATGGGTGGAATGGATGTTTTGAATCACAGTGATGCGTGTATGCATCAGCACGTACTGTACTGTATAAGCGTCATCTATGCGAAAAACTAAACAACCTAAACGTCATTTAAAGGGAGCTAAAAGTAACCCACGGCTGGCTTTCACTACTGCTTACATTGGGCTGGAGGCACTGGGCTGCCGGGCATGCTAACAGAGTTAGCGCTGTGTGCTGTGGCTACCTGGTGACCTTACGCCATACGCACAGAGGCCTAGAACCATTCAGGACAGGGGCAACGCTGTGGGCTGACCGGACAGAAATTGGTCAAATGACCGCATAGCGGCCTACGTGTAAAAGTTGTGTTTTGCCTCATTGTTCCTCGCTGCCATTTTATGCTTTTTAGGAAACGGACTCTGCCCAGCGGCAGCCGAGGTCTCTTGCGGGTCTAGGTCCCGTTCTGGCCCAGAAATGCCCCAGAGTCGGCTGTGTGCTGCCAAGGGTCGTAAGAATGCTGTGAAGGGCACCTTGACCTTGACTACCTTCATCCCACACTCTGCCCCCCTACCCAGAATGCCCCTTGCCCTTCCAATGCCTCTCATTTCACAGCGTTCCATGTCATAAGTCTTTATAATATCAGATGATATTTTTTATAATATCGGATGATATTTCTATATCAGATAATATTATATATATATATATATATACTGCTGCCTCAGAATGTAGAATTTCATTTTGAAACCCTGAAATGTCTTTTTTTTTTGTAAAAAAAATATATTGAATTAATCAATAAATATATAATTGAATTCTGTACAATGTATGTACATTCTCCAGTCTTCAGGTTTGTGTGTGTGTATGAATGTGTCGCAAAAATTAGATTAAAAGTTGACTGATATTTAGCAGATGCTTTTGTCCAAAGCGTCACGGACTCGCAGTGGTGGGAATGGAACCCGGGTTGACGGTCAGCCGGTGCCGTTGCAGATGCTCCACCACACAGGTTATTGCCGACATAGAAATCAAATAAATAATCTGGACCTTCACAGGTGAGCCAAGGATGACAGACTGATGATGACGTATGAGCAACACAAGAATGTCAGTCAGTTTAGAAAAATGAAAAAATATTCTCCTTTTATTGAGGTAATTTTTTTCTCTAGAAATTGAGGTAACAGTTTGCATAGTATTGCTTTCTGTACTGTATATGTGGTCTGGAAAAGTGTGACTGTGTGTGTGTTTGTGATGCAAGTATGGTACATTACACAGCATGTTCTTCAGATTATTTACACTTCAAAGTACAAACAAACACACAAACACACACTCAGATTCTCAAGTAATACTGGTCACACAATATGCTGCTGGTGATGACTGAATTACGGAAAGAAATAACTACACATAAAAATATATATTTTTTTTTTATCAAAAAAGCCCAAGGTCACCCAGAAACTTCCAAGTATGTTATAAAAATAGAAATCTTTCTTTCTTTTTTTACAGAATTTCCCAAAATTGAGTTTTTAAAAATGATCTTCATTGATAAACAAAAAAAAAATGTTCCAATTGTGATGTCACAAAGGGCACTTCTCTCTGACGGATATAAAAACAGGAAAACCAATACACGCATTTGTTCGACGGGACGCCGACTTTTAGTGTATCCTGTTATTCCATTTCCTGTTAGCCAGGGGTGTGTGTGTGTGTGTGTGTGTGTGTGGAGGGACACACCCAGAATAGGACACCCCAATCTGTAAAAATCCAGACTGGGCTTTTGGAGGAGAACTGGTCCACTGAACAATGGAACACATTCAAACTGCACTTTGATTGCTGAGGGTAACACAGACATTACTGATGGGGCGTAATAAAATAATTCTCTTCGAAGAGGTTGCCAGACCTGAATGATGAGCTGGTGTCAGTTTTATACTTAAACAAACAAACAAACACACACACACACACACACACACTCTCTCTCTCTATCTATCTATCTATTGCACTTGTATACAGCTGCATACACAAGCATACGTAAATTAAAAACATTCTCTTATCTCCCTCTCCCACACACACATGCACGCACACCCATACAAAGACATATGTTTAAGACCCACACACACACACACACACACGCACTTTGTCCTCAGCTGCCCTAAGTGTGAGTGCCAAGATATGGTAAGGCCTGTCAGAAGAATTACACACAATATAAAAACAGCAATGACCACAAAGAACTAAAATACAACCTATACACATCATGTACAAAAATACACAAATAAAAACGCACCACGCACACACACACACACAACTGCTTGAAGTCCATATTTTCAGAGCAGAGGGAGGCTCGAGGGTGTGTGTGTGAGTGAGAGGTTAGGCGGCACTCTTGACTTTGTCCTGAGAAAGGTGCTGTGTGTAAAAGAGGATGTAGGCCTGAGCCTTGCACACCTCCTCCACTGAACATATGCTCATCTTAGAGTCGTTACAGTGCACCCAAAAACCTGCAACCGTAGAGAGGGAGGTAGAGAGAGAGGGAGGTAGAGAGAGGGAGAGAGAGAGAGAGGTAGAGAGAGAGAGAGGTAGAGAGAGAGAGGTAGAGAGAGGTAGAGAGAGAGAGGTAGAGAGAGAGGTAGAGAGAGAGCAAAGGTAAATTAAATTTCATTTAATTATTACACTTCACATTTAATTTACAAAGCGACTAGGAGTCACTTGTGTGATCAAAGTGTCCATGTATTTCGGTGTTGAATGTCCCCAACATTACTCCTTGTTTCATAAATAGTTGTACTTTATTGATCTCAAAAGGGCAATTACTTCTTGCAACATTAGAAAGTAATTGTAGAGTGTTATTATAGCAGGTACTCTTTTTGTGTGTGTGTGTGTGTGTGTACGTGGTAATACCTTACCTCCCTCTGTGTTATAGCAGTAGGCAGTGTAATGTCCAGAGCCAAAGCCCTTCCCATGATGCATCACCACAGCAGAAAGCTCATACAGGAAGTGAGTGCCAGAAGGGGCGGAGTCTCGGCAGCAGTACGGCTCCATGTTCAAGGTCTGGTCAAAGGTGACATGCACACCTATCTTCTCTCTGTGGTTTCGCCCTGACCACCTGATCACACACACACACACACACACACACACACACACACACACACACACACACACACACACACACACACACACACACACACACACACACACACACACACACACACACACACAGAAAGTGTGTTGTTAGATTAATGACTCAGTGACTAGATTCATTGTGGCCTAGTGATAAATGATAGTCTGAGTCATGCTATTTAATGTTTTTTGTGATAATGGGAGTGGGTTTAATGTGGTTTCTTAAGAGCGCTTTGAGAGTGTGTGTGTGTGTGTGTGTGTATGTGTGTGTGTAAGGTATGCGTCATACACAGTCAGACAGTCTGACTCCTTCGTGCGAGAGTGTATTAACCAGAGGGATTTGCTGTACAGCGTCTCCTGTGCATTTCGTTTTTTGCACGTGTGCTTATGTGTGTGGTATATGAGGCAGTTTGTGGATCGTAAGCCGTTTCAAGCCATGAGTGAGTGTGTGTTTTTACCTGAAACGTTTGAGGTGTAGTCGTAGTACATGAGGCAGTTTGTGGATCATGAGCTGCTTCTGAGCTTCAGTCAGAAGCACTGATTTAGAAGCTCGTCGACGCTTATCTGGGAGCGAGAGAAACAGATAGTGAGGAGGAAAGCAGGACATGCAGATGCAGTGAACAACGTGTATGGAATGATAATAGAATCTCTCTTTGTTATCAGTTCAACTTGAGCCCTGAAATAAGCAGTGTGTGTGTGTGTGTGTACTCACTGCTGCACTGCTCGCAGGAAGAGATGGTGTGTGTGTGTGTGTGTGTGCGCGTGTGTGTGTATATATACACTCACTGTTGCACTGCTCGCAGGCATAGATGGTGTGTGTGTGTGTGTGTGTGTGTGTGTGTATATATATACACTCACTGTTGCACTGCTCGCAGGCGTAGATGCTGCCCTCCAGGGCTTCCGTCTCGGTGAACTTGGCCAGCATCTCCGTCAGAAGGCACTGGCCCTGTGGCTCCTTGCTGTTGCTGTGGTAACGCTGGGGGAACTCCAGTGACAAGTCCCAGAAGGGCTCCACCGTGTTGGAGCGATGGTCGCACGCCAGGCACGTCACCTGAGCCAAGAAGACAAGCGGCCAGTTAGGGTCAGACACAATACCAATAAAGTAATATCTTACAGCTTCTTTTTGCGATTTGCTGGAGCCAAATCAATATTTTTACTAACATATTCAATTTTACAATTCAGATTCTAAACGGTTTCATTCTTTGACCACAGTCACTACCTCAAGTATCCTCACGGTGACTCTATGCACTTTGTTCACAGTTTCAGTTCAGTTGTGAAATGCAGTGAATAAAATACATCATTCCAGCTTTTTGCCCTTTATCTTCTCATTCATGTACAGATATTGTGATGTTCTCGTAGATGAATCTTTTACAATGTATTAAGTGTTGTAGAATCGCTGCACTGTGATCACTATCATGGGCAAAGTACGACAGTATCGATCCGTGAGTTGCTCGGTGATTCCCAGCCCTACGGCCAATAACACCACGCAGACAGGTAGGATGTGGAAATCATTAGACAGCAAGACATGCACGTCAGTGGGACATGAGCAGTGACCCGTGAGAATGACCAGAGATCACCATAGAGACAGACAGACAGACACAAACAGAACACGCAAGCTAGTACACAGCATACTGGAGACTACTGCTACATTGTCAAATACTTCTACATTTTATAGACTATATAAAACAAAATAGACACAATTTAAGCGTCTATTCACAGTTTGTTGTTCGGGTTGACAACCCTGTTTTGTTGTCTACTAGGCCTTTCTGTCGTACAAGGTCACACACACACTGTTTAAAGTTCCACTAGGCAGCTTCTAATGAGCAAATACTGTTGTTTAACTTGTGCCAGCATAGGTCAACTATGACCCATCACACCGAGCTCAAAAACTCATTATTAGTGTGTACACTATTATGCTGTGTGTCGTGCCATGCGTGTTATGTGGGTGTGTGTATGATTGACTATGCACTAAATGTGTGAATGTGCAAGGGCAATTTGTGGGCCAGTGTGTGTGTGTGTGTGTTTGTGTGTGTGAGAGAGAGAGACAAAGAAAGAGGGAAAGAGGAGAGGTGTTTGTGTGTGTGTGTGTGTGTGTGTGTGTGTGTGTGTGTGAAAGTGCATGTGCAATGTGGGTGTGGGCCAGTGTGAGAATGTGCAAGGGCAATTTGTGTGTGCATGAAAGAGACAGAGTTAGTGAGTGTATGTGTGTGTGTGTTCGTACACACACTATATGCCTATGTAAGAGCCATGTGTATAAAATGTCTAGTGTGAGAGTCTGACCTGGCTGAGTAGCTGTCCATGGAAGATGGTGTTGACCACACTTAGCACCTGCTTAATGAGTTTCCTTTGGGTCAGTGAGCCTCCTCCTGCGGCCGCTGCTACGGAGGTGTGTGGCGTGTGTGTGTGCGGCGCGTGTGTGTACGCCACCTCCCCCCCTCCGCCGCCGCTGGTCTCCAGCTCGCGCTGGACCTTGTCCAGCAGCTCGCAGAGGAACTCCTGCGCGTCCTGCTGGGCGTAGCCGCGGAAGGCCGGGATGAGCTGCCACACGGAGTGGAGCATGGCGAAGGGCGAGACCAGCGCCCACTTGCCCGACCACATGACCTGGAAGAGCGTGTGCAGCTCGTGGCACAGCGACAGGTGCGTGGAGCTCGGCTCCTTGGGCTGGATCAGCTCCATGCTGCGCGAGCGCGAGGGGGCGGCGCCGCCGCTGAGGCCGCGGCCAATCAGGACGCTCCAGCGGCCCGGGCCCTGCTGCTGCTGGTGCGGGCTCTTGGGCTGGGACGCGGAGGGGCCGGGGCCGAGACAGAGGAGGCTCGACGGGGAGACGGGCGGCGCGTGGGCCAGGCCCTTGGCGGCCGCCAGCTTGCCGTTGACGGCGGAGGCGAGGAGCGCCTCGAGCGCCTGGCTGAGGTCGAGGCGCAGGAAGCACTCGCGGAACAGGTGCAGGTGACTGAGCACCTGGAGGATGGAGTTCATGTAGCACGTGTTGCCCAGGTTACGCAGGCCGGTGACGCCCGGGGTCACCGTGGGGCGCCGCTTGATGGGCGAGTCGCCGCCGCTGCCGCCGCTTTTCTTGGCGGGAGGAGGGGGAGGGGGGGCGGCGGGGGTCCGCTTGCGGCTGGGGCCTCGTTTGGCCGGCGTTTTGGGTTTGGCTCTGGGGGACGGGGCGGGCGTGGGCGTCTTGAGGCTTCGCGCTCGCCGTCGCCGCGGCGCTTTCTCCACTGCCGTCGTCGTCTCGGAGCGGCGTGGGCGCCCGACGCGTCGTTTGGGCGTAGTGGCTCGGACCGGGCTGAGGCTCTTTCTCCTCTTCCTCCCAATCTTCCCCGCTTTCATCGGCGGTGCTGCCGGCGGCACCTCCACCGTTGCCGGGGCAACAGTCCTCAGGTTCCGCCTTCGGAGGCGGCTACTCTTCCTGGGCGGGGCTTTCTCCAGCTGCTCCTTCTGCCGACGCTTGAGGGAGCGCCTCTTCTCACGCGCCTCCTTCTTGCGCTCCTCCTCCTCCTCCCGCTTTCTCTCCTCTTCCAGGAGCCGCTGGCCGCCCGACGTCTGTGACAGCCACACGCGGAAGGCACGGCCAATCAGGGCCCGTCGCCGGTGCCACAGGGCGGTGAACATGCGGTCCTCGTCACGCAGCTGCAGCTCCTGGTCGCGCAGGTTTCCGCCGAGACCGTCCCCGACCAGAGCACCGAGAGCCGACGACCTGCCACCAAACACAGACACAACTTTAGAGCCAAACACAGGACTGACAGCTGTCAGCACAGCAATAGAAAAGCTACCGCAAATCAATCATTCATTCAATTATATATTCTATATATATATAGAATTATATATAATTTATTATTAATTTAATATTTATATATACTATATAAATTATATATTAGCATGAACGTGCCACACTATGGAGGATGCACAGATATGGCATGGCAAAGGAAGCACATGAAGCACCTGAGGAGGAAGAACCTGAGTAGAACTCACTCTTTACTTCCTAATCTGAGTGCAAAATAGAACTGTCCACTCATACTGACAAATGTGCCTACACAAGATATAACTGGCTCACAAACTCATAAAATCAAACAACTTATTCCTAATTTTGGTATAATGGCCACGTCCATGGACACCAGGGCTTCGGCGTACTGTGTCCACTGTGTGTGTGTTGACCTAACAACCGGAAATCATTTGTGAGGTGGATACTCCCGTATCCATAGTGACCGGCAGGGCCTCACCTGAGTGTGCGTCCGCTGCGCGTGGCGGCGGTGACCTCGTCATACTTCTGCGTCTTGATGGCGCTGAGCGTGCTGCGGAGTAGCTTGAGGTCGCCCGTGGCGTTGTCGTTGAGCACGTAGTCGTCGCAGGCGTAGCAGAAGACGTAGAGCTCGTTGACCTCCAGCGCCAGCGGGTGGCGCTGCTCCTCGTAGTGGCGCAGCGCGTGCTCCTCGATGTAGCGGCCGCAGGCCACGTGCGAGCAGCTCAGGCACGCCCACACCGACTCGGTGGTGTTGCACACGGCGCAGTGCCACTTCTGCGGGTTCAGGATGGAGTGGTCGCGCGCCAAGCGCAAGCGGAACACGTGGCGGCACCGGTCCATCGCCGCCAATGTGTGTGTGTGTGGGGAGGTGGGGGTGACAAAGACGATATGAGGTGACGGGGGGGTGGGTGGGGTGAGGCGGAGACAGAGAGAGGCGGCTGATGCGCCTCTCTGAGAACTCACGTCACCGGAGCCAGGCCAGGGAGCAGAGAAACAAGGACCTGCCACGGCATCATCGCTCTACAGGAGAGGAGAGGAGGGGGGGTGTGGGAGTGGGTGTTACAGAGACATAAACAGAGGGACGGTGGAGGGGGAGGGGAGGGGGGCAGATGAAGATGAAAACAGAAAATCAAAGGAAAAAGGGGGGGAGAAAAGTTAATAAATTGAATTAAGTTTAAATCTCTCAGTCTAGACATACAGTATATATCAAATCAAATATATCAAACTTGTATTAATCGTTTCAAGCTCTCACAGCTCTCCGGGCGAGATAACATAACGTTAGCAAACTTGAAATACCCTCGGATTCTTTATGACTGCGCTGCCAGCTAGTCCCAGTACCTTTGAAGTTTGCCTTGTTCATATAAGCATGCTGTGATTACTAAAGCTGGGCACAGTTCCATGAAGCTAAGCTATTGGGTACCTAGTGAGATAACTGACACAAGGGTTCCATCTAAGAATCTGCCAAACAAATGTATGAAACGAATGCTGATCCAATGTTAACTAGCCTCACAGAGTAAAGTTAGATCATGTTTAGCTAGCCTAAAGACGTTGATATTATAACAAGTGCACACGGCTAACAGTAGCTAGCTTAGCTAATATTAGCTGCTGCAGCTAAATAGATAAGAAAGCTATTCATAGGCACTAACGTCTGGTTTAACACAGCAGGTGAATTGATCCACCCACGTTGCCTGATTATATATGACAAACTGGGCTTGAAACACAAAAAACAAAACACTGGTCATCAGATAATCTACATAGGCGACAACTTACAGAACCAACGTCAGCAAGTGGCAACTTGCCTTTAACGGTAATGAACTATAACGTTACATTGTTAAAAACTTGGATGGCAACATAAGTAACTTAACGATGGTAAACGTTAGCTTACTATGTAACTTTAACCTTGCTAATAAGTAGCCATAATCAAGGGACACGATTAAAACTGGGTTTTTTTACATTCTAAGAACAAACCTTTTGACTTGCATTTGTTTTAGCTCAGTCTCAAGTCAACCGCTATCATGAAATTAGCATTAGCCATTATTAGTCCCTCACGTTAGCATTCTAGCTAACGTTATATGGCTAACAAATCCTTTAAGCGCGCTAAGAACGGAGTATTCTATGTCACCCTGTAATGTTATTTGTCATCAAGCCGTCTAGTTGGCCGTGCCCATGTCTTGATCAAAGCTGACAAAGTGATGGTATACTGATGATCAGTCATCACTTTATGTTTAATCTTCGCTATACTCAACAGTTGCACACAAAAACAACAATAAAGTTGGCTAGCTGGGTTCAGCTGTCCGGGCAGCTCACTAAGCGCTTAACGTTACTTATCTCTTGCTACATGCTAGCCTAGCGAGCTATCTACCAGCTCACAATATCAAAACATTCAGTGAAACCAACTTCGTTATTCAAGGTCACAGTTATCGCTAAGCCATGGTGATATCTGTACTATGCCATCTAGGTGAGCTAAAAAGTGTGAAAGTCAACTATTTATCATACCGATCTTCTTCACAGCACTTGGATTACTCGCATAGTAGCGTAGCAGTCGCCATCTTCTTCGCTCTTGTCGCGTGGTATTTGCTAGAGTGCGTCAGAATCTAGTTGTAAAGTGACGTTGGCCCCTGAGCGCCCGAGATTCATTTTTGGATCAATCAAAGCAAGCATGAGATGAAGTTCGTCACTTTCTGCATAAAAAACCCTTTATTATGGTCCGTGACTTAATTGTTCCAAATTCAAATATAGATTCAGTTTGACCAAAAAGAGAACAGTTTGTTACTACTGCAAACTAGTCTACCCCTGTCATAGCGAACACGCCCACAATAATAGCCCGAGGGTCGGAAGCTACATTGTCATATTGTGGCACCCGGGAGGAATGATCAACACTGTAGCCACTAGTAGGCTGATGACCAGGAATTCCACAATTCATTTCATGTTAATACTGAAACTGTAGCTCTAGCTCACCTTTATAACGCATGACATGAGGTCTGCCACTGCTACCAGCATTGCAACAGCAACATAATCGTCTGTTCTCCAGGATATCTGACCAGTTAAGACAATTTCATAAGGAATTCATTAGCATATCTCAATTATGTATTAGAACTTTACTTGATTATTTCATCAAAACCATATGAGTCACATTGAAATAAAAGAAAACAATTAGGCCTAGGACTATTGATGGTCATTTTTATCACGTCCTGTCAGTAGCCTACCTCCTTAAGACTGTAATATTCAACAATGATGGAATCCAATGGGCATTTTTTAATATTATTAACGATTTGAAGTCTGGCGGATGTGTGCGAACCATGCCTTCATAAACGAGCTCAGTGTTCTTGATTCAAGTAGTAGTCAAACAGGCTGACACAAGCCAAGAGCTCTTTTAAATTTGTTCAATTCGTTCAATTTACACTAGATGGCAACATAGCTAATGAAAGTTTGGAATTTCACAAACGCAAAAACAGTAGGTCTACACTTCAAAAACACTGGCTTTCCAACACAATCTGAATGGACAAATGTTACTTTTTGAAATGGTACTTTTTGAAATTTCAAATTTGTTCTCCACTCATTACCAGTCTAGAAAAGAAACTTAAGACCTGGGGGCCTAGTGTTTGAAATAGCCTACCTGGGGGCCTAGTGTTTGAAATATTAGGCCTACTGCTTTGCAGCCAACTTGTGATAAATACTGTGGCCTAGGCCTAATCCAATGAATGTGACCACATTATATCTTTCAATTTTGATATGCAATTTCCTTTTATAATCCTGTCTACGTGTTGCCTTTGTACATGAAACAAAGCCTTGGACATCTAACGAAATTAATGACACTCACTTTGATCCCAGTTTTAGTTTCGCTTCAGAAGGGAAGCACACAAATCCACGCAAACAGATTACAGCTGAAATCGTATTTGGCCAAGCCGCATTCCAGACAATCAATGGAGAGACTTCAGGACGGATTCATTCAACTTCTCACTGACCCCGGACTGCTAGATCGGCGCTCATAATTTAAGACGTGTGTGTGTGTGTGTGTGAGAGAGAGAGAGAGAGACAGAGAGAAAGAGAGAGAAAGAGAGAGCGAGAGTGTGTGAGAGAGAGAGGGAGAGAGAGAGAGTCGTTATCAAGAATGTTCCTTTAAGCGGAGAAAAAAAGCGGGGCGGAGAAAGTGTGCAATGGGGCGGGGAAGGCTATCCTGCCAAAGTGTTTCTTCAATATTTGTACGGGTACGAGTCCGACTGTATTGGCCCTGTATGTGCGAATTAGTACAGTCTCTATGAGAGAGCGTGAGAGTCATCTGCGTGCTTCGCAGAAGAAGAGAAATGCGCAACAGGATTTAATGCGTAGCCTACACCTGTGTACTAAGGAGGTACTGCGTCAAGCTATCCAATGTTCCACTTGCTCACTTGTTCTCATGGAGCGAAACTTTTTCCGGCCTGGAGTTGTTTTGCCTCTTGAAACTTGACGTTACATAGGACTACGTGAGGACATACGTGAGGATTCACCTGCGAGCCACCTGGGCAGACAAACACGAGGAAATCCCTGATTGTGCGCAACCGGATAATCTAGTGATCGCATCGAAATAACTTCAACCAAGCGCTTATCAAGAGACGTCTGAGAACAGCACGAACTAGGCAATGTTGTTGTGGTTGGTGATTGTGATGACGATGATGATGAGAAGGAAGCGAAAGAGGAGAGGTGTTATGCTTTTGTGTCTGTTGGCGCTAAGCGGGCTTCCCTCTACCCGGGGAGGTGAGTACCGTTTATGATGAAGTAGGCTAGTCCACATTTCATGTCAGACGGGCTTTAAACTTTAATCGTAACATAACAGACATTAAATATACAATATATACCTCAAAAGGGGTCGTTAGATAATTACCATTACTCTGATATAGGTTCATGAGGATAGAGTGAGGCTGGGGACTGGGATGGTGGGTTGAGCGCATTAGTGTGTAGACCTGTAGGCTATTCCTGGTAAAACACACACGCCAGTTCCCCACCAACACCAGACAGACCCTACACACACATCCACATTATGTAGCCATCTCCGACCAGGTTTGTTATGTTATAAAGGTCCGACATGAGAGATAACGTCATGTCTTGTGCAGTCAGTTTCTAGGCTATTCAATGTGTGAGTCCACTGCACGGAGTAGTCTTTATGGGAAGATTAAGTGAAATCATTTTCTATGAGGTTTCCCACCCGGTGTGTGTGCGTGTGTGTGCATGCTAATGCTTGCTTGAGTGTCATGCCAATAAAGTAATACCATGAAAACTTTTGTGCAGTAAATTGGTAATAACTCAGGTGATAAAATAATAACTTGTGTGATATGCATTTACCTGCATGTGTGTGTATGTGTCAGGTTGCGACCAGGGGGCCTGTAATCCTCGCATGGGCAACCTTGCTTTGGGTCGTCCGTTGATGACACAGACAGTGTGTGGCTACAACACCACCGAGGCCTTTTGCTGGTACGGGGAGAA
>NW_027468664.1:29351962-29439462 GCF_046254945.1 Alosa pseudoharengus | reverse complement strand
AATCATACTGTGCAATGTTAATGAGTAATGTGTGTGTACACGTGTCTGTTCGGTTTCTATTCATGTGTTTGTGCATGTGCATGCTTGTGAGCCTGTGCGTGTGTGTGAGTGAGTGTGTGTGTGTGTGTGTGTGTGTGTGTGTATGTTCTATAGGACCATGGGGAGACAGTCCATGGCTTGTTCTGTATAATGAAGTTTATTGCTTTTGTTCAGCAGCATTCCTGAGTTTTATCACTGAGAGCTACAGAGACAAAGCCCTGTTCAGAGGGTGACCCACACACACACACACACACACACACACATACTTACCTACATACATACACACACACACACACACACATACACACAAATTCCCCTTCCATTCATTGTGTTACATGTTTATAAGCCATGACTTACAGAGAAAGAGAGAGGTATGTGAGATTGAGATGTCTTAATGAATTATTACGGGGATTTCCCAACATGTCTTCTGATCACAAATCTTCAGCTGTGTGTGTGTGTGTGTGTGTGTGTGTGTGTGTGTGTGTGTGTGTGTGTGTGTGTGTGTGTGTGTGTGTGTGTGTGTGTGTGTGTGTGTGTGTGTGTGTGTGTGTGTGCGTGCGTGTGTGACAGTGTGTGAGAGAGAAAGTCATATTGTACAAATTACAGTATGTGACAAGCAGTGGCAGACACAAGTGTGTGGAGTAATGTGGTATGTAGTTTGAATGAAGTAATGTTGAAATTGTATTCACATTGTAATGTGTGTGTGTGCCTGTGTGTGTGTGTGTGTGTGTGTGTGTGTGTGTGTGAGAGAGAGAGAGAGAGAGAGAGAGTGTGTGATACAAACTTAGAGTCTGAGCATGTGCTGACAGGTTGCCGTAGTTACGGCCGAGGGCAAAAACAATACAAAAAAAAAAAACATTAGCTAGGATATGCCAGTGACACACACATTTCATGCCTTTGGTAGGCTACACCTTAGGCTGTTAAGGTGATCAATTGGTCAAAATCAGTTTAGGAAAATATAGCCTATGTTGATATTTGAGCTTAACATCCAATTAAGTGATACCCCTCCCTCCTATGTAAGGATTGTTTGAGGCACAGTCCAAGCACGCTATTTATTTATTCATTCATTTATTTATTTATTTATTTTTATCCTGATGAGCAACTTTTTGCTTTTGAGGGGAGACCAAGGTAGGCCAGTGTCGTTGGCTATTTAATGGTACTTTATTGCCAAAACACAACACAATGTAAATTAACTATAGCAAACAATAAAGGACTTAATCACTCACATATTAGTATTTTACTGACTATAAAAAATAGGGCTGTCAAAATAACTGATTAATTTCAATTAATTAATTTGAGAAAAAATAACTGATTAAAAAAATTAGTGCAGATTAATCGATTCCGTATGACCTTTGACCCCGAGCCGTTCTAGTCAGTAAAAATTAGACTGTAAAATGAAGGAGAGAGAAGAAAACGTGCTGCCTGGATCATTGATTGGAACATTTACTTTTAAAAAACGGCCTGATGGTGTTGATAAAAAATAAAGTGTTGAAAATAAAGTCCTCTGCAATGTCTGCAGCAAGGAATTTGCATATCACCGGAGTTCATCAACTCTATAGTCGCACATCAATGCAAAGAAATAAGTGTTGACATTGAGGGGAGTGTTAATTTATTTTCATTGTGTCCCCTAGGTTATATCTGTGGCCTGAAATGCCTTGTATGTGAAAAAAAAACTTCTTACCGAAGCACTTTTGAATTCATTTCCTCAGCATATTAGGTCATATCATAGATTATTATGGCAATTATTTGAACAGTGAAAATAATAATAAGAGTCTTTGAACTTTAATGTCACTAATGCTGATTATTCAATGATTAATTTGAATTTAAATATTTAAAATACTTTCACATCAAAAATTATATATGCGATTAATTTAGATTAATTAATCACAGAGTATGTAATTAATTAGATTAATTTTTTTAATCGATTGACAGCCCTAATAAAAAATAATAATTATGTAGGAAGTTTAGAACCCAGAATTGACCTGCACACTACAAAAGTGCACCAAATTCAACACAAATGACTCAATACACTTGGAGGAGGTCTGCGTCCTTTCTTTTCCAGATTATTAGGATTTCGCCGTGGTATCGTTTCAGTATCAAGCATCGAGATATTTATGGCAGGTATCGTATCGAAGTCATAATTTTGGTATTGTGACAACACTAATTTATTTATTTATTCCCTGATGAGCAACTTTTTGCTTTTGAGGGGAGACCCAGGTAGGCCAGTGTTGTTGGAAGATGGAGCAGACTGAAACGAGAAGGAAAAGTCCTGCACTCCGGAGGCCTATGCAGAGATATCCGCCACTCCAAACACCTCAGAAGTTTATTGTTTTAATGCAGCGATTCCCAAACTGTGGAGCTGACACTAGGGGGTACGCGAGATGAAAAGGGGCAATGTCAGAAAGGTGTTAAAAATTATTAATTAATTAATAATCTAATTAATTCATAAAAAATAAATAATTTCGAATCGGATTATAATTATATGGAAACGGGAAATTAAAGGAAATCATTTGTACCTCATAGACCAGTTGGACAATTTGTTATTTGCTATCATGTAGGGCGGCTAATTAAACATGATGCCTGGAATGTGTCAATTGTGCTACTTCTTTATGTGTCAGATGGTGGGGGTACGCAAGCCGAGTCAGGATGTAGAAGGTGGTCCGCGGGAAAAAAGTTTGGGAACCGCTGTTTTAATGTATTATTATAAAAGAATGTAATATATTTTTTTAATATTTAAGGTTTGCAACATTTGTCCATGTGTTTTTCAGGAATGCACCACATTGGACCTGACGCCTGTCGCCACTCATTAAAGTGTTAAATGCATTCCTTGAATATGTCGAATATTCAATGTTGAATATCTATTATACTAACTTTTCCGCAGTGGTGTCACCTCTAGCAGTTAAAATGGACTTTAAAGGTACACTATGCTGGGTTTTTTTGGCGACTGTAGAGCTCCCTCTAGAGCTGCGATTTATTTATGTTACCCTACTATTGTAAATAGCAAACATCTCACGACGTATCCCCCTGTACACAATGCAAATGCTTTTGTTGTGGAGGTGATGGATTAACAACAGGCAAAAACAATCTCCAAAGAGCTATATTTACTGAAAAGGTAATGTTTCGAGATTCTCACGAGATTTGGTGGTCCGCCGCGGCATGGCTGGTTTTCTCGGTAGGGACTCTATGTCTATGCTTTATAGCTAGGCCTATGCTAAGTGAACGATTCACTTATTACAAGTTCGTTTACCATTAAATTGGCTTTGTAAAGGTGAAAAGCTTGTATAGTGTACCTTTAAAGCAACACTATACAGCAGTTACCACTTTTTGAGGTATGCAACAATATTAGGGAGGTAGCCCCTAACACCCCCTCCCCACACACACAGAGACACACACACACACACACACACTGTGAATGACAGATACCTGCATATCCAGTCATCCAGGAGGTGCACTATATGCAGTTCTGTGTTTGGGGCTTGAACTGCAAAAATAAAGGAAAACTTTCACAGCAAAGTGCTGACTGTTGACAAAAGACATGTATTGTATTGCATGTTATAAGCTTCTAGCAGTTCAAAAAAGGCTCTAAGTGGTGTTTGCAAGGTTTTCCCTGCCTTTTTAGGTGGCAAGCTCGCATAGAGACGCTATATTTGATGATATGATTATTAGTGGCAAAACTGGCATAATGCTGCATTAATGGATGTGATAATCATTTGCCTATCCCCCGTGGACACAAGACCTGCATAAGAGAAAAAAAACAATAGTAGGATCCTATCGTGGGGAAATGGCCATGCCAAGTCACTAGAGGGCGCTAAACATTTTCTCACGAGGAAAAAACCAGGCAAAGTTTAAAGGTTACCAGGAAGTTCCTCAGCGGCGGCAAGGCGTGTTGGTAATTCATTGTAGCCTGCTAAGCACAACAATATAAAGAAAAACGAAGGAACGTCGTCACATTTTAACAGATATGGTAAGTTAATATATATGGCGCTGTTTATTTACACATTTGTCAGGAAACTGAATTGAATCGTGTTTGGCGGCTATGCTCATGCAACGTTTTCCCTACGTATCGGCGTTGCTGAAGTAGTAACAGTTAGCATATAGTTGCTAGCTAACTGCTAGCATAGCCCATTCAAAATAACTGAATGATATTAGTTATGTTTTGCATCAAAGATGACATAGGACATGTTATGAAGCACCAGTATACTGTTTCGTATGTGGACTGGCGATTGAAAATAATTCGATAAGGAGTGCAACGTTACGCATGCAAGCATCACTGTCTAAGATGCATAGAACGCTAAGCACATGCTGGAAATGATAACTTAATGGCACTGGAGAGACCCAAGACTTAAACTATTCTCCGTTTTCCGTTTCTACTGTAGAGTTTACCGCTGAACCCGAAGCCATTCCTAAACGGCCTGACGGGCAAGCCTGTGATGGTCAAGCTGAAGTGGGGAATGGAATACAAAGGTTATCTCGTCTCCGTAGACGGCTACATGAATATGCAGGTAAGATGAATTCGATCATTCAACGCACTGCAACTCATGTTTTTTCCCCTTATGGTTACTACAAGAATTGCCAGCACACCTCAATGAACGTTGTTGTTGAATTGGTACCAATCTGTTTTTTCCTTAGTGGTTGTGTGAAGGTTTAGCACACTAACGTTACCTAAGGTCTCCTCTGCATCGTAGCTTGAACGTTATTCCTCATTTTTTCAAGTCACCCTGGATAAAAGCGAATGATATGAATAAATATATTGTATGTATATATGTATCCAAGGCTACTTGGCTTGGTACTATACTTTGATCGATGGAGGCTTGTTTATCAAGAGCGCTCCTCCAGTTGTGTCTGTGACTTCTCCACATAACTGCAGTCTTTATATTTCTGTCTGTCTTTGTTTCACTCTAGCTGGCAAACACAGAGGAGTATGTAGATGGAGCGTTGGCGGGACATCTAGGAGAGGTTTTGGTTCGGTAAGTTATCCTAGCATATGCGGATCTCTGTGCTTGCATCAACCTCCCACAGTAAATATACATTGGGCAATGCTCAGGACAATATGTTCTAAAGCTTTAGATATGCATATGCAGAATGTGTATACTAGTACTTCTGGATTAAAATCTTTAATCTGACCACACCTTAAAAGTGAGGTCTGATTTGTTAGATTCAGTTAACTGCTCTAGCTGTTGGCTGTAGCAACTCGAGCTAGGTAGAATCTATTGGTTTTGTTTTTCCCTGTAACGACAGTACTCAGTGATCTCGAGAAACTGAGATCTATGTGAAAAATTGCCGGAATTTTCCTCTAACCTAGCCAGGGGCACAGGGTTGTGGGGTCGGAAGGTGACGTCCGCTATTAGGGGTATGATCGCCAGGCTAAAAGGTTGAAGTTGGTTACAAACTTTAAAGTAAAGCACTGAAGGGGATTGGAAGGATGTATCCTAACATCACCTAACCTTCAGCATTGATGGATTTTTAATTCCTGCACTTGCTTGGTTTCCATTCAATTTTTCAATGTGATTTTTAAATCTGCATACAATCTTTAAACTTGAGTAATTAGGTAGTTGGATTAACTAAATGGTAAAAAATGTAGAGTGCAATATGACTGGTTGGAATTATGACACATTTTATTTAGTGATTCCTTTTAAGTTTCCCTGACAACCTTATAGTTTGAGCCATCAGATGTCTATAACTCCTTCTTTGACTAGACAGTTTTTAATTTGTATTACAAGGAAATATGCACATATATTTGAATTTCTTTTTTGTGGTTGAATGAGTTTTAAATGTGTGAATGACTTGGGTCAGGCAGTTTTTCACCATCCATTCCCTACTCGGGTCTCTGTCCTACAGGTGTAACAATGTTTTGTACATCCGAGGAGTGGAGGAAGAGGAGGAGGATGGAGAAATGAGAGAATGATGAAGACGCAACACACACACACACACACACACTCTTTACCCCCTCCTCCCTGATACCACGACTGCTGAATTTACCTTTTGTTTTGTTTTTACATTGTCCAGTGTGGACATTTTGGACTCTACTCGTTTCTTGAAAAAAATATTATAGGGCTGTTTTCTTTTTTTTGATGGTGCAAACTTTTGAAACAAAAAAATAAATGACGGTGATTATGTTTTTTTCTTAAATATGCTTGGATGTAAATTACTGTGACTAATTATAATTAATAAGTGAACTGTGTGTTGGCACATCGGTGATCATGTTAAAGGACCGGTAAATCAGAAATATTTACTCATTTTTAATTTAATTATTAAAAATGTACTGACTTTTAAGATGCCACACCATATTGATGCTTGGGGCTGTTTTGGTGAGGTTGTTTAACAACCAAATGTGAAGAAATTACCTTTTTTTCAGAAGCACCTATGCTTTCTCTGTTGCTCAGACCATCCAAAGTCAGCATGCTAAGCAGCCAGCCTCAGACCCTGTTCCATACTATTGCAATACTACTTTGTATCAATGCAAGTTAGTGGAAGAGCCTCATCACAAACACAGTGGTGTGTCCAGTACAACTCGTATCCTGCAGAATTTCACATATAGCCCTTTTAAAGGTGAACTCGGCCAATCTAAATCGAGCACAGTCGTAGCTCTGTAAATGGGGGAACAATATGCAATGCAAACAATATAATAACAAGATGGCTCAGATATGGAATCCAAATTATTTGTAACTAGGATGATTTGTATCTGTGAAACAGACCTGTACTTGTAGAATAGATGTATGGCATATTAAAAGGTTTTAGGCATGTAATGGGAGATTGAGAGAAGAGGACCTAAGTGATCTTGGAGCACAGAAAAGATGTAAAAGGTCACAGATATTGAGGGCTTTGAAAACAAAAAGTACAAATATAAAGTTAATTCTGTGCTACACCAGTAGCCAGTGCAGATGAGATGAGCCAACACAGGAGTTATGTACACATAGTCTACTGAGGGTGGAGTTAGTAAGACCTACATACAGTGAGTTACAGTAGTCCAGCCTTGAGAGACAGAAAGGGCTTCAATTTAAATGGTTCTCAACTGGAAGAAGCTACCCTTAACCACAGTATTAGTTTGCTTTATTAAAACTCAGAGAAGAGTCTAGGAAAACCCCATTTTTTGTAAAGTCTTAGTTAGATTTAAGACTACACTTTGCCCATGATTTAATTTTAATAATTTTTAAAATTATTAGTCCATCAGTGTCTTCTTTTAGTAGCCAATAGCAGACCATATCATCTTTAATGCAACTAGTAGGATGAGAGGACAGCAACTGTGTCTTATAAGAGACTAAGCAGCAGAGTGGAGGAACCATCAACCTCATAAAGCCATTTAGTTTAGTGAAAAACTATTTCATTTTCTAATAGCCTACATCTTCATCTTGAGTAGGCTAATACAACAAAGTAGGCTAAACAATTCTAGACTAGCACTCTTCGGGTGAGTATTATTGTTCGTTGTAGTAGCCTACTATTGCTGTCCTAGTTGGGGAAAGGGGGATTCTGTGAAGTAGTTATTCTAACAGAATAGACCACAGTCTATGGAATAGACAGAGTGTAACGGCTCGTTCTATTCGAGAGTTACCGCTCTACCGGGTTTCTCCGGAACTCTTGAGTGCTCTATTATTTTCGCAAACCGGCAACATTTATTCTTATTTTGCACGTTTCTTTTTTTGAGCAACTAGCCAAGGGGTGTGGCAATTAACGACCTAAGGAGGGGTCTGGCACATTGCCATAAGGTGTGCCACCGCTGCTTATATGCTACCAACTACAGGGAACAAAGTATAATGCAATGCGATGCAAGGGTAGTTTTATTTCTAACACTATTCTATCAACACAGACATTTACATCAATAGTTTGGCGTTAACATGCCTCTGGTGTACTGTGGAGTGGGTACAACTGTTTTAAGTGGACTTCTGATAGCCTAGAACAGAACACACATGTACACACACACACTCACACACAGAAGCTCACATATACAGTAGCTTACACAAAAGCAAACACACACATGCACACACTCATTTACATACACAAAAGTTGCAGGAGATGGAGTAGGAAGGAGGAGTTGGAGACAAATTGACAAGTGTGATTTATTTTTGCAGAGAGAATGTGCAGGACTGAGTGGCGGTCATGTTTTGTACCGCCATGCGGCACATCTAGTTGACATATCGCTTGTCTGTGCTGGGTGTATTCTTGTGCCATTTTTAGAAAAACACCACTAGATGGCAGCAATACCAGGAGAACCGCTGAGCCGTAGACAGTTTGGCCAACTTAAATCATGATGACTCTACAGCATAACCCTATGGGGCAAATATGCTATGTTGCTTATTATGCCACACCATGCAGACGTGTCCAAGAAATGGGCTACAAGTGACATATTCCTAGTGGCGGCCGGTGGTTAAAAAAATAACGGAGGAAGGAATGTCCGCATAATTGGTGTTAGTGGCAAATGTGAGGTTGTGATGGGGGTTTAGTAGATTAAGTGGCAAGGGCTGCATAAGAAAGGTGGGGGAGGATTGGGATGGGGGGGGGGGGGGGGGGCCAACAAGGAGTAAGGATTTGAGATTGCATTAAGTAGTTTAAATAAAACAAGATTTCCAAATGGCTTGCATAGTTTGTTTAGGCTCTTAATGTGTTGTATACTGTTAAGTACATGCCTAAAATTGTGGTCCATTTGTGGAAAAACACTTAATATACGTTAAAACGAACTGAGTATGAGCTGGTAACTGACATTTTAAACAAAACGCCCACTCACGACTGAACATGGGGAGGCAGCGCGACATCTATGCGACACGACAAAATGAAGTGTCTTGCGAGTGGATCAGTACCGTTACGGTACCGATCTTTGCGGGTGCGTTAAAGTCGCTTGACGTCACCCATAGGACTAGAGTGGAATGCGACACGACAAAAAGAAGTGTCGTGCAAGACAAGTGGATCGGTACCGTAACGGTGCAGAGGGAATTTGAAAGACAACCGATTATCCCGGTCCTCGGACTGAGCACTGCCAACGGTGAGTGCCCAGACCCTACATTTTAATTCTGGCTCGTCAGGCTAAGTTAATGCAACCTTCTACCAGGAGATTTTAGTGCACTTCACTATCAAAGCAACCTGGGCTTCCATAACACCTCAACAGTGCCACAAGCTAATTGCCTCCATACCACGCCACTTTGATGCAGTAATTTGTGCGAAAGCAGCCAGAACAAGTATTGGGTGTATAAATGAACTATTTTAGATTAGACAAATTAGTCAGATTAGTTCATTTCTTTTCAAAAGGTCGACATTTCAGTATTATAACTAAACAGTTGAACTGTTCTATGCTAGATAGGCTCCTCATTTTTGGTTTTCATGAGCTATAAGCTGTAATCATCAAGATTACAACAAAAAATGGCTTGACAATATTATTTCACTTTATATCTAATGAATCTAGAATATATAAAACACCTGGGAACCCAGTCGGTAAGGTCCAAACTAACACACAAACACACACACACACACACACACACACACACACACACACACACACACACACACACCAGGAAATGAAACACACAGAAAGGTGTGCTTCAGAGCTTTCAGAAAATATTAAGACCCTTCCAATTTTACCACTTGATCATTTCACTGCAGAAAATGTTGCAAATTTATTTGAAGTAAAAAGTAAATACTATAAAACACAATAGGGGGCGCTGTGGAGCAACTGCTGCAGTGCTCATGCCACGTGCAGTTTGATTCCTGAACCTGCTGTGGCAAGTCTGTGTCACTTCATAAAAGTGCCTGTTATATGTACAAGTCAGTTTTCTTTACGTTTTACTTTATCTTAGAGATTATTCCTGTGTTCCTGTGATGATTAAATACTGACTCCTCACATGGGGAAGAGCAGGTGGCCAGAGAAGGTGGTGAAATGGTTACCAACATCGTACACCCACGCATTGGACAACAGCTTGATGTAGACCACATCTCCCACCTCCAGCAGCAGAGAAGCTCCATTGGAGGGATTCACACTTTGACTTTGTTGATAATTTTTAGCAATGACAATATGCTCTCCATTTTTATGAAGAGCGACAGCTCCAATTCTAGACGCATGACCATGAGCATGAATAAACACAACAAAGTGGTAGATGCCTCTGAGCGGAGCTGTGAACACCCCTGTAGCAGAGAGAAATTAAGAGAAAGAATGAAGAGGAAAAATGTAGAGGATGAACAAAGAATTTTAGAGCTGTATTTTTGAGGATATGTTACCTATTGGGTAACGCTTTATAATGAGGTGTGTTAACTAACCATTTACAAGGTATTAATAAATGGTTTGTTAGCTTAGCTAGTTACTATTATAAAATTACATTGGTAAATTACGTACAACTACTTTATAAGTAACTTACAAACATATTCTAAATGCTTAATTAACCTTTTACAAACTATTACTAAATGGTTAGATCAAGACATGGCAAGTGAAAACATTGTTTTTTCATGCACTGGTCGATTTCGAGATTTTGAGATAGTTTGCTACCTTAACATGTATTCTTTTAACGTTACTAAAAAGTTTGATTTACACATTTAGGTGTTAATTTCTCCTAAATACAACAAAAGTTAGCATTCCAACGTTGCATGCACTACCGCATCCATGATCTGAAACATATCATGTTCAGTGATGTTGTAAAGTTCTCTCTCTCCTGCATGCCGCTATGCAATCCAAATATGGACACTTCATTTGGCTGTTCATCAGGCTGTTTTCTCAAAATGAGTTTCCTCTCCCTACAACAAAATCTCCACCTCAGAAGTATCTACATACACCAAATTTGCAGTTTCATACATAACTATATTTAGAAGGCTTTTCCAGAGGGGTTTCCTGATATTTTATTCCTAGCCTGATTTTTATGATATTTTATTTATAAAAACATATAGCCCAGGGGCCTCAGGTGGTATTAAGGCGCCCCTGCTGGGAAAGTTAACTTCTCTTCAGAACATAAAATCAATTTGCCACAATACACGCTCACAGGGTTTTATATCTCTTCAAACTCCTCAAATTAAATCTGAATTTAGTTAATTAGTATGGAAGAATATTAGACTCAAAAGTTTTGTATGTGTGTATCACGTTTTGAAAATGTAAAAAGTATTTGTAACTGTACACCTGTAGAAAAGATTTGTAACTGTAGAACAGCTTTTTGTGCATAGAATATTGATGTGTAATTGTAAAATATATTTGTAATTGTAAAATATTTTTAACTGTAGGATGATTTGTAGCTGTAAAACCGATCCGTACCCGTAGAATAGATTTGTAAGTGTAGGGCATATTTGTGACATTGACAATTACTTGTACAGATCATTTTTACAGTTACAAATAATTTCTACAGTTTCAAAACGTGATACACACGTACAAAACTTTTTTAGTCTAATATTCCTCTATAAATTAGCTTTTACATTTTTTGCATTTACGAAATGGAACAAATTGCAAGGGTTATTGAAATTAGATAGGTTTGTGTCACTAGACCAATTCAAAGGTATGATTGATGATATGGCTGTTGCACAATGTTCTTGCTTTGACTGATATTTTAGACCTTTTATATTATTATTATTATTTATACATTCCCCTTCTTTTCTTTCTATTTATTATTTTTTTTAATTTTTTTATTATTATTATTATTATTTGCCTTTTATATCTTTTATTGTTCTTGTTTTGTTCTTTTTTTGTTGTTTTGATTATTGTTGTTATTGTCAAAAACCAAGAAATTTGAAATGCTTCTACCTGTAATGTAAATGTAAATCAGGTTTATAGGCCAAGTACACTTGCATATACAAGGAATTTGTGTCCTGCATTTTATCCATCCAAGGGTAGTGTACACACACACACACACACACACTCACACAGAGCAGTGAGCACACTAGGAGCACACATACACACCCGGAGCAGTGAGCAGCCTTAATCTTGGCGGCCAGGGAGCAATTGGGGGTTAGGCGCCTTGTTCAAGGGCCCCTTATTCGTGGATGTGGAAGAGTGCTGTTCCATCATCACTCCCCCACCCACATTTTTCCTACCAGTCAGGGATCAATCTGGCCACCCTTTGGTCACAAGTGTGATTCCCTAACCAGTTGGCCACGGATGCCCGAATAGAATGTAAATATACAGTGTTCCTCAATAATGCTGCAATTACTGTAACACACTTACTCTATTTCAGAGCCTTTTCTATATTTGATTGATTACGTCTGGGATTTCAAAAAGCGTACACAAGGAAGGCTTGTCTAGAGTAAGCATCTTCAGATATGTCTTACACCACTAACAGTCAAGATCACTTGCTGCATGTAAAGGTGCTGTGTAATCCTCAAGTCTGGCAAAAGATTGATCTTAGCAGCCCTTATAGGCCTAGACCCTTCCATGCTCATGATGCAACATGTTGATTGGCTAGGGGAATAGTGTATGGCTCAGTCCAAGCACTTTGTTCCTAACCTATGAACATATGCAGGACTACAAATATCTAATGTCCAAACCCAGGCCTAGAGGTCATGGGGAATGAGTTCCTGGTGCCATTTAGAGTCTGCCGTCCATTCAAACAAAACACACCGCCGGACAGCAGGAGTGATCTAATGACACGTCTACAAGTTTACAATATCACCTGTGATGACTGCTTTTCTACATGTTATTGGAGAGGAGCTATGAAGAGGAAGGTCACTATGGTAGGGAGGAACAGTGCATGTGTGTGTGTGTGAGGGAGAGAGAGAGAAAATGTATTTATTTATTTCATCATTTATTTGTTTATTTATTATCTTGCTTACCGTAACAACCATTCAGCAAGCGCAGCCCTCTCCTTCCCATCGGCTGCATCGACCACGTCCACTCCGGTCCTGCTCCGCTTCAGTGTGAAGCATTGTTTTTCCGTTTACAAGTTGTTCCGTGACCTGACCACAATTGTTGGATTTGTGATTTTGGATTGTTAGTTCCGTTCAACCGTGTATGACCTGGATTTGTGTACCTGGATTTTTACTACTGGATTTGCCCTCTGATTATGTCTTATAAAGAAACTGTTCAAACTGTTCTCCACATCTAAGTCTAACTTGCCTTCATCACACTTACTTAATTACTTACTTATTTAAACCAATATGTAACATACCTATGCAATCATTTTGATGACATCCACACACTGTCAAATACTCCACCTCCCAGTTGCCATCTGCTATGACGTAACCACAATTGTTACATCATGTACGGTGGATGCATGAACGAATTAACTGTCAATTTAAAAATAAACAGTTTTCCATTCATAGCCATTCCATTCACAGTTTCTGAATGACCACCTTAGGACAGGCCAAGGCCAGTGGTCGCTGTCCGCGGTGCTGAAACATGGTGCCTATTGATCAGGGGCAAGTAATGAATCTGTAGGACTGCTGGCCATAAATAAGCGATCATGTTATGTTACTTTACATTAAATTGAAATGCATCATATTTTTGTCAGTATATATCACTGCCTAAGACAGCTACTCTCTCGTGTCATTGGCTGGGTGATCTCTACTGGCCTCTCTACTGAACTGGTAGGCTATCCTATCCATCTTATCCAGCATGCCATGGCGTCATAATTCAGGTTAATTTCACTGATTGCATGTTTTCTTTTTAATACTCATCAGTAGCCTATTCTGTGCTTGTTGCATCTCTTTGCACTTCTATCATGCTTCTATCACGCATGTATGTAATTATTTACACCTGCATTATTAGAATAAACAGAATGTGTTTCTGACTTTTATGAACACATTAAATCACACAAGCTGTTTGGACAGGGTCAAATGTCCTTCTCCTTCATCCTTGGTGGTTCTAATAGGATTTCACAACATGACAATGCTAATTTAGTCCATCACAGGTCTTATTACACCTGTTCATTATCATAATATGACTATTCATATAGTAAAAAATATGCCAATGTGTTTAACAGAGAACAATATCAACATTTTAGAGTGGCCCAGCCAGAGTCCACATCTCAATCCATCAAAAAAGCGAGCACAAGGCCCGAGTGATGGCAAAGAATCATTGTGGAGACATGGAGGCTTGGTAGGTATCAAAAGAACATTTTAAGAGCTGTGAGTGCAAATTAAGATGTTTCCACTGATTATTTAAAAAGGGTAGGATAATTTTGGACATGCCATTTTTCATAAAAAAAAAAAAAGTTTTTTTTTATTTCATGTTTCTACCAAATTGTCTTACAACCTTTAACCATGTGGCAGTATCATTTTCAGTCAGAACAAACACATTTGTCAATAGAAAATCAACATTAATTCAATATTTGGTATGAATCATTTTGTTCTTAACTGTTTATACAAGGATGCTGAACTGTCATTCTCTTCCTCATAACTAATCAACCCCAAACCTCAGGGTTTTTACATTTTTATTATTTATTTATTTAATCCCAATCCGTATTTTCTCTCTTTCTTGCCACTTGCCCCCCACATACAGGTAAGCCTACAGCCCTACAGCCCCCTAGAGTTCTACTGCCCTATTGATAAGAATCACCACTGAGGGTTGGAGTGAAATTCATTAGCGCTTCGAGTCGTTATCAGAAACCGAAAACCACACAGGCAGCTGCATAAAAACATAGTAGGCTACAGGAACTTATGGGAAAGGGGAGGAGAATCATAACTGCCAAACCACAGTGTGCATTCGTGGTGTTTGCAAGTAGGCTACTTGAGAAAATTGAATCGACTGAACGAGTTAATGTGTTGGTTTGTGTTTCATAATGTCCTTACAGATACGCAAAGATATGCAAAGCAACTGTACGGCTATGTTTGTTTAGGTCAATGAATGTAACACAGCTCAAGTATTTTCTATCTGACAGCACGCGTCCTATCTGATGCTCAGAATGCGGTACGGTGAAGAGAGGGGGGGTTGCTGGCTTTTTGACAGGCGCCTGTCGATGTCTGATACTGATGTCTGTTTACTTTTGTAATTGCTTCTCTGAGAGAGCCAACGGTGGAGTACTATGATGATGTCACTGCTGATGAGACCAACCTCGATTATATGCTGACAGGTTTGTGGCTGCTCTGATGGGCTTATTAAAAAATATGTACGATATTTCTGATCAGTAGTAGCCTAGTATTAGGGCTACTAGGCTGCTACTGCAACTACTACTATGTTGTTATTTTGATTTATTAACTTAACTAGTCTATGGGTCGACAACAGGTGTAGCCAGCAGTCTGCCAGCAATTTTGCCCATCGGATTATTCTTGTAGTAAAAACTCCCTCTCTAGTAAAACCATTTTTATTGTACAATATCGATTTACTCATATCGCGGTTGCTTAAACAGATATGAGAAAGAACACCAGAACGCAGTAGACAATAGGATCCTGCTGCTCTGTGCATTCTGCCAGCGCCTCACTTTGGCGCCTTCGTGCGTCTGTCTGGAACGGCCACCTCGAAGGTACCGCTTCGTCTTGTGGACGGTAACGTAGGCTATGCTATTATATTCCTTGTAAACAGCGACAACTTCGTTGCAGATCAGACTCATGGTCTTTGTACTTGTATTTGTGAAATCTGGTAAGATGAACAAAACATTTTCTTTACATTCCTCTTTATGCTCTATTTTGTCTGTCAACTTTCCTCTTTAAACTTTTAGACAAAGACATTCTCTCTCAGCTAAATCCAAGCTAATTTCATAGAATTAGGCAATAGCCTATTTGGATAACCGGCTTTATTACTGAATTGTTATTTTAGGCTACGTGAACACATGCAAGGGGTATCACACACTCATCAACCTGTCGCTTGCTAGGCGTATTGCTCTTACCTTGAGCTCGAGCTTATCCCCAGCCCCTAACACACCATATCAATAAATAAACTAGTGCCAGTCAAATACACATTTAACTCTAACGCTAATATTTCTTGTAGGCAAACAATACACATTTTATGCCAGGAGGGAGGTGAGTCAACCAAGTATTTAAGAATACAAGTAAGATAGACTATATCCAAAGTAGTAATTAGAATAAGTTTAGGTCAATGTTAAGCGGTCCTTCATTGCCAAAATTATTGTAGGCTAGGCTACACATTTATTATTCACAATATTGAAAGGGGAGATAAAACATGGTTCATTAAGAGTATTTAATTTCTCAAGTAGACCATCAATGGGCCCATATGCTTTTTCACGTCTGCGTGTAGATAGTCTGGCCCGCGGCCGAAGTTACTTGCTAACCCCTAATGAGGTTTTGTATTACACATACTGTCTTTCATATTATTATATTGTCATGCATATGTAGGAGATGTTTTGCTTGGTTCAGGAGAGACGAAGACGGAGCAGTACGATGATGCGGATGACGTCACTAGTGTGGAGAAGTCGTCTGAGGTGACTGTTGAGTGAGATCAAACGGAGACCGAGGCAGAGTTTGCTAGTCAGTAAAAGGAGAGCAAATTTACACAAAATGCACAAATATTGATAACAATTAGTAACAAATGTTTTTGCATGTTGTTTTTTGGCGATACCAGTAACATTTTGCACAAGTCAATATAAATTCTTCATTGTAAAGAGCTAAGCATTTTTTTTAAAGTTGGGGATGTTGCATGTTTCTTCAATTTCTGTTTTTGGGTTGCTTTTTTTATTGAAGCCAAAACAACTGTCCAACCATCCTTCCACAGACTACATGTTAGAGATCACAGGATATGATGACGTTGGAGACAGTGATGAGGGACCCATATCAGGTAGGCAGGACATGAGAGCAGATCCTGGATCAGTGCAGCTGACTGTTATTTCATTATGCCATGTAGAACTTATATAGAGCTCACCGGCTATGTTATTCTATGTTATTCTATTATACCATGTAACATGCAGCTGAAATGAGAGATGATATAGAGGCAGTGGCGGATGATGTTGGATGATTTAATGAGAGGATTTCTGTCAACAGAGGGGCTGGATGATTATGATGTCATCGCCACTGATGACAATGCCGCTAAAATGACGAAGGATGAGTGTATGTATCAGCATTTTATGAGTTTAGTATGCCATACCATATTCATAGATTAAATACACACATGAAAAATTGAATGATTTTGGCCCAGTCTTTCTTAATCAGCATGGCTGTTGGATGTTTATCTAATTCAAGCAGTGGAGGAGACAAAGCATGCCAATGAAAAAGAACAGGAATATGATGACATCACTAATGAAGATGACCTTCAATTGACATCAGGTATTGCATAGATGATGACAGCAGAACAAGGTCAAGAGTTTATGATGTCATCACTGGTGAGCAGTCTATTGTCCAGTTAAATGCATTTTTGTTGTTGTTGTTGTTGTTGTTGGTTTTACTTTAATACAAAATTTAACATTTTAAGATTTCAACTGCTTCAGGTGTGTCTGATTACCAGTAACACCCAGGTAGACAGTACCCCCAGCAATATGGGGGGCGCTGTGGAGCTCCTGTCAGCAGAGATCACCAGGCCCATGACTTGAGTGAGTGAGTAGTGCTGTTTTGGACGGGTGGGTGGAGCGTCCTCCACTAATGTACAACCCAGGCCCAGAGTTCATGGTGAATGAGTGCCTGCTGCCATTTAGAGGCTGTTGCATGCCCATTCAAACAAAACAAAGAAATTCAAATGCATCACATTTTCTTCAGTATATTGCTGCCTCAGACAGTGCACCATGGTGACCTAGCTACTCACTCCTGTCATGTGCCTGGTGATCTCTGCTGACAGGAGCTCCACAGCGCCCCCCTTATGGCCACATGTAAATCTGTGGTCAGATAATGAACTGCAGCTAACCCTTAAAAACAGTGTTCATATTTAGTATTCCTTGTGTTCGGCAGCTGGGACTTCCACAAGTATGGCAGAATGGCAAGAAAATATCTAATGTTCATGGCCTCCCATCTCCATTCTAACATTTGACTGGATGGGCGATATGTTTTTTGTGTGTACCTAGATTGAACACATTTCTTAGTTGGTTGTATGAATCCCCCTACAGGCCAAAATGAGCAATTGTTGTCAGAATCCTACACATTTAAAATGATATTATATTATATTAGATTAAACTTCATTGTCATTGTGCAGAGTACAAGTACAACGACAACAAAATGCAGTTTGCGTCTAACCAGAAGTGCAAAAAAGCAGAAAAGTGTAATGTGATGTACAAAGTATAGACAGGTGGTGCATAGACAGGTCAAGAAATATAGTGCAGTGTAGACAGTAGTATACAGGTATTTATAGTAACAGTTAGCCAAATAGCCACTCGACTATCCGCTAGCGTGTTGTGCCTATCAACGCCCCTTAGCTGTTGTAGAATAAGTGTAACCTACGGCCTCTTGGGGCTTATTGCTTAAATATGTACAGTATGTACAGCTATGTGCAGTGTGGTAACAGTACCAATGTAGTGCAGAAACAGTAACATTATAAGAGTAGTGTATGTGCAGCATGGGTGGGGGGCTTAGTTGGTTAGTTGTCACCGGGATGCAGAGCTAGAGTCCAGTAGGGTGACAGCCGCAGGAAAGAAGCTTATTCTAAACCTGCTGGTTCGGGTGCGGGGAGACCAGTAATGCCTCCCGGAGGGGAGTGGGGTGAATGCATGAACAAATAAACTCTCAAGTAAAAAAGTAAACAGTGTTCCATTCATAGCCATTTCATTCACAGTTTTTGAATGACCACCTTAGGACAGTCCAAGGCCATCTGTCGCTGTCCGCGGTGCTGAAACATGGTGCCTATTGATCAGGGGCAAGAAATGAATCTGTAGGACTGTGGGCCATAAATTAGCATCTATGTTATATTACTTTACATTAAATTGAAATGCATCATATTTTTGTCAGTATATCACTGTCTCAGACAGCGCACCATGGTGATCCCACGGCTACTCGCTCGTGTCATGGGCCTGATGATCATTGCTGTCAGGAGCTCCACAGCGCCCCCCCTAATTGCCACATGTAAAACTGTGGTCAGATTATGAACTGCAGCTAATCCTTAAAAAGCTGTTGGGACAGAAATTCCCAGCGGCTGATATATGTTTAGGACTAACAGGGCAGGCCAAAACAAATGGAGCGCAGGCCCCAAATGAGGCTCCCCTGCTGTAGAGATAGTGGAAGAGTATCTGGGCATAATCTTCAATAACTTCCTGAAATTCACTTCCAATACTGAGGAAATCCTCAGGAAATATCAGCAATGACAGAACCTCTTAGGACCTTAGTACCCTTTAGGTTCAGTAAGAACTTACTTACAATGTTTTATTATAGCTGCTCTTTCTATTCTATCAGAATCAGCTTTTCATATAGAAAGTGCTTACAAAATGCAGTTTAAGTCAGCTCCAGGATTAGCCTGAAGAGCCAGACCCACATTAAAATGTAGGGTCTGGGCACCGTTCGCAGTGCTCAGTCCGAGGGGCGGGATAATCGGTTGTCTTTCAAATTTCTCTCTGCACGCAATAGGACAGCGCTATGAGTCTCATGCGGCGCTAGTTGGCTAGTTCAAACTTTTGCCAACTTACAGTAATAAAAGCTTAACTCGTGTCACACTGTTCGCCAACAGCAACATCCATCTTATTTGTTTTCAAGTAGCAGGGAATTCAAGCCAAACCGTTGCAACTCTGCCATCAATCATTATGTTAAGCCCGCCTAACAACTCTATACACGATTTGATTGGCCTGATAGAAGTTTAATTTTTCGAGCTCACAAGCCAACGGAGAGTTGCTAGACTAACGGACTAGTTGCTAGGGTGCGTCTAGATGTCTAGGCTACTCCAGGATCATTGGCCTTCCTAAACCCTTTCTTCCTGTGAGCAGCAGATAATCAGGCTAGCTGGCAGGGTTCTACATGACCCCTCACATAGTTTGTCGTAGTTCATGTCTATGGGCGCGAAATGGAGATCGAGTCCTGTTTGCATAAAGAGGCGTGTCGTTGACGTGTTGATGAACGCACGTAAAAAAAAAACACAGCAGTAGAATAAATAACAAACACACACCTGATATAACGTCGATTTTCTCCAGACTGGAATGCTCAAAATTGCAAAAAATGTACCTGAAATGGTCAGAAGGCTTTGAGGATCATGAAAATGTACCCAAAATCTACATTCCTATAGAACGAAGATCTTAGCATATGATGTGAAATTCTGAGCTATGGCCATAGACTTCAATGGAAGCAGTCTGGACAGGGTCAAATGCGTCTCTCCTTCATCCTCCGTGGTTCTAATATGATTTCACAACATGATGTCTTGTCGGGGAGGTTGAGTGCCCCCTTGTGGTTTGAGACGGTACTGATTGGAAAGCAGTATCAACACCTAGAGCTGGGTCTGGCCAAGTTAGATAGACTATAGCCTACTCATGATCATAGTTCATCACCAAACTAGGCTGTCTGCAAACATTCCATTGCACCTTTGTTCACCTTTGACAAAGGCGTCAGAACTGACTGTAAACTTTTTGCAGGTGGAGAGATTAATAATTTATTTATGTATTTAACGTAAACAGATAGTAATTGGAATTTCTACAAGTAAATTTGCTATTTATTTCACTATGAAGGGATACAAGTTTGAACATTGTACATCTGCTGAATGTAGGCCTATACACATGATGTGGAAATGCTGCTGAAGTGCTGCACATCATAACTGCTAATACTAACTTGTGTGTTCCGTAAACAAGGTTATCAGTATTATTAATGTTATATAAAATATGTGATGAAATCACATCTATGTATGCTCATGGAATTACTTCTATTATATATTTTCACCTAGCTGGCAATGTTCCAGACATAGATGGAATCCCTCAACTATTTTTAGATTCATTTGTGGCCCTCAGTGGATAATACATGACATTGCAAGGAAAATGTCAGGCCTCTGTTCCTCATTCAATATTGCATAATGTGTAGAAGTCCAGAAACATTGAATGTAAATAATTTGTAAAAAATGTAAGACATTTTTCACCTATTTATATAAAATTATTTTACACAACACAAGACTCCTCACAGCATTAAGCTCTTGGTTTTATCTTTCAGACAGATCTGCAGGGAAAAAATATGAACATGTGACCTGATATTGTATATATTTATATATATATATCTGCAATATAGCAATATATATGCAAACAGCTTCTGTTGACAACGTATGCCCCACCAACATGCACAAATCTCCGGTAGATGCAGTGACTTCCTGCCCACAAGGATGCGTCTGTGAGACTTCAATGATGCACGTGCACAGGGGTGGGCTGACTGAGACGCTCTCTCTCTCTCTCTCTCTCTCTCTCTCTCTCTCTCTCTCTCTCCTCTCTCTCTGCTCACTACCAGTTTGACATATATGGAGAGCAGTTTAAACAGCGTCTTTTGATTTGACACTGAAGTGTTTTTGATGATTTCCTATCACTCTGCTAATATGGTCACATCGAGTGTGATTGGCGGCTCAGGAATACGCATAGGGTCTATGTGGGGAGAGGAGAGCACAGCTGTGTCAGTGAGTCTGGGAGAGCAGAGGTGAGGGTTGTGCTGTCTGCTGAGCCCCAAACTCAGAGCTACTTGCTGGGGGAGATGAAGACGGAGGGCTGCCTGTGGATCATTCTCTTGGCCTCTGTGGCTCTAACCAACCAACAAGGTAGGATACCATTTATTCCACAAAATCAAATGAATACTTTTAGCAAAATGTGATCAGATTTCTTACTTTATGTAGTCAGTCTGTTGTGTATGCTGAAAGGTTTAAAGTCTGAAATCTAAACAGCATTCTGTCACAGTATTGTGCTTGCCTATGGCGTGCTTGCATACATTTTTAGTGCTAATGTCTATCAGCCCATTCTAGATATTTAAGAGCAACTTTTAGAGCGACTTGTGATAGTTGTAGTCTTCAGTAGTTATGCCAATGCTTTAGGAATGTTTGAAACATTTGCGCATAACAGTAGTTGTTTTTATTGAGAATTGCAGTTCCTCTACAGTATGGAGTCTACAGCGAGCTTTTAAACAATTTTGTACAATTTTAGGCAAGCATACCATATCTTGCTTATTTTTATGAAGAATATGAATTACTGCTGCTTTATGTGTGGATGTGTATTTGGGTAATTGCATTGCCCCCAATAACATTTAGTGGCTTTACACAAGTGAAGTGAATTCAGCAGCTATGTGCTGTGTGGTATTAAGCCATGAGTGAACTGTTGTGTTGTGTGTAGTACCTTCCATGCTCGGGTCGGATTTGAATGTTGCTCCAGCAATCGCAAATCCATTGCGGAGCACGTGGTGGTAGGTGGCCATTTTATTGCCATTTGGTAGGTGGCCATTTAGTGATGCTTTATGTGTGTTTCAGTAGCATTCAGTGAGTTAGGTGCTTATTTTGGTACGTGGCTGTTGTGCCTCGGCCTTATTTGTGTTGGTTACTTTGTTGCTGTTTGAATTGAATGATATCAAATTGGTTTGTTTCCTTTGATCAGCTCATACAGTCCCTTGTGTGACATGGGCTTGTTACTCTCTCTTGGGGTCACCATCCTCTCCTCTGTATCATGATTTCTTTTTCTCTCTTGGTATCATTCTTTCTTTTGTGTGGGTGCTCTTCACATTTACCTCTACCTTTAAATCATTATTTAGAGATATAACTACTATATGCATCTAGATATACATACTTACTGTAATAACATGTATATAATCATGCAGAATAAACTTGCACTTGAACAAGAGAAAATATATGTTTAAAGTGTTAAATCAGTGGTCCCCAAACTTTTTCTTCAGAGGGCCAGCCCACTATGTCTGGCTCTAAGAGAGGGCCAGAGACTCGGAGTATGTCAGTAACCATAAATAGCTTAGTGCTGTGAACAACAGCAGTCTAAGTTAGTTGAATATAAATCCATTACATTTAATAATAGGCTATTGCAATCTAATACCAGTGTTAGCTGTGTTTATTTTATATTGCCATCATGCCATATCACTATAAAATGTAGTTCAAAATGGAAATGCCTCAAATGAAATACTACTAATAAAAAGACTTTCCCAAAAGTATATTTTATTCAAAATTTGTGAACTCTGAACTCTGTGTCTTTGCATACACAGCTGAAGTTGTGAACAAACTAGCCTGATGAGCCAGACCCACATCAAGATGTAGGGTATGGGAACTTACCATTGGCACTGCTTAATCCGCGGGGCGGGATAAACGGTTGTCTTTCAAATTTCTTCTGCACGCAATAGGATAGCGCTGCAAGTCATGAGTCCCATGCATTTTTCCACCAGCGGAGCTAGTTGGCTAGTTGATCAAACTTTTGCCAATTTAAAAAAAGCTTAACTCGACCCTATACACAATGTGATTGGCCTGATAGAAGTTTCATTTTTCCAGCTTGCAAGCCAACGGCGAGTTGCTAAACTACCCTGGCTGCAAATTACATTTGCTACTGCTAGGGTGCGTCGAGATTCTAGGCTATGAACAAACAATATCCTACAAATAATTGAAATTTCTCAAACTATGAGAGTTTTATGAAGTCCTGGAAAAAACATCTGAAATGACTATTCTAACTTTCACTCACCTGGTGAGAACTTTGTGAACTCTGCTGTCTTTGTATGAACATTTGAACGAGTGAATAAAAAATAGAAATAATTATCCCAGTCACAGAAATATGACTTGAAAAGAAGTTAGGAGAGTTAGAAACTCTCTGTTGGCTTGTGAGCTCCAGAAATCGAAACTTAATCTGTCACGCATTAACTATTTTGGCCACTAGATGTCGCCAAAAACAAGAGTTCTGTCCCTAGCTAGTCACTCGTTACCCAATCCTCTTGTTATCCAATTAACCTGTTCCTCATTGTCTCTGGTCACATGTCTCATTTCCTCATTGTGTCAGTGTATTTAAACCCTGCTCTTTGTCTGTGTCTTTGCTAAGTCTTCGTGAATACCCTGTGTGTCTCAAGCTCTAAGCCTTTGTGGAAATTTGTGGAAATTTTTGCCCTGTGGATTCGTTACCTCTGTGTTGACCCGGACTGTTTAAGGTATCTCTTTTGGATTCTCCTATTGGATTTGTTTGCCTTTCCTCCCTCGGACTGAACCCTGTTTTCTGAACCCTGGCTTGGCTCTTGGACTTCGACTTTCTGGATTACGCCTTGGATTGATGTTATTGGATTTAACTTTTTGGACTGTTTTCGACTTTTTCGGATCTTCTGAGCTTTTGTGTCTAAAACCTGAAATAAACTCAGTTAATCTTACTTTGTCTGCTCTGCACTTGAGTCATTAGTCTCAGTGGCCTAGTGGGTTAAAAGTCAGTTTGCCACTCCGACGGCCCGGGTTCTAGACCCGACCGTGACAGAAGACTTAGCCATGACTGACTCAGCAGAAGCATCTAGTTCCCTTAACGTTGTTCCCACTGAGTTTGAAAAGATAATGGCTGCTTTGGTGCAACAATGGACACTCATGGGCAAGCATTGGCAACTCAACAGAATGTTTTAAGTCGCCATGACCAAATTCTAAGGCAACTCTATGACACAGTTCAGAGCTTGACTCAACTACAACCATCAGCTCCTCCTACTGCTCCACCTGATGATCCACAACCTCCGGGTCCCCCACCTGCTCCTGCTCCAGATCCACCTCCGGGTTCTGAACCTCGGCTTCCTACACCTCGGAGGTATGACGGTGCTCTGGGCCAATGCCGGGGGTTCCTGACCCAGTGCCAATTGACTTTTGAATTGCAACCTTCTATGTATCCTACGGATAGGGCTAAAATTGCTTATGTGGTTACTCTCCTGACTGATAAGGCCTGTGCCTGGGCTACAGCCATCTGGCTAAAACAGGGCCCTGAATGCTCGAATTTCAAAACATTCTCTGATGGCATGCTGCGTGTTTTTGATCAATCTGCCACAGGTCAGGGGTCTGCAAGACAACTCTTAAATCTCCGCCAGGGGAGGAACAGTGTAGCTGATTATGCCATCACTTTTCGAACCCTAGCAGCTGACAGTGGCTGGAACGAGCCAGCACTTGTGTCAGCTTTTATGAATGGGCTATCTGAGGCTTTGAAAGATGGCCTGGCGTCAATTGACTGTCCCAACAACCTTGAGTCCCTGATTGCCCACGCAATACGTTTAGACAACCGACTCCGGGAACGTAACCGGAACCGTACCAGTTATCCAGTTACATCCGAGGGGCCACCTCCCCTCTGGCAACAATCTGCAATCCCCACAGATGATCCTGAGCTTATGCAAATTGGACGTGCTCGCTTGTCTCAGGCTGAGAAGGATCGGCGCAGAAGGGAGAGATGCTGCATTTACTGTGGCAAGCCTGGTCACTTCAGAGCCTCCTGCCCAGATCTCTTGGGAAAAGACCAGTCCCGTCCAGCAGAGGGAGGGCTGTGACGGGAGCCACCTTTTCTCCCGAATTACCCGGTGCTGGTGTCTACCTTCCCATTTAAATCTCTTGGGCAGAGAAAGTATACTCTTGCCATGCCTTGGTAGATTCTGGTGCTGCTGGAAATTTTATTGATGCCAATCTTGTTAACAGACTCAACGTTCCTCAAGTCCCTCTTGATGTCCCTCTCTCTGTCACCGCCCTAGATGGCCACCCTCTTGGTCCAGGGGTGGTGACTTCTGTTACATCCTCTGTGCGTCTCATGATTGAGAATCACCAAGAAGAGATAGCGTTGCATCTAATAAGCTCCCCTGAATTCCCAGTGGTCTTAGGTTTCCCTTGGTTAAACCGCCACAATCCTCACATAGATTGGAGTCGAGGTGTTATCCTTGAATGGGGTCCTACGTGTCACGCTACATGCCTCTTTGCTAGCCCTTCCTTTCAGCCAGAGTCTATAGATCCCTCCGAGTTATCCCATGTCCCTACTGAGTATCTGGACTTGAAGGAGGTGTTCAGCAAGAAAAGAGCATCTACTCTTCCACTCCATAGGCCTTATGACTGCGCCATTGAACTCCTGCCTGGCACCGCTCCTCCACGCGGCCGTATCTTCTCTCTTTCATTGCCTGAGTGTAAAGCGATGGATGCCTACATCAAGGATGCCCTGGCCTCTGGTTTTATTCGCCCCTCTACTTCTCCAGCAGGGGCAGGGTTCTTCTTTGTGGATAAAAAAGATGGAGGTCTACGCCCATGTATTGACTACCGGGGTCTCAACAAGATCACAGTTCGTAATCGCTACCCTCTGCCTCTGATGTCTACTGCTTTTGACCTACTTCAGGGAGCCACCATCTTCTCAAAACTGGATCTGCGCAACGCGTATCATCTTGTCAGAATCCGCCAAGGAGACGAATGGAAGACTGCATTTAACACCCCTACTGGTCATTATGAGTACCAAGTGATGCCCTTTGGACTAACAAACGCCCCTGCAGTCTTCCAGGCCCTCATCAATGATGTTCTCAGGGACATGATTAACCAATTTGTGTTTGTGTACCTGGACGATATTTTAATATTCTCTAAGTCCCTACAGGAGCATCACCATCATGTGCGTCAGGTTCTCCAGAGGTTGCTCAGGAATTCTCTCTTTGTTAAACCAGAGAAGTGTGACTTCCACACCACTGAGGTGTCCTTCCTTGGATTCATCATCAGGGAAGGCAGTGTTGAAATGGATCCTAAGAAGACACGAGCAGTGAGTAACTGGGCTACTCCTGGGTCTGTCAAGGAGATCCAAATATTTCTGGGGTTTGCTAATTTCTATCGCAAATTTGTCCGAAGTTTCAGTTCTGTGGCTGCTCCCATTACCAGGCTGACTAAGAAAAACAATGTGCCCTTTTTTTGGACTCAGGAGGCAGATAAGGCATTCAAGGAGCTGAAGCAAAGCTTTTCCTCTGCCCCCATTCTGACGCTGCCCGATCCAACATTGCCATTCATTGTTGAGGTGGACGCATCAGATGTTGGGATAGGTGCTGTCCTGTCTCAACACTCATCGGATGGAAAGCTGCATCCTTGTGCTTTCATGTCCCACCGTTTGACTGATACCGAGACCAGGTATGATGTTGGAGATAGAGAGCTATTGGCAGTTAAGCGTGCCCTGGAAGAATGGAGACACTGGCTGGAGGGGGCCCAGCATCCGTTCTTGGTATGGACTGACCACAAGAACCTAGAATACCTCCAACAGGCCAAACGGCTGAACCCCCGTCAAGCCCGGTGGGCACTGTTCTTCACTCGTTTTGATTTCACGCTCTCATACCGCCCTGGAACCAAGAACAAGAAGCCGGATGCACTCTCTAGGCAATTCCTTCCCTCAAGTCGGGTAGATGATGAGGTGAGAACCATTATTGCTGCTAAACGAATAGTGGCACCTATCCGCTGGGGGATTGAGGCGACTGTGAAGAAGGCACTTCTGAAACACCCAGATCCTGGAACTGGCCCAATGGGACTGCTGTATGTGCCCCGGATTGTACGGTCCCAGGTTCTTCAATGGGGCCATTCATCCCACCTCACTGCCCATCCTGGGTCCCAGAGGACCCATGAGTTTCTCCAGAGACATTTCTGGTGGCCTGGTATGTTAAAAGACATCAAGGCCTTTGTGGCCAGCTGCTCTGTGTGCGTCCAGAGTAAGAACCAACATCAACGTCCACAAGGTCTTCTGCATCCCCTCCCCATCCCTCATCGCCCTTGGTCTCATCTGTCCATGGACTTCGTCACCGGCTTACCAGTTCTGAAGGTAACAGTGTTATTCTGGTTATTGTTGATAGATTTTCTAAAGCCTGCCGTTTCGTACCTTTGCCCAAGCTGCCTACAGCATTTGAGACTGCTAAGCTTGTTTTTCTCCATGTTTTTCGAGTTTTTGGCCTCCCCCAGGACATCGTCTCGGACAGGGGTCCCCAGTTCTCCTCCTGTGTGTGGCGGGCCTTTTGTAAGCTGATTGGAGCCACAGCCAGCCTCTCATCTGGGTATCATCCTCAGTCTAATGGCCAGACTGAACGGGTCAACCAGCAGCTGTAGACTACTTTGAGAAGTCTGGTGTCCGACAACCCCACTTCCTGGAGCTCTCAACTGTTGTGGGCGGAATACGCTCATAATACCCTCCAGTCTTCAGCCACAGGGATGTCGCCTTTTCAAACCCAGTTTGGGTACCAGCCGCCACTGTTCCCTGAACAAGAGGGTGAGGTCAGTGTTCCCTCTGTCTCGCACTTCATCCGGCGTTGCAGGAGGACCTGGCGGCGAGCTCGACAGTCACTGCAGCAGACGTCCGAGAGGAGCCGGCGTCAGGCCAATCGCCGTCGGAGGCCTGCGCTGCAGTTCCGACCTGGACAGCAGGTTTGGCTGTCCTCTAAAGACATCCCGTTGCGGGTGGAATCCCGCAAACTGGCCCCTCGTTTTATCGGCCCCTTCAAGGTTACCCACAGGATTAACCCGGTCACCTACCGTCTCCAGTTGCCCCGGTCCCTGAAAATCAATCCCACTTTCCATGTGTCCCAGTTACGCCCAGTCCTGTTTTCCCCCTTTGCCCCTATCCCCAAGGCCCCACCCCTGCCTCGGATCATTGATGGTCAGCTCACTTACACTATTCGCCGGTTGCTGGACTCCCGCCGGGTTCGTGGCGGGATCCAGTATCTGGTGGACTGGGAGGGCTATGGACCGGAAGAGCGCTCCTGGGTCCCAGCACGGGACGTCCTGGACAAGGATCTCAAAAAGAACTTTCATCTCCAACATCCTGATTGTCCAGGGAACGTCAGGAGACGTTCTTAGAGAGGGGGGTCCTGTCACGCATTAACTATTTTGGCCACTAGATGTCGCCAAAAACAAGAGTTCTGTCCCTAGCTAGTCACTCGTTACCCAATCCTCTTGTTATCCAATTAACCTGTTCCTCATTGTCTCTGGTCACATGTCTCATTTCCTCATTGTGTCAGTGTATTTAAACCCTGCTCTTTGTCTGTGTCTTTGCTAAGTCTTCGTGAATACCCTGTGTGTCTCAAGCTCTAAGCCTTTGTGGAAATTTTTGCCCTGTGGATTCGTTACCTCTGTGTTGACCCGGACTGTTTAAGGTATCTCTTTTGGATTCTCCTATTGGATTTGTTTACCTGCGTGAAGCTGGCCCCCCATGTTACTCAAAAATTATTAAAAACACTGGTATTCGTTTGTGCTACGTTTGTGCCGGTTTGTGCCGTAAAAATTATCGTTTGTGCTGTTAAGGGTTTTAAGTAATTAAACTTTACATTTTTCTGGCCAGTGACGTCACTTAGCCCCCCATACTTGTCCAAATTTCCCCAAAATAGTCTCAATCGTTTGTGCTACGCTTGTGCTCATTTGTGCCGTTAAAAGTAACATTTGTGCTACTATGTTTTTTAAGATATTCCACGTTATTTGTTACACGTGTGACGTCACTCAGCCCCCCATCAATGTCGAAATCTTTCCAAAATAGTCTCAATCGTTTGTGCTAGGTTTGTGCTGATTTGTGCCGTTAAAATAAACATTTGTGCTACTATGTTATTATGGTTTATTTATTACTCGCGTGACGTCACCAGCCCCTCGTCAATGTCCAAAACACACCAAAATTGTCTCAATCGTTTGTGCTATGTTTGTGCTGATTTGTGCCGTTAAAAATAACATTTGTGTAGCTATGTTTTTAAAGTTATCACGCTTTGTTACAGGTGTGACGTCATCCAGCCCCTTATCAGTGCCCAAATCTCCTCAAAATAGTTGTGATGGCTTTGGCTACGTGCGTGCTGATTTGTGCCATTTAAAGAAACGTGTGTGTACTATGCAGAAGTTGCTCAGCAGTTGTAGCGTATGCCAGACATCACCCAGCAGCACCCCCCCCCCCCCTTCATCAATGCCCAATGGTAGTCCTAATCGTTTGTGCTGATTGTGCTGTTAAAAAAAGAAACAAAAGGAAAAAAGAAACATTTGTGTTGTTTACAAAGCTATATCGTGCTGACCTTAACCGAGAAAAGAAGACGTGCTACTATTTACGTGGCTGTTTGTGCTGCCAAAGGTTCTATAGTAGCCTACACCAGTTGCTTGTGCATAACGTCAGAATTACTGCAACCACTACCAGAATAAACCTGCAGGCCATTACTCAGCTGTGGAGAAACACCACTCCATTCTCCGGCCAGTAGCGTCTGCAGGTGTGCACAGCAGTGTGCGTAGGCCTATCACGCAGCTACGGAGTGGGCTACGAGAGACTTACGAGAGATAATTTCCCCTGTGTGTGTATATTCACTCCAAGTTGGCCTACTATAACTCATCACTGCACTGTAACCTATATTCTCTAAGATAAACAAATGTATTCTTCAATAATTGTATGCATCAGAATTACAGTGGATTGTGCACACAAGCAGCACTTAAGCTTTGTTGCTGACCCAAGTCTCCAAGGCCACCGTGGATACATGAAACTTTGCAAACAGCAAAAACAGAAAGGAAGGAGGCAGCAAAGCTAGGAGTTATTTTAGATGGACAAGAAGGTAGGCTAAATGGGTAAGTTTGTCAAAATAATGTTTAAACATTAAAGTCATACGACAGTAGGCTATACTAAAACTAAAGGTACATTTGTAGCCTTTTTAGCACTTTATAAAGTTGACTAAATTATTAGGCTACTCTTTAGCTTTAAACCTAAGAAACAGCTTCCTTGCACTTGTGTTTTCTGCTCAGATCAGGAGAAACATTTGGTAGGCTACAGTTTGGGACGATTTGGCCAGTGTGTGTTAGGCCTGTCAAACTCGATTCCTTTTAAGGATCCGGGTTATTCTGAGTCACTCACTAAACTGATCCGGGTTGAACGAGTCACTTGAGTCACTTGAGTCAGTATTGCTAAATCGCAAAGAAATTCAGTCCTACGTTCAAGCAGTGCAGTGGGGTGCTTCATTTCGTTAAGTGCCTTCTCATGTTGGATGTGGATCCTCCATAAATTTGAAACCAGGTTTTTGCAGTACTTGCATTTAGCCTAAGAGTTTTGGTCTCCTGGTCAAAGTGCATCCACACATTGTTCATCTTTTTGGTGCTCATGTTCAGAAACTTTGATCGTATTGACAGGCCTATATTATAATAATTAATTATTTGTTGTTGTTTTGTTAACAATAGAAAATTTGCCTAGGTCTAATGCTACTCTGCTACAATGTTTATTACCACTACTATATACTAATAGTAGGCTACTAGGAATCTATTCTAATAGGTATTATAGGCAGCTAATACTAGGCAACTAATATTATTAGCCTATTAATCATAGCTATACATATATATACATATATATATATATATATATATATATATCATGTTAGGTAGACTAATATAATATAATATATAATATAATATAATATAACATAATATAATATAATATAAAATAGCCTAATATAATAGCATCAAAACCTCCACCCACTCACAGGAAAGAAAGCAGTTTGACTGTTTATTTATTGTCTTAACCTAGCCTAAGCAATTGACTTTCAATGTAGACATAGAAACAGGAACATAGAAATGCCCTGCAGTGACTAAATTATTATTATTGTTATTATTATTATTATTATTATTACTACTACTACTACTACTACTATTCTCATTAGGCCTATTATTATTATCACCTTGACACGAGTAGAAACTAGGCTACTTGCTCGTCTACAGATCCACTCATGACAATGTAGCCGGCTGATTCGACTGACTCGCACTCATAACAACATAATGTAACCGGTCCGCCCGCGGCTGATCCAAATGACCCAGGTAGGCTAGCCTACTTAAGCAACTCCATACAGAGCTTGCAATGTTTCGGACATTGCAACTGTCTTCGCGATCTAATTGCATTTTAAAGTAGGCTATGCGTGCAGAATATATGTTATTTCAGAAGTGAAAGCATGGCTTTTGTTGTGGATTTTCTTTTAACCTTGACGAGGAGTTACTCGTTCCTCTAAAGATCCACTCATGACAACGTAGCCGGCTGATTCGGCTGACTCGCACTCATAACAACAACGTAACCGGCCCGCTTGGCTGATCCGACTGGCTAGCCTACTCTCCATACAGAGCTTGCAATGTTTCAGACTGTCTTCGCGACCTAATTGCATTTTAAAGTAGGCTATGCGTGCAGAATATATGTTATTTCAGAAGTGAACGCATGGCTTTTGTTGTGGATTTTCTTTTAACCTTGACGAGGAGTTACTCGCTCCTCTAAAGATCCACTCATGACAACGTAGCCGGCTGATTCGGCTGACTCGCACTCATAACAACGTAACCGGCCCGCCCTGCAGATCCAACTGACCCGGCTAGCCTGAGCAGCTCCATACAGAGCTTGCAATGTTTCGGACTGTCTTCGCGACCTAATTGCATTTAAAAGTAGGCTATGCCTACGTGTAGAACATTGTATGCTATTTCAGAAGTGAAAGAATGGCTTTTGTTGTGGATTTGCTTTTCACCTTGACGAGGAGTTACTCGCTCGTCTACAGATCCACTCATGACAACGTAGCCGGCTGATTCGGCTGACTCGCACTCATAACAACGTAACCGGTCCGCCCTGCAGATCCAACTGACCCGGCTAGCCTGAGCAGCTCCATACAGAGCTTGCAATGTTTCGGACTGTCTTCGCGACCTAATTGCATTTAAAAGTAGGCTATGCCTACGTGTAGAACATTGTATGTTATTTCAGAAGTGAAAGAATGGCTTTTGTTGTGGATTTGCTTTTCACCTTGACGAGGAGTTACTCGCTCGTCTACTGATCCACTCATGACAACGTAGCCGGCTGATTCGGCTGACTCGCACTCATAACGTAACCGCCCGGCCCAGCGATCCGACTAACCCGGGTATACAAAGCAGCTCCATTAAGAGCGTGCAATGTTTCGGACTGTCTGCGCGACATAATTGCATTTTGATATGCTACACATCTATACACCAAATCTAAAGTATGCCTAGGCTACATGCAGAACATTGAATGTTATTTAAGAGGTGAAGAATGGCTTTTGTTGTGGAATTGCTTTTCACTTTGAGGAGGAGCTACTCGCTCGTCTACAGCCACTCATGACAACGTAGCCGTAGCCGACTCGTACTCATGTAGCCTAACCGGCCGGCTGATCCGACTAACCCGGCTCTGCGGGAAGTTAACCAGTTATCTCAGACTGCCTGCTCACTCAGTCGCTTGAGTTGATTTGTGGAGTTGTGGTTATCCTACTTACGAAATTGTTACATTTTTGGCAGATATGATGGCTAGTAGGCTAGCTAATGTTGCAAGAGGTTTGTGTGTGGCGCTGTTTATCGTTTTAGATTGAATTGTAGTAGGACTCAACTGATCCGAGTTAATGATACTAGAGACTCGCGACTCATGGGTTAATTTAAAGATACGGGTGAAAGATCCGAGTGAATCACGACTCGAACACCTTTAGTGTGTGTGAGACTGATGTCATGCGCATAGCAGATAGAACTTGGTAGGCTAATGTAAAAATATAGTTACAGAAAACACATTGATGGGCTGGGCATCACGTGTAGCCTAATAAACATAGGAGAAATGTCGGCGCAATCAGCACAAACGATTGGGTAGGCTATAGGCCTTGGTTTGGACATTGATGGAGGGGCTGGGTGATGAGCTAGGCTACAATTGCTGGACAAGGCCGCTGGACAATTTACATAGTAGCCTACCCTACAAACGTTTATTTAAATGGCACAAATCAGCGGCTATTTTGAGGAGATTTGGACACTGATGATGGGCTGAATGACGTCACACATGTAACAAAGCGTGTTAACTTAGAAAACATAGTAGCACAAATTTTTATTTTAACGGCACAAATCAGCACAAACCTAGCACAAACGATTGAGACCATTTTGGAAAGATTTCGACATTGATGGGGGGCTGAGTGACGTCACACGTGTAACAAATAACGTGGAATATCTTAAACATAGTAGCACAAATGTTACTTTTAACGGCACAAATGAGCACAAGCGTAGCACAAACGATTGAGACTATTTTGGGGAAATTTGGACAAGTATGGGGGGCTAAGTGACGTCACTGGCCAGAAAAATGTAAAGTTTAATTACTTAAAACCCTTAACAGCACAAACGATAATTTTTACGGCACAAACCGGCACAAACGTAGCACAAACGAATAGCAGTGTTTTTAATCATTTTTGAGTAACATGGGGGGCCAGCTTCACGGAGGTGATTTGTTTGCCTTTCCTCCCTCGGACTGAACCCTGTTATCTGAACCCTGGCTTGGCTCTTGGACTTCGACTTTCTGGATTACGCCTTGGATTGATGTTATTGGATTTAACTTTTTGGACTGTTTTCGACTTTTTCGGATCTTCTGAGCTTTTGTGTCTAAAACCTGAAATAAACTCAGTTAATCTTACTTTGTCTGCTCTGCACTTGAGTCATTAGTCTCAGTGGCCTAGTGGGTTAAAAGTCAGTTTGCCACTCCGACGGCCCGGGTTCTAGACCCGACCGTGACATAATCAGGCCAATGAAATCCTGTATAGAGTCGTTAGGTGGGCTTAACATAATGATTGATGGCAGAGTTGCAACGGTTTGGCTTGAATTCCCTGCTACTTGAAAACAAATAAGATGGATATTGCTGTTGGCGAACAGTGTGACACGAGTTAAGCTTTTATTAAGTTGGCAAACGTTTGAACTAGCCAACTAGCTTCGCTGGTGGGAAAACACATGGGACTCATAGCGCTGCCGCTGTCCTATTGCGTGCAGAGGGAATTTGAAAGACAACTGATTATCCCGCCCCTCGGACTGAGCACTGCGAACGGTGAGTGCCCAGACCCTACATTTTAATGGTGTGTGTGTGTGTGGGGAAGTGCAATGGTGTGTGTGTGGGGGGGTGTAATTGTGCGTGTGTGTGTGTGTGTGTGTGTGTGTGTGAGTGGGGGGGGGGGGTTATGGTGTGTGTGTGTGTGTGCGCGTTTGTGTGTGTGTCTGTCTGTCTGTGTGTGTGTTCAAGTTCAAGTTCAAGTAGTTTATTGTTATGGAGTTACATTTGTTCCACTATTATGAGCGAGCAATAGCACAATTTGAGCGCAGAAAAATATTTTGAGCGAGCACACAAATTATATTTTGAGGAAAAATGAAACTCGAGCACAAAAAAAACTTGTAGTTGAGCAAACAGGAATCTATGTTGTGCTCCACAAATGTCTTTGCCTGTTTGCTAATATCAATATGTATGTGCAACATCAGCTCCTTTCTTTCAGTTTCACTGTACGTGCTCACATAAACTGTTCCTCCGCTCGCACAGGAGATCTCTGTCGCGCTCGCTCAACTTCGTCTGTGTGCTCGCTCAAAACTGTCGACAACGTTACGTTTGTTCCACAATTCATCAACCAATCAGAAAATTCAGGGGCTGGAGTCCAATTCTCATTGGCTGTTGAAGTTCACAACAACGCTTAGCGTCATTTACTAGACATCGTCGTCGGATGCTAGCGGCCAAGATTGCTAAAGAGGAATACATAACGTTAACGTTAGGCTAAGGTTAATCATGCTGGTCTCTCAAAGCATAAAGTTAAGTAGACGTTGTAACCGTGTTGTAAATCCAACAATACCCATATTTATGATAAATAGATGTAGACCAAAGATGTATTTCGTGCTCCAATGTTCATTCTTTCCCGATTCCAGCCGATTCGCACTGACACTAGTAAATGACGCTAAGCGTTGTTGTGAACTTCAACAGCCAATGAGAATTGGACTCCAGCCCCTGAATTTTCTGATTGGTTGATGAATTGTGGAACAAACGTAACGTTGTCGACAGTTTTGAGCGAGCACACAGACGAAGTTGAGCGAGCGCGACAGAGATCTCCTGTGCGAGCGGAGGAACAGTTTATGTGAGCACGTACAGTGAAACTGAAAGAAAGGAGCTGATGTTGCACATACATATTGATATTAGCAAACAGGCAAAGACATTTGTGGAGCACAACATAGATTCCTGTTTGCTCAACTACAAGTTTTTTTTGTACTCGAGTTTCATTTTTCCTCAAAATATAATTTGTGTGCTCGCTCAAAATATTTTTCTGCGCTCAAATTGTGCTATTGCTCGCTCATAATAGTGGAACAAATGTAACTCCATATATTGTCATGTACTCATAAAAGGAATATAAGAAATGAAATTGTTTAGCTCAAGAGCCAGCTCAACTTTAAAGAATAAATTAGTAGTAGTAATTAAAAATGTATATTGTGTGAGTGTATGATTGAGTGTAGGATATGGTGTGTGTGTGTGTGTGGGGGGGTGATGAAATGGTGTGTGTGGGGATGGGGGGTTGTTGGTGTGTATGTGTATGTGTGTGTGGGGGGTAATGGGGTGTGTGGGTGGGGGGGGGGGATTGTACCTGTGTGAGTAGGGGGAGGGGGTATGTTGTTTGTTTGGGTGGGTACGATGTAATGGTGTGTGAGTGTGTGTGTGGGGTGTAATGGTGTGTGTATTGGGGGGGGGAGGGGTTGTAACTGTGTGTGTGTGTGGGGGGGGGTATGTTGTGTGTTTGGGTGGGGAGGGATGATAAAATGGTGTGTGCATGGGAGGGGGGGGGGGTGGTGTATGTGTGTTGGTGGGGGGTGGGGGTGGGGGTGGAGGAGTAATATGGTGTGTGGGTGTGGTATGTGTGTTTGGGAGGTATGGTGTAATGGTGTGTGTGTATGTGTGTGTGTGTGTGTGTGGGGGGGGGGGGGTTATGGTGTAATGGTGTGTGTGGTGGTGGGGGGGGGGGGCAAGTGGCAAGAGAGAAAAAATATATAAATATAAAATACATAAATAAATATAAAATAATAAATAAATAAATGTATATAAAATAAATAAATAAATAAAAAATAAAAAGTAAGTAAATAGTAAGTAAATGTAATTTATAGAGCACATTTAAAACGGTTTCCACTGACCAAAGTGCTGTACAGAGGATATGGGTAAAAATAGAAAATAAAAGCAAATCAGAACAAGCAAAATATAAAAGGCAAGCACAGAGAAAGTAAGCAAGACAAATACAGAAATACAATAGACAAATAGACAGCCCTAAACAAATAAAAAGCAACAGTACAGAAGACACTTGAATATGAAGTAGAGGAGAGAGATGGACAGCTAGGAAGCAGGGAAGGCCAAGGAGTAAAGGTGGGTCTTTAGTCTTGATTTAAAAGTGGTGATGGAGGGAGACAGTCTAACATCTGGGGGCAGACAATTCCACAGACGTGCGGCTGCTACCGCAAAAGCTCTTATCGCCTCTTTGCTTGAGGCGGGTGCGGGCCACAGAGAGAAGATCTAAGGGACCTGGATGCTGAGAGGAGATGGAGGAGGTCAGAAATATATGAGGGAGCCAACCCATGCAGCCCCTTATAAACAATCAGAGATTTACCACAACAACAAGATTTATACCGTAATTTCCTGTTAAATTAAATATGTCATGGCGCTATTGTGCTGCACGGCCACCAGATGAGGCCATTTCATTGCTTGATTTTACATCCAAAAAAGGCCCGAAGTGCCGTGAAATGCCGCCATCTAGTGGCCTTAAATATGTAATGTAGCCAATTATCAAAGTCAAAAGTCAAAGTCTGCTTTATTGTCAATTTCTTCACATGTCAAGACATACAAAGAGATCGAAATTACGTTTCCCACTATCCCACAGTGGAGACAAGACATATTTTACCAATTAGGTCCACAGACAAACATAATATTCAAGTAAACAATATAAAAAGTAAAAATAAGAAGGCACATACAATGAAGAAAATAAGAGCAGCAAAATTTGAGTTGAAAATGTGCAATTGTGCATACAGTAGACAGTCAATATAATAGTGCAAAAGTCAGGCCAATAAATGGCTGAGGTAGTTCTGTTTGACCTAAGTATGCAAGTGGCATAGTGGTGCAAGTTATGTAAGAGCAGCAGAAGTGTGTTCAGAAGTGTTTTCAGGACAACAGGACAAAAACAACAAGTTGCAAAGTGTGCAAGTGGAGTAGTGCAAGTGGTGTAGTGCAAGGCAGCCATTGTGGGTCCAAAGTCCAGGATGTTATGTAGCTGAGGGTGGAGGGGGGAGAGAGTTCAGCATTCTAACAGCTTGGTGTATGAAGCTGTTGGTGAGTCTGGTGGTGCGGGAGCGCAGGCTTCTGTACCTCTTCCCAGAGGGCAGTAGATCAAACAAATTGTGAGCGGGGTGACTTGCATCACTCACAATTGTGGTCGCCTTGCGGGTGAGGTGGGAGGTGTAAATGTCCTTCAGGGAGGGGAGTGAAGCACCAATAATCCTTCCAGCTGTGTTCACTATGCGCTGCAGGGCTTTCCTGTTGTATTCAGTGCAGCTTCCGCCCCACACAGCGATACAGCTGGAGAGGATGCTCTCAATGGTGCCTCGGTAGAATGTGGTCATGATGGCTGGTGGAGCACTTGCTCGCCTGAGTTTCCGCAGGAAGTACAGGCGGCGCTGAGCTTTCTTCGCCAGTGATGCAGTGTTGGTGGTCCAGGAGAGGTCTTCACTGATGTGCACCCCCAGGAATTTGGTGCTGCTCACTCTCTCCACCACAGCACCGTCGATGGTCAGTGGCAGGTGTTGGGTGTGACCTCTCCGGAAGTCAACAACAATCTCCTTGGTCTTGCTGACGTTCAGCAGGAGGTTGTTGTCCCTGCACCACGTGGTCAGAAGGTCGACCTCCAACCTGTATTGAGTCTCGTCGCCCTTGGTGATGAGACCCACCAGAGTTGTGTCGTCAGCATTTCACTATGTGGTTGTTGCTGTAGGTTGCAGTGCAGTCATGCGTCAGCAGGGTGAAGAGCAGCGGACTGAGCACGCAGTGTAGTCATTGAAGCAGGATGGAGCAGTTTTCTTCGGCACAGGTATGATGGTGGCAGCTTTGAAACATGATGGGACGATGGCTTGCTTCAGGGAAGTGTTAAAGATGTCTGTGAAGACATCCTTAAGCTCCTCAACGCAGTTCTTCAGCGCACGACCTGGGATGTTGTCTGGGCTTGCTGCCTTTCGGGTGTTGATAGCAGCAAGTGTCCTCTTCACGCTGTCGGCAGAGAGGCACAGGGGCTGCTCATGTGGAGGGGGAGGGGTCTTCTGTGGGCAAGTGCTGTTTTGTGCTTCAAAGCGAGCAAAGAAGCGGTTCAGATTGTTGAGCAGAGGGATATTGCTCTCACAGCTCTGTGGCGCGGGCTTGTAGTCCGTGATGGCCTGAATGCCCTGCCATAGGCTTTGTGTGCATTATATTAATTAGAAGAGAAGCAACCGTCGAATAATCTTGTACTTCATTTATTCGTGTAATCCATCTGATATGTTGTGTTTTTCTATTTAAATTTTGTTCCTTTAGAAATTGTGGAGTATCATTGAAGTATGTTTTGTAATGTAATTATTCTGACATTCGACATTAAACGACCACAAATTTAGGCAATGGGCACAGTCTTAGGGACTGACACTTTGCATAAAATTTATCCTCACTGCTTAAGCCAAATTCTGTTATTCCTGCTCTATATATGTTGTACTAAAATGTAGTTTATTATCAAATTGAAATGGTTGCTGGCATAAGTCAGCGGCTTTAGTTTAACCACATAATTGACGTTTTGTTTGAATGTGTTGAATGGGAGTCAATGGGAGCCGGAAATCGGTAAATATCGGTGACCAAAGAATATTTTTCCGGATACTGAGAAAGCGGTATCAAAATGTTCATGGACTCTGTATCCTATGTATCCTCTGTATGCTAAAGAGGAAAGGGACTATCCAACTTATTATAGTTCTCAGTTCAACACCCAGCATCTATAATGATATGGAGGTGCATTAGTGCCTGGTGCAGGGCTGCCCAATTGATTTTTTTTCTGTCTCAGAATGTCATTCTGTCTCAACGTTCTATTGACTCAAACACTGGTTGCAGTTCACTATCTAGCCACAGTTTAACACCGTTTTAGATGGGGCGATGGGGGGGGCACAGCTCCATAGTCATGATGATGACAGAGTGAGGAGAGCTGAGGAGAAGCTAGTAGCTAATCTGAATTGTCCAATTGTCATTGCTCAATCAAATCTATTGTATTGTATTCATATTTTGTGTATTACTTTTGTGTATTAATATTTAATATTTCATATTTTATTATTCCTTAATATGTGTTCAACTTCAAATTTATGGAAACACACTGTGCTGCACAAAATGTTTTAAAAAATATGTCTCCATTCAATTTGTCAAGTCAAGTCGGCTTTTATTGTCAATTTCTTTACATGCACTGGTCATACAAAGAATTGAAATTTCGTTTCTTACTTTCCCATGCAGACATAGACATACTTTAGACATAGACATAGCCATAGACAATAAGCATTAAATTAAAGTGTGAGACTGAAATATAGAACATATCAAAATATAGAAATATAGGACATATATCAAAAAAATACAGGTAGATGTGTTGTATTTGTGCCATACAGACATGTTGTGTTCTATTAATTATTCATTCATATTGATACAAATAACTTTTTTTCAAGACATAAAATTGCTCAATATGCTTTTCTTCAAAGATTTTGATTGCCTCAGATACACTGTATATTTCTATTCCTTTAAACAGCCATATAGATGTTCAATAATTTCATGATGTTAGTAAAAGTACTGTAAACACAGTGCACAGTAAAGTGTTTTTATTTCTTTAAAAAAATAGTCAACCTTTTTTTAGAATATTAATTTTGCACATATATGCAATACATTTCTTTATTTAATGGTCCACTCCACTTCAACACTCTGCACATATTACAGTAGGCTATATAAGTATGGCTCCATAATAGAACAGCCCAGGTGCTAACATGGCCTGTCTGCAGTCCAGACCTGTCACACTGGGTGCATCATGGAATGAAAAACATACTGTAGTTAAGAAGACCCTGGACTGTTGGGCATTTGAAATGCTCTATCAGGCAAAACTGGGACAACATTTTATTCTCAAAACTCTAGCAGCTGGTCTCCTCAGTTCCCAAACATTTACAGGATGTTGTTAGATTAGGAGGTGGAGCAACACAGTGGCAAACATGCCCCTGTCCCAGAGGAGTTGCTGACATCAAATTCCAAAAAACAATACAATTTCTCGGTTTCACAACTGATATGTTGTCTTTGAACTATTCTAAATTAAATATAGAGCTAACATGATTTGCAAATCATAGCATTCTGTTTTTATTCACATTTTACACAGTGTCCCAACTTTTTTGGAATTGGGGTTGTATTTATCTCTTTGTCTCTGTCTCTTCTTTAGGTACTGTGAGGTTGGTGAATGGAGGCAGTCGATGCTCTGGGAGAGTAGAGGTTTATCATGCAGGAGAGTGGGGCACCGTGTGTGACATTTTTGTGTGGAATATGCCTCATGCTGCAGTGGTGTGTAGAGAGCTGGACTGTGGTGATGCTGTAAAGGCTCTGGGTGGAGCTCACTTTGGAGAGGGATCAGGGAAAAGCTGGATGTATGGTGTGAAGTGTAAGGGATCAGAGTCCACACTGAAGAACTGTAAACACAAAGGATGGAGAGACTGGACTACAGGAGCGTGTCAGCATTCCAGAGATGCTGGAGTCATTTGTTCAGGTATGCAGGATCATTCTGTTTTGATACTTAATTTGTTCATTAATTAAATAATATAAAAATAATGTTAAAACAATCCATATGAGAGTACAATTATATTGACAAATGATAACTACAATGATAAAAAAAGTGTAATGCTTTATGTGGCTGCACATTAGAATTTATTTTTCCCCCAATTACTCATTTTATCTTAACCAAGTGAAAAATATCAATGCAAATCTGTGGTGCTCTAATCACCATTATTTTGTGACAGGAAGGTGCTAACCTCTCAATATTTTACATTCTGAATATGATGTATTGCAATAAATGCATGTATAGCCTACTGTAAGATATGCTTAAGCTACAACTTTAAACATGTGTTTGGCTTGTAGTTTGAAGTTTGACAATGCTTATAGCTTAAAACATTTTGCACACATCTCCTAAAGTTTAATTTGGCTCACTCAACGAAATGGCTGATAACATCCAATCAAAATCCAGCAGCCAGTACAAGCTTGTCCCAATATTTTGACACGGCTGTGCCAATATGTTGTGATATAAAGATTCAAAAATGCTGAATCACTGTCCGTTTTTGGTTGCACACCAACACACAAACACACACATATGTCACGCACACACACATGCACGTACTCACACATCCATGTATGTACCCACAAAGACACACAGAAACACACACACACACACACACACACACACACACACACACACACACACACACACAGTCAGTCAGTGAGTCAGTTCTCACAAGTTCGTAGACAGAGACACACAAATAGCCACACACACAAACACACATACACACAATGGTTTAATTATATTTTATATAAGTATTTTGAAACATTAAAGGGGTCCATCTTAAATGACCTGGGGATTATAGGACATGCTCCATAAGACCCCAGACTGTTGAGCACACCACACACACACGGACGCACACAGGCACGCACGCACACACAAAATTGCAGATTTGTCTCTGCTGTGATGGAGTACTGTCACTACAGTTGAGTAATTGTTCTGACTGCCATACCAATGAACCTGGCTCTTTGGTGTAGCAATCAAGCTGCAGACTTAGTCCCCTGGAGACCTGTTCAATGTGTGAGCCGTATGAATGACCCTCAGGATAGCTTGGCCCCTTGTGTGAGGGACCTTAGAGATGGGTGAAGCACAAGTGTGTGAGTGTGGGGCACCCTGGGATGGGAGAAGTACGACTGGTGGATGTGTGAGAGACGCCTCTTCCCAAAGGGGGGGACAATGTGACGGAGTGCCATTTCAATAATCCTGGCTCTTTGGCGATGCGGTCAAGCTGCAGGTTTAGTAACCCGGAGACTGAGGGTCAAGGCCAGGTGGGGTGACTGCCCCCTCCCTTCTCTACAAGCGCAAGCAAGGACAGACACACACAAGAACACACAAAGATACACACATGCAGGTCTCTTTGATTACATGTAAACTGATGGCATCTTAGGCCACCCACAGAGAACACTCATATCTAGCATGTATTGTTTATGCTTGGCACATGGTGATGAAGTTTGAAGTTTACATCACATCCAAGTCCTGCTCTGGGAGACTACAATCACTTCATAGGGAGAGCAGACACACAGTGTGTGGTGCACAAAAAGGGTTGATACATTTCTCACCCTAAGTTGCCAATTATTTGGTTCAGTTCTTTCAGTGATCACTTACAATGTCTAAAGAAATATGATATTTGACACGAGGACTTTTAAAAGTTGAAAACTTTTTACGAAGCACTCAGTATTTAAAATGATTTCTCCTTGTCATGTGTGTGATGCTGCTTTGACAGACAGGATGCTGAGGTTGTGTGTCGTCAGCTGGACTGTGGGCCTCCTGTAGAGGTGCTGGGAGCAGCTGCATTTGGAGAGGGAGAGGGCCAGGTGTGTGACCCATCTTAGACCTACGGCGTCTTTTGAAACAAATGCCATTCAGAATGATTACATGGCTTCTTCTAGTGCTCACATACATTCCTAGAGCGCCACTGGGCGGCCACTTTCAGTCACCCCAGCCAGCTCCTCTATGCCCTTCTCTCACTCGTGCTCATGCCAAGTCTGCTGGACAGCGTGCAGACAGAGGGCCACTCAATGATTCTTATTGCCCCGCACTGGCCGACCCAAACCTGGATGTAGGACCTCAGGTTAATGCTGCACGGCCAGTCTTGGTAGCTGCTGATGTGAAGGGACCTCCTGACAAAGGTGCAGGGCTTGATATGACATCCCAACGACCAAGAACTAGCGGTTAACTGCCTGGTCCCTGAATAGGTGAGACTGCTGAGTACTGGGCTACCCCCCTCAGTCACTGAAACTATTCAGAGTGCAAGAGCGCCGTCTACAAGTGGCAGGTGTTTGCTCAGATTCAGATTCAGATTCAGATTTTATTTGTCACATACATACAATGCAGTGAAATGTTACAGTCGGCTCCATGCCAAGCAAAAACACACAAACTGACACACAACAACCTACCAAAAACAGTAACAGACAAGAAAACAATACATTTAAAATGTCAGGGGGTTATTGCAGATAGGGAAGAAGTGATATGCTCTACAGGGAAACAGTGGTATACTCAATAAAAAGTGCTTAAACAGTGCCATTTAGGTACCGGACGGCTTGGGGGAAGAAACTCTTCCTGAGTCTCTCAGTCCTTGCAGCCAGTGTACAGTATCTGCTTCCTGAGCGAAGCAAAGAGAACAGACCATAGTCTGGGTGGCTGGGGTCTTTAAGTATTTTGGTGGGCTTGTCCTTACACCGCTTGGTATAGATGTCCACTAGGTTAGGGAGTTGCCCCCCTATGGTACGTTCAGCTGAACGCACCACTCTCTGTAGAGCCTTACGGTCCTGCATGGTGGTGTTTCCATACCAAGCGGTGATGCACCCAGTCAGGATGCTCTCAATGGTGCTGGAGTAGAAGCTCTGCAGGACTGTTTTGGATGCTTTGAATTGCTAAAGTTCTAATTATTTCTACACAGAACACAGAGCTCCCAGGCTAGTGAACGGTTCCCACCAGTGTTCTGGGAGAGTGGAGGTGGTACATGGGATCACCTGGGGAACAGTGTGCAACACCACATTTGACTGGCAGGATGCAGAGGTTGTGTGTCGACAGCTGGACTGTGGGGCTCCTGTAGAGGTGCTGGGAGCAGCTGCATTTGGAGAGGGAGAGGGCCAGGTGTGGTCAGAGGAGATCCAGTGTGGAGGCAACGAGACTCAGATTCACCTCTGCCCAACATCCCCTATCTACCACAGCTGCTCTCACAAGCACGATGTTGGATTGGTTTGTAAAGGTAATTTATGAATAAAAATATAAACATAGCAGACTATTGTTTATCGTAACTACAGTAGATGTACCACATAGCGGTACAAAATATGACCTTTTATATGACCACATAGCTTCTTCATGTTTTTATATTTACTTTGTGTGTGTGTGTGTGTGTGTGTGTTTGTGTGTCTGTGTTTGAATTGTAATAAAATAGATTCAGTACACCTCAGTGAAATGTAGGTGATGTTTATTTACAAAGTAATTAAAGTGGATTCAGAGGCTGTTTTCAGATATAGCACATGTGTGAACAGGCATGTTCTTGAAATGGATCGATCTGTGTGTTGAGACATAGCACACAAATGGACAGCACTTTGGGTGAATGTGTCCTTACATACAGTGAATACTGTGGGGGTGAAAGTTAGTATACGAGTGCTTCTGTGTGTCTTCATAATGGGATATATCATTCACATTTAGTCCTATGTGTTGTTTCGATACAGTTAGTGAGCATTTGGGGGCTGGTAGTATCAGGTCAAGGACCTGTGCCATACAAAAAATGTGGATATTTGTGTTCTAAGTGTGCGTGTGCGTGTGTGTGTGTGTGTGTGTGTGTGTGTGTGTGTGTGTGTGTGTGTGTGTGTGTGTGTGTGTGTGTGTGCTATATGTGTGGCTGTGCCAGTGTAAAGTGTGGTGTGTGTGTGTGTGTGTGTGTGTGTGTTAGGATTGCACATTTGATTTGTGACAATCCGGGAAGTCATCCTTGCATGTAACATGGTTTTTGTGCATTTTGACAGAGGGAAAGTAGAGCTACTCCTATTTATTGGCTACATTTTGGTATCTCTTCTGTCCCTTGGAGCCCTACGCATAGTGCGTGATGTGTGTGGTGAGAGCGGCGTCACTGTGTAGCCTATACAATGTTGAAACATTTCCTATTGTCTCTTACCTATCTCAGCTCTGCCAGAGAGAGAGAGTGCATTTAGAGGGCCACTCTCTCAGTACAGTGCACACTGACCAAAAACGGTCCTCACTTTGGTGCTAAACAGGTCAACCTGTTTACATAGAGAGAGACTGCCTACTAATAGGTGTGGTTCTTGATCCTCGACGACAACCCATCACTGGGCCTGGATACATTAGCACACACCTGACCGCAAACGCTCCTCTATGCCCTTCTCTCACTCGTGCTCATGCCAAGTCTGCTGGACAGCGTGCAGACAGAGGGCCACTCAATGATTCTTATTGCCCCGCACTGGCCGACCCAAACCTGGTTGTAGGACCTCAGGTTAATGCTGCACGGCCAGTCTTGGTAGATGCTGATGTGAAGGGACCTCCTGACAAAGGTGCAGGGCTTGATATGACATCCCAACGCCCAAGAACTAGCGGTTAACTGCCTGGTCCCTGAATAGGTGAGACTGCTGAGTACTGGGCTACCCCCCTCAGTCACTGAAACTATTCAGAGTGCAAGAGCGCCGTCTACAAGTGGCAGGTGTTTGCTCAGATTCAGATTCAGATTCAGATTTTATTTGTCACATACATACAATGCAGTGAAATGTTACAGTCGGCTCCATGCCAAGCAAAAACACACAAACTGACACACAACAACCTACCAAAAACAGTAACAGACAAGAAAACAATACATTTAAAATGTCAGGGGGTTATTGCAGATAGGGAAGAAGTGATATGCTCTACAGGGAAACAGTGGTATACTCAATAAAAAGTGCTTAAACAGTGCCATTTAGGTACCGGACGGCTTGGGGGAAGAAACTCTTCCTGAGTCTCTCAGTCCTTGCAGCCAGTGTACAGTATCTGCTTCCTGAGCGAAGCAAAGAGAACAGACCATAGTCTGGTAGTGATGGCTGGTAGTGGGTAGTGGGGGCTGGTAGTATCAGGTCAAGGACCTGTGCCATACAAAAAATGTGGATATTTGTGTTCTAAGTGTGTGTGTGTGTGTGTGTGCTATATGTGTGTCTGTGCCAGTGTAAAGTGTGTGTGTGTGTGTGGTGTGTGTGTGTGTGTGTGTGTGTGTGTGTGTTAGGATTGCAATATTTGATTTGTGACATCATTGCATGTAACATGGTGTTTGTGCATTTTGACAGAGGGAAAGTAGAGCTACTCCTATTTATTGGCTACATTTTGGTATTCTGTTTTTATTCACATTTTACACAGCGTCCGAATCTTTGGAATTGGGGTTGTATTTATCTCTTTGTCTCTGTCTCTTCTTTAGGTACTGTGAGGTTGGTGAATGGAGGCAGCCGATGCTCTGGGAGAGTGGAGGTTTATCATGCAGGAGAGTGGGGCACCGTCTGTGACATTTTTGTGTGGGATATGCCTGCTGCTGCAGTGGTGTGTAGAGAGCTGGACTGTGGTGTTGCTGTAAAGGCTCTGGGTGGAGCTCACTTTGGAGAGGGATCAGGGAAAAGCTGGATGTATGGTGTGAAGTGTAAGGGATCAGAGTCCACACTGAAGAACTGTAAACACGAAGGATGGAGAGACTGGACTACAGGAGCGTGTCAGCATTCCAGAGATGCTGGAGTCATTTGTTCAGGTATGCAGGGTCATTCTGTTTTGATACTTAATTTGTTCATTAATTAAATAATATAAAAATAATGTTAAAACAATCCATATGAGAGTACAATTATATTGACAAATGATAACTACAATGATAAAAAAAAGTGTAATGCTTTATGTGGCTGCACATTAGAATTTATTTTTCCCCCAATTACTCATTTTATCTTAACCAAGTGAAAAATATCAATGCAAATCTGTGGTGCTCTAATCACCATTATTTTGTGACAGGAAGGTGCTAACCTCTCAATATTTTACATTCTGAATATGATGTATTGCAATAAATGCATGTATAGCCTACTGTAAGATATGCTTAAGCTACAACTTTAAACATGTGTTTGGCTTGTAGTTTGAAGTTTGACAATGCTTATAGCTTAAAACATTTTGCACACATCTCCTAAAGTTTAATTTGGCTCACTCAACGAAATGGCTGATAACATCCAAACTCCAATATCCAAAATCCAATCCAGCAGCCAGTACAAGCTTGTCCCAATATTTTGACACGGCTGTGCCAATATGTTGTGATATAAAGATTCAAAAATGCTGAATCACTGTCCGTTTTTGGTTGCACACCAACACACACATATGTCACGCACACACACATGCACGTACTCACACATCCATGTATGTACCCACAAAGACACACAGAAACACACACACACACACACACACACACACACACACACACACACACACAGTCAGTCAGTGAGTCAGTTCTCACAAGTTCGTAGACAGAGACACACAAATAGCCACACACACAAACACACATACACACAATGGTTTAATTATATTTTATATAAGTATTTTGAAACATTAAAGGGGTCCATGTTAAATGACCTGGGGATTATAGGAGATGCTCCATAAGACCCCAGACTGTTGAGCACACCACACACACACAGACGCACACAGGCGCGCACGCACACACAAAATTGCAGATTTGTCTCTGCTGTGATGGAGTACTGTCACTACAGTTGAGTAATTGTTCTGACTGCCATACCAATGAACCTGGCTCTTTGGTGTTGCAATCAAGCTGCAGACTTAGTCCCCTGCAGACCTGTTCAATGTGTGAGCCATATGAATGACCCCCAGGATAGCTTGGCCCCTTGTGTGAGGGATCTTAGAGATGGGTGAAGCACTAGTGTGTGAGTGTGGGGCACCCTGGGATGGGAGAAGAATGACTGGTGGATGTGTGAGAGACGCCTCTTCCCAAAGGGGGGGACAATGTGACGGAGTGCCATTTCAATAAGCCTGGCTCTTTGGCGATGCGGTCAAGCTGCAGGTTTAGTAACCCGGAGACTGAGGGTCAAGGCCAGGTGGGGTGACTGTCCTTGTTTGTGCTTGTAGAGAAGGGAGGGGGCAGACACACACAAGAACACACAAAGATACACACATGCAGGTCTCTTTGATTACATGTAAACTGTATCTGCATCTTAGGCCACCCACAGAGAACACTCACATTCATATCTAGCATGTATTGTTTATGCTTGGCACATGGTGATGAAGTTTGAAGTTTACATCACATCCAAGTCCTGCTCTGGGAGACTACAATCACTTCATAGGGAGAGCAGACACACAGTGTGTGGTGCACAAAAAGGGTTGATACATTTCTCACCCTAAGTTGCCAATTATTTGGTTCAGTTCTTTCAGTGATCACTTACAATGTCTAAAGAAATATGATATTTGACACAAGGACTTTTAAAAGTTGAAAACTTTTTACGAAGCACTCAGTATTTAAAATGATTTCTCCTTGCCATGTGTGTGATGCTGCTTTGACAGACAGGATGCTGAGGTTGTGTATCGTCAGCTGGGCTGTGGGGCTCCTGTAGAGGTGCTGGGAGCAGCTGCATTTGGAGAGGGAGAGGGCCAGGTGTGTGACCCATCTTAGACCTACGGCGTCTTTTGAAACAAATGCCATTCAGAATGATTACAGCGTCCAGTTCAGGACAACTGGCTTCTTCTAGTGCTCACATACATTCCTAGAGCGCCACTGGGCGGCCACTCTCAGTCACCCCAGCCAGCTGGGCTTATGGGTGAACTGGTCAAAGTGCTCTCTTTCGGTCCCTCAGAGGCTGGAATGTCTTGGGCTCAACCTTGACCCCAAGCATGTGATAGCCAATCTGACACTGTTACGATGTGCTGTCTGTGCACTCAGGTAGACAGTACACTTTCACAAACACACCTCATCCACAAGGGGACACCAGTTTGCTTCTTTCACCTGGTAGCTATTTAAAGCCATGAAGTAGCTTTAATGGGAGATGTAGTTTGGCATAGTGGGGAACAGTGTTGTGTGTAACGCGTTACAAAGTAACGCGTTACAGTAGCGTAACTACTTTTTCGAGTAAAAAGTAGTGTAACGCGTTACTACTAAAACTACTTAGTTCCTTTTTCATATCTGCGCAACGTTACTTTTCCCAGGGACAGATTTGACAGTGACGCTGCTTTCTCAGCTGCGCGCTTGCACAATAGGCACGAGCTCCACACGGCAGCCTACGTGACAGAGGCTGGTAGCATGAAGTGCAATTATAGCTCCACACGGTACGTGACAGAGGCTGGTGGCAATGAAGAGCAATCATAGCAAGCGAGATGCAGCCAACGCTAACTTCTGAGGGATGGAGGTAGCCTATTCACATTGTTTTTGAACTCGTTGAAACTAAGGGGAGGAATGTGAGTGTTAGTTGTAGCCTAGCCTACACTGTCCCCTGAGTTTGTCTACTGCCGTTAACTCAACTGCCAGCCTATTGATACGATTTGCACTAGCTTTGCACCAAATTTCGGAGGAGCGCCTGTTTAATGAAAGAGTATAAGGCTATAAAATAAGCCCTCATATATTTTGTGTTCACCTATATGCCCAAGATGTAGCGAGGCTGTGTTATTTGATATTGTTTCATAGGGCTTTAGTGATGGTGTTGAAGCCTATAAGCCCAATGTTTTCTTGTCAAGTGCTCTGTTTGTGGCATTTTTTATAATAAAGAGCACAAAAGAAATACCTGTTATTTCCTCCATAGTAGAACTTTATGTAGGCCTACACATTTAGGAACAGATATTGGGTTCTGCCAAAAGTCCAGCAACGTAAAAGTAACGTAAAAGTAACGAGTAACGTAAAAAGTTACTTTAGTAAAGTAAAGTAGATAGATAACTAAGTAAAGTAAAGTACGAGTAACGAGCAAACACTACTTTTTAAAAGTAACTTCCCCAACACTGGTGGGGAAGGCCTACCAGTTTCCCTTTGTTTCAGCCCTGGACCCTTTGTTTCAGCCCTGACCTCTCCCCGTTTTGGATTTACAGTACTTTGTGTTGGGCTCTGTGATGGAGTGCCGTCAGTACGGCTGAGTATGCGCTCTGAATGCCACACCAATGAGCCTGGCTGCTAAGCTGCAGATTTAGTACTCTGGAGACCTGGGTTCGAGCCACGATGGGGTCACTGTTCTCTCCCTTTGTTATATATGGCGTCAGAAGTGGGATGGCTTGCCGTAAGGCCATTGAAAGGCGTGCCCAATGTGTGAGCCGTATGAGGGACCCCTATGATGAGGTTGACCCCTGTGTGAGGGGCCTCAGAGATGGGTGAAGGACTAATGTGTGGGGCCTCTGGGATGGGAGAAGTATGGCTGGTGGATGTGTGAGGGACGCCAGTGTGAGTGAAGCGCATGGGTATGGAAAGGGTCCTGAGTGCTGGTCCGGGACTTGGAGATAAGCTGGTGTTTACATAGAAAGAGACTGCCTTATAATAGGTGTGGTTCTCGATCCTCTACGACAACCCATCGCTGGGCCTGGATATGGTAGCGCACACCTGACCGCAAACACTCCTCATGCCTTTCCCCAACTCACACCTATCTCAGCTCTGCCAGAGAGAGTGCAGTAAGAGGGCCACTCAATCATAGCCTACCTATTGCCCTGCGCTGGCCAACCCAAACCTGGATGTTGGACCTAACCTCAGGTTAATGCTGCACGGCCATTCTTGGTAGCTGCTGAGGGACGTCCTGACGCAGGTGCAGGGCTTGATATGACACCAGGCGTCCAACAGCTGATACTGCCTGGTCCCTGAATAGGCGAGACTGCTGAGTACTGGGCTACCGAATCAGTCATTGAAACTATTCAGAGTGCAAGAGCACCTTCTACATGGTCTCTCTACTCTTTGAAGGGGCAGGTGTTTGCTGACAGATTCACCAGTGTCACAAGAGCTTCAACTGACTATGGAGCCTGTCGGCAATGCCAACGGCTCGGCCTCAGCATGCGCAAGGTGGACTGTGGAAGCCACACTGTCAGCTACACTGACCACTCTGCGTCGTCAGCACTGCGCCATCAACTGCCTAGCGTTACCGCCGCTCAACTAAAATGCCCCCAAGAGTAGCCTGTACGCTACGAGCCTGTCAGGACTCTGCCTGCTCCTTGTCCTCCCACCAAACACGACATCCACAGCCAGGCTCTAAACACACGTCAGTATGCTGCTTGTGCTAGACTGTCAGCTTGTGTTCATGACTGTTAACCATGCGTGGGGCACTCTGGTAGCAATTAGTACATCATATTATCAGCGCTCAACCTATTAGCATCGACTCAATGAGATCGCCCACCACAGCCCAACACTAGGGACATGTCAGTATTTTACTTGTGCTAGGTTGTCGACTTGTGCTCATGACTGCCAACCATGTGTACAATGCATCCTAGTGGTGAGTCTTATGCAGGACACATTGTCCATAGTCACCAATGAGGCACTGTGAACATCTAGTGAACTGGACATCTAGTGAACATCTAGCGAACTGGACTGGAGAAGGACTGAAAGATAACAAAGGTTATGAACATAACCTCAGTTCTCTAAAGGAGACATTAACCCTTTCCTGCCTCACTGGCACACTTTTGATTGCTTTAGAATGTAAATACAAACTGGTTGTTCACAGGTTTGGCTATTTTTAACAAAGCCCACAAAAAACTCCCAAGATGAGTGGTGACATCAAATAAATGAGAAACTGCTTTTTTGATGTGCACAAGTGACACAATGATGTGAAGATTGAACAGGTAGTTTTGAGAATTTCAATTCTGTTCTGAGAATTGTACCAAAGCGACTCAGAAAAACTGTAATAAATGTAAAAGGTCAGAACAGACAACACGGCCTAGTGGCTGATATCAATCTCCAGAGTGGCCTGCACTCTCCACAGCTCCCCACTGGGAACAGATGTGCTTGCACACCACTAGCCACAACCTACTATTACATTTCCCCTCCAGCACTCTTCCAAACGTTGCAGGACTCACTGAATACCACCTTGGTGATCATACTGAAAAACATGCCATCCATAAGTAAACATTATTGCTCATATCTCCTTAGGTCCCTTGAGGTTGGTGAATGGCAGCAGTCGCTGTTCTGGAAGAGTTGAAGTTCTACACAGAGGACAGTGGGGCACAGTGTGTGATAACGGATGGGACCTGCGTGATGCTGCAGTGGTGTGTAGAGAGCTGGGCTGTGGAGAGGCTGTAGAAGCTCTCAAAGGTGCTCAGTTTGGACAGGGCTCAGGAGAAATCTGGATGAGTGATGTGGAGTGTGTAGGGTCTGAGTCCAGAGTAAAGGACTGCATGCCACAAAGATGGGGTGCAGAAAACTGTGGTCATCATCAGGATGCAGGAGTCATCTGCTCAGGTAAACTGACAGCAACTCATAATAATGAATTCAATAATAGGCATAATCACATGCCACCTTGTCATATAACCTTGTAAAACAAAAGTCAGTGTGTGAAATCTCTGGAGCATTGTAGTAATCATCTACAGCTGAAATAAATAATTCTAATCTGAACCACAACCGCTCACATGACAATGATACAGGACTGATCTGCAGAAGAACAAATCAAATATATTATTATTGTAGTCATCATAACAGACTGTCAGTTGCACCCTCCGTATTATCATCTCTTTATTCCCACCCTAGATACCTTGAGGTTGGTGAATGGCAGCAGTCGCTGTTCTGGAAGAGTTGAAGTTCTACACAGAGGACAGTGGGGCACAGTGTGTGATAACGGATGGGACCTGCGTGATGCTGCAGTGGTGTGTAGAGAGCTGGGCTGTGGAGAGGCTGTAGAAGCTCTCAAAGGTGCTCAGTTTGGACCAGGCTCAGGAGGAATTTGGATGAGTGATGTGGAGTGTGTAGGGTCTGAGTCTAGAGTAAAGGACTGCAAGTCACAAAGATGGGGTGCAGAAAACTGTGGTCATCATCAGGATGCAGGAGTCATCTGCTCAGGTGAAAACAATGATATTGTAATTAATCATAGACCATATTACTCTTGTAACATTATCATAATATTACAACATTTTAAACATACCAGTGTGGGAAGTGACAGAACACAATTAAATATGCATGCTATTTGTAGCTAGACATTAATATTGTCAATGTACTCATACCAATAAATTCCGAATTGCAGGAGTCCAACTGGTGGGCCGTTCTCACTGCTCTGGGAGAGTGGAGCTGCTTCATAAGGAGTCCAGACACACTGTATGCAGTACCACATTTGACCAGCAGGATGCAGAGGTTGTGTGTCGTCAGCTGGGCTGTGGGGCTCCTGTAGAGGTGCTGGGAGCAGCTGCATTTGGAGAGGGAGAGGGCCAGGTGTGGTCAGAGGAGATCCAGTGTGGAGGCAAAGAGACTCAGATTCAACTCTGCCCAACATCCCCTACACCCTCACACAATTGCTCTCACAAGCACGATGTTGGATTAGTTTGTACAGGTAGACTAAGAGAGACACTGTAAACATTACCCTGTATTATGTAATTATTAATTAATTGCCAGTAAACCATTAGGTGTGTCACTGTTTTCTCACTCCCACAGATACAGTGAGGTTGATGGATGGCCCCAGTCGCTGTTCTGGGAGAGTGGAGGTTTACCTTGGGGGAGAGTGGGGCACAGTGTGTGGTGCTTATTGGGACCAAGTTGATACAGCAGTTGTGTGTAAAGAGTTGGGCTGTGGTGATGCTGTAGATTCCCTGTCAGGTGCCCACTTTGGAGAGGGAGCAGGGAGAGTCTTGATGGCAGAGGTTGGCTGTGTGGGGTGGGAGACCAGACTAAAGTCCTGTTCTCGTAAGAGATTGGGCGAGCACGCATGCCAGCCTAAAGACAATGTTGGAGTCACCTGCTCAGGTAAGGTGAACACGTGGCTGCAGTAAAATTATGGAAATACCCGTTCCATTATTTAAATAATCAGTATTATGTATCATATCATACCTGAGGTTTTTATTGCACAATGCAAAGTTCTAATTATTTTCACACAGAACACAGAGCTCCCAGGCTAGTGAACGGTTCCCACCAGTGTTCCGGGAGAGTGGAGATGGAATATGGGATCACCTGGGGAAAAGTGTGCAACACCACATTTGACTGGCAGGATGCAGAGGTTGTGTGTCGACAGCTGGACTGTGGGGCTCCTGTAGAGGTGCTGGGAGCAGCTGCATTTGGAGAGGGCCAGGTGTGGTCAGAGGAGATCCAGTGTGGAGGCAACGAGACTCAGATTCACCTCTGTCCAACATCCCCTATGAACCACAACTGCTCACATGATAGGGATGTAGGGTTAGTTTGTTCTGGTAAGAGCTCATGCCCTTGGAAATTAGTTTAATTCTTATTTCCTTTTTTTAGAATGACGTATTTGTCTACAACCGTTGTTGCAACCGTTAGTCTTGCAACCGTTTCTTATGTGAAGTAAGGACAACATGGCTTGTTATACTTTTGCTGCTACAGACTTTTCTGTTAACCTAAATAAAGTTCAAGGGTTTGTCACTGTGCCCTTTCCAGGATACACTGATGCCAGACTGGCCAATGGCAGTGAGTCCTGCTCAGGCCGAGTGGAGCTCAAGTACCTCAGAGAGTGGGGCACAGTGTGTGATGCATCCTGGGATATAAGGTCCTTCAGTGTGCTCTGCCACCAGTTGAAGTGTGGGAGTGCTGTGGCGGTTGTAGGGGCAGAGTGGTTTGGTGAGGGGAGTGGAAGCATCTGGCCTGATGTGTTTGTGTGTGAGGGGAATGAAACTGACCTCTTAAGATGTGGAATCTCCTCATGGCGTCGAGCTGCGTGCTCCCATAGACAGGATGCTGGAGTGATCTGCTCAGGTGAGCTCATGACAAGACCATCTCTGAGGAGAAAATGGTAGTTTATTTATTAATGTATCATAATAAATGTAAAATTCAGGGAAGAAAGTCAGTATGATGTGTTTTTTTTAGGGCTGTCAAAATAACTGATTAATTTCGATTAATTAATTTCAGAAAAAATAACTGATTAAAAAAATTAGTGCAGATTAATCGAGTCCGTATGACCTTTGACCCCGAGCTGTTCTAGTCAGTAAAAATTAGACTGTAAAATGAAGGAGAGAAGAAAACGTGCTGCCTGGATCATTGATTTGAACATTTACTTTTAAAAAACGGCCTGATGGTGTTGATAAAAAAATAAAGTGTTGAAAATAAAGTCCTCTGCAATCTCTGCAGCAAGGAATTTGCATATCACTGGAGTTCATCAACTCTATAGTCGCACATCAATGCAAAGAAATAAGTGTTGACATTGAGGGGAGTGTTAATATATTTTCATTGTGTCCCCTAGGTTATATCTGTGGCCTGAAATGCCTTGTATGTGAAAAAAAAACTTCTTCCCGAAGCACTTTTGAATTTATTTCCTTAGCATATTAGGTCATATCATAGATTATTATGGCAATTATTTGAACAATGAAAATAATAATAAAAGAGTCTTTGAACTTTAATGTCACTAATGCTGATTATTCAATGATTCATTTGAATTTAAATATTTAAAATACTTTCACAGCAAAAAATATATATGCGATTAATTTAGATTAATTAATCACAGAGTATGTAATTAATTAGATTAATTTTTTTAATCGATTGACAGCCCTAGTTTTTTTTTATTAATGAATCAGGTATATAATATAGTAGCATTACATCAAAGTATGCACATCAATATCGATGTATAATTAATGGTTTATTGGCTGACAAAAAAGTTTGGACACCCATAGACAAAATGCTGGAGTGTCAGTGAGCACATGAAGACTATTTCTGGGGAGAAAATATCAGGAATTGGAAATGTTTAGGTAGCTCAACATAAATGCATTATTTGATACAGTATTGCATTATTTGATACAGTATATGTATTATGGCAACTTATAGAGGATGAAAACTGTGCATATAAACTGTATATTAAACTGAAGAAGTTTTGCAGGTTCCTCCCTCTCCCAGTACAATGGGACGGTGCGCTTGTCTGGAGAGAGGCAGTGTGAGGGAGCGGTGGAGGTTTACGTCAGTCAGAGGTGGAGGAGAGTTCTGCTGGACTCCTGGAGTCGGTCTGTAGCCTCCGTGGTGTGCAGACAGCTGGACTGCGGTTCTGCTGTTAGGTTTGTCGGTTCTACTGACACAGAGGGTGATGGGTGTGTCTCAGGAATCCATTGTTCTGGACGTGAGACTCACCTGGGAAACTGCAGTTCTCCACAGATACTAAACTGTACTTCTAGCCAGCAGGTGACCATCGTCTGTTCAGGTGTGTATATAGGCTACAAAGTCTATCAGTGATCCTATAGCACAACTATAGAACTATATAAACTCTTTTTCTAGTGTGTTCATGCATTTCTTTCCCCATATCAGGCCCTCAGCCAGTCAGGTTGACAGGATCTGGAGGAGACTGTGCTGGCAGGCTGGAGGTTCTCCACAACGGCTCGTGGGGGACTGTGTGTGACGACTCCTGGGACATGCAGGATGCCCAGGTAGTGTGCAGACAGCTGCAGTGTGGCACAGCCCTCAGTGCTGAGGTCCCTGCATCCGTTCCCCCAGGAGATCTGCCCATCTGGCTGAGCGAGGTGAACTGCACAGGAGACGAGACGAGCCTGTGGGAGTGTCCCCCAGCAGAGTGGGGGCGGCACGACTGCTCACACAAAGAGGATGTGCGGGTCATGTGCTCAGGTACAAACACCTTTAGGCTGCTCACTGCGCTACACATATTCACAGTGTACCTTTCGGGTAGCATGCCCATGTGCTGCACACACACACTAGCACCCCTCACACATCCACCAGCTACACTTCTCCCATCCCAGGGTGCCCACCACACACTAGCACCTTACCCATTCTCATCTGACTCTTTCTGTGTGGTGTAAGAATTGTGGTACTGTCATAGACAGAATTACTTTCATATGAAATATCTATTGTCCACAGGGTTCATTCAGCTGAACCAAACCACAGACAGTCGTGGGCCATGCAAAGGTGCAATAGAGGTCTATTACAATGGCACCTGGGGAAACATATGTGTCAATGACATGGACACAAACACAGGCTCTGTGATTTGCCGTCAGTTAGGCTGTGGAGGACTTACAGTGACCACTGATGCCACGCCAACTAAAGCCAAGCAACTGAGCCCTCCACAGTGTAGGAAGCACGATACACACCTTGAGCAGTGCAAACCATTTCAATGGAGAACAGACTGCAGGATGGTTGCTGATCTAGAGTGTACAGGTCAATATTGGTATCCCCTAAAGTTATGATGTAATGATATTATTATTCAAATGGTAATCAGTGGTGTAGTATGTGGAGTCGTTTATGTTTATTTTATTTTTACTTCTGGCACAGGAACTGAAACAAAAGATCATATCATACACAAAGAGTCAGTTAAGGAATGTCCAGGTGAGATCAATGCTGTTGGTTATCTATTAGACACTTTAAAACTCGTCCATGAATGCATATGCTATACTATGTGTGTGTTGGTATGTGTGTGTGTGTGTGTGTGTGTGTGTGTGTGTGTGTGTGTGTGTGTGTGTGTGTGTGTGTGTGTGTGTGCGTTCATATTTGAGTGTATGTGTGTGTGTGTGTGTGTGTGTGTGTAAGTGTAAGCGTTGTGTGTCCATAATCTCTCTCCTCTTCCAGTGTCTCCAGATCTGAGGCTGGTGGGGGGTCCCACTCGCTGCTCAGGGAGGGTGGAGGTGCTCCTGCAGGGAGAGTGGGGGACGGTGTGTGACGACTCCTGGGACAAGAGGGAAGCCCAGGTGGTCTGCAGGCAGCTGGACTGTGGGGAGCCCGTGGATGAAGGTGGAGAGAAGGGCCCATTTGGAAGGGGAGGCGGCCCCATCTGGCTGGACGAGGTGAACTGCACCGGCCATGAGCACAACCTGTGGGAGTGCTGCCGCGCCCCTCTGAATCAGAGTGACTGCATCCATAAGGAGGACGCCTGGGTCACCTGCACAGGTGAGGGAGCACTCAGATGATGTAACTACCTCCTATAAGACACTGAAGACATAAGATGATGTAAAACACCTTCTGCATTTCATGTGGTCATTTTGCTCTCTCCAGGGCCTCCACCTCCCACCACCCGTCCTCCAGTCACCTCTGGGAGAACCACAGGGCCTCCATGTGAGCCTGCAGGGCTTCCTGTCTCTCTAGCGGCTGCAGCCACTCTGGGGCTCCTGCTGCTGCTGCTGCTGGGCTCATTGGCGGTGCTGGTGGGGCAGAACAGGGCACTCAGGAGAGGTGCTGCAACAACTTCATTATTTCATCAATAAGTGTTTTCCACTTCATTTTGTTTAACTGCTTTATTGTACCATATTTGGTTGTCTAGGAAATAATTTCAAATGCTATATTGGTTCGAAAATGTGGGTATTTGTTGTGGTAGAGAATTTAAACTGTAAATGCACCTTTTTGTCATCAAATGTACAACATTGGTTTTAGTGCATTAAAGAAACCATATGTAAGATTGTGGCCAAAACTGGTACTGCAATCACTTTCAAATTACTTTAGAGCGTTGTATACCCTCCCCCTCCCCCCTGACTCGAGGTTGCCAACCCGGAATGCTGAAACACTACTGACTTTGTGATTAGTAGATAGGTGGAGGGTGGCGCATCAGGCCAAAACACAACACAACATGACATGACAAAACACAACATCAGTTGAGGTCTGCAACTTCACTTTTTAAATGACAATATCCTGGCAGGACTACTGCTATCAGTGATATAAGTATTTGAAATGAACATGATTTCTTAATGTCTAGTGACATATCAGGGCCATTTTATGATTAATTGAAATACATTTCTTACATATGGTTCCTTTGATGACTGTATAATAAACATTATCATAGGGGTCAGTACTGTACATTGCTCTTCCTATCCTGCAGCTCTCTCCAAAAGGAGACACGTGGAACTGAATGAAGCTGTATATGAGGAGCTGGACATCAGACTGACCACAACCGGTTCCTCCAAAGGTCGTCATAGAGGTGAGAGGTCTTCAGGCTGGGTGTAGGTGCACCTCAGACACACACGCTATGCTATTCATACCACTGAGCCAAGACAAGCACTTACTAAAAACATAACCCACACTGAAGGCACACAACTACACACTATTGGCAGAATGCCTGAATTAGCTCTCTGGTCTGAAAAAAAAATGTTTTGAGTTATACTGATAATAATCATTAGCGAGGGTGGGAGTGAAACTCAGAAGGCTTCGTGTTGTAAGATCATAAACAGAAAACCACACTGGCTATGCAGCTGCATCAAAACACAGTACAGGAGTCTATGGGAAAGGGGAGGAGAATCATAACTGCCAAACCACAGTGTTGTGGTGTTTGCAATTATGAGAAAATGTAATCGACTGCACGACTTAATGTGTTGGTCTGTGTTTTATGATGTCTCTACAGATATGCAAACAGTACACTGTTTAGATCAATGAATGTAACACCTAACACAGCTTAAGTATTTTCCATCTGACAGCACGCGTCCTATCTGATGCTCAGAATTCCTGGTATGAGGACGTGCAGGAGGATGAAAGGAGACCCATCTCAGGTAGGGGAATGAGAGGGGGCTGCTGGCTTTTGGACAGGCTCCTGTCCATGTCTGATAATGATCTCTATCTCTCTGTCACTGCTGATGACAACGAGACCAACCTCGATGATGTTGACAGGTTTGTGGCTGCTCTGATGGGCTTATCAAAAAATGTGTACGGTAGATCTGATCAATGCTAGGATTAGAGCTACTACTTCTACTACTACTATGTTGTTATTTTGATTTATTACATTTGATTATACTAAATTGTCCTAATGTGGGACACTGCCTAATGTGGGACACCTAAGCTCCAGTGAGTGTACAGTAACTCTTCCACAAACTAATGAATGTCAGTGAAACTATGGGAAAGCCAAAGCTGTAGGGTCCTGTGATCAAAATTGGATGTGGATTTAATGTGTTGCCCTCACATTGTAGCATAATATAGCTTACTACTGAAGCCTGAAAAGCAAAACATGTCCCACATAAGGGCAATCCCCCCCCTATTATAACTAGTCTAAATGGGTCGACAATAGGAGCAGTTTATTTACTCAAGTAGACCATCAATGGGCCCATGCTATTTCACAAGTTACTTTTATCCATTCACGGTGTAGACCATCCACCGAAGCAGCGTTTAAATATTAGTTATAGTCTGACCCGCGGCCAAAGTTGTTTGTCGACCCCTGATGAGGTTTTCTATTTTATACATACTGTAATTAGTGGGTTTGATCCAGCAAGCCCACAGCATGGCTTTGCCATGCTGTGGGCTTGCGGAGCAAGCCCACTATTGTTCTTCTTAAGTTTTCTTATTATTAGTGGGTTTGATCCAGCAAGCCCACAGCATGGCTTTGCCATGCTGTGGGCTTGCGGAGCAAGCCCACTATTGTTCTTCTTAAGTTTTCTTATTATTAGTGGGTTTGATCCAGCAAGACCACAGCATGGCTTTGCCATGCTGTGGGCTTGCGGAGCAAGCCCACTATTGTTCTTCTTAAGTTTTCTTATTAGTGGGTTTGATCCAGCAAGACCACAGCATGGCTTTGCCATGCTGTGGGCTTGCGGAGCAAGCCCACTATTGTTCTTCTTAAGTTTTCTTATTATTATTATATCTTCCTATTCACCCACTTTTTGGCCGAACTACTGCTCCTAGACCGTTTGTGCTATCGACGCGGTTCGAACTCCAAAAATTCAGGCCCGAACCGGTGTAACTTGCTTGTTGATTTCGTGTCGCTGGCCCTTGTCGTTTTCGCGGTATTCCCGTTTTTCTGCGTTTTTTGGGCCCATTGAAATGCATGGCGGAATGTTCAGAATTCAAATTTCGATTGTGACATCACAGCTCTAATTGCTTAAGCTTGCACCTGGAAGAGTTCTAAGCCACCTGGCAGAGCTATAATGGGCTGGGCTGGGCTGTCTGTGTATATGAAGGTGTGTGCATGTAACTTTTGACCCGTATGTCCGATTTTCATAAATGAGGTACCGTTGGAATCCTTGGATGAGGCCGAGTTCCATGCCCCTGATCAAACCCACTCTTGCAGTTCCTCGGAACCGCAATTCTAGTTATTATATCTTCCTATTCACCCACTTTTTGGCCGAACTACTGCTCCTAGACCGTTTGAGCTATCGACGCGGTTCGAACTCCAAAAATTCAGGCCCGAACCGGTGTAACTTGCTTGTTGATTTCGTGTCGCTGGCCCTTGTCGATTTCGCGGTATTCCCGTTTTTCTGCGTTTTTTGGGCCCATTGAAATGCATGGCGGAATGTTCAGAATTCAAATTTCGATTGTGACATCACAGCTCTAATTGCTTAAGCTTGCACCTGGAAGAGTTCTAAGCCACCTGGCAGAGCTCTGATGGGCTGGGCTGGGCTGTCTGTGTATATGAAGGTGTGTGCATGTAACTTTTGACCAGTATGTCCGATTTTCATGAATGAGGTACCGTTGGAATCCTTGAATGAAGCCCAGTTCAATGCCTTGCCAGCACTAAGTGTAAAGGTAATGTAAAAAAAGATGAGACAGCGCGAAGCGCTGTCTCATCTTTTTTTTAAAGCCAAACCATGTTGATACAGGTCATTAAAAAAAAAATATATATATATTTTCCAAATCCATTCAGCCCAGTTCAATGCCTTGCCAGCACTAAGTGTAAAGGTCATGTAAACCTCTTTTTTTTAAAGCCAAACCATGTTCATATAGGTCATAAAAAAATAAATAAAGTATTTCACCAATCCATTCAGCCCAGTCCAATACCCAGCTAGCTCTATTTGAACTTCGTCATGTGTACAGTTGTATATATTATTAGATTGAGAAACACACTTTCATACAGATATCATGCATATCCATGCAGCATTACTAATCAAGTTACTCATCGTTGCCCAGCAAGAAGTCCTCAATCAATTCAATTGTCTTGCCACGATCTGTGGAGCTTACAGACAACGTTATGTTACTAAAGGTTCTGTATGCTATTTAAAGCCGACCTAACGCTGAGTCCCTTCTAGACGGTGTGTTGCAATGCATTCTGGGTGCTGTGCTGTGATTCGACGGCTCGTCACCTGACCCACCAAACAACAACTCTCTGGGATGTGGCAAATATCGCGTAAAAACCTTGTTGCCGGAACAACAGGGAAAAGGCAACAGGATAGCAGCACGAAAGATACACAGGATACACACGGAATTTTGATGGACGTCCTTATCAGTCTATGGTCTAACTTATAAACGTGTCGGGTCAACGTCAACGATAAGTAAGTTAGGCTAACGTAAACGTTAGCTATTTGCTGTTGTCATATGCTAGTGCTATATGCTTTAGGCTACGTGATGGCCATTTATCACACTGATTTTAGGTACTACTTTTACGAGGTCTGTAGTTCTGTCAAAATGTATCTTATCGTTGAACAGACTACAAGGTTATCTTCCTTAGACTTCGTAGATGTAGTTACTACAATTTGGAAGCGAATTTCGAAGTGTAAATATGGTTTTAGTGTGTAAACAGACCAACCGCGATTTTGCAATGATGTTAATGGAGCCTTTTATGTAGGGCTTCTAGGCTACTTTCACGAAGTCTGTAGTTCTGTCAAAATGTATCTTATCTGTGAACATACTACATGATTATCTTCCTTAGACTTCGTAGATGTAGTTACTACAATTTGGAAGCGAATTTCGAAGTGTAAATATGGTTTTAGTGTGTAAACAGACCAACCGCGATTTTGCAATGAAGTTAATGGAGCCTTTTATGTAGGGCTTCCAGGCTACTTTCACGAAGTCTGTAGTTCTGTCAAAATGTATCTTATCTGTGAACATACTACATGATTATCTTCCTTAGACTTCGTAGATGTAGTTACTACAATTTGGAAGCGAATTTCAAAGTGTAAATATGGTTTTAGTGTGTAAACAGACCAACCGCGATTTTGCAATGAAGTGAATATGGAGCCTTTTATGTAGGACTACTAGGCTACTTTCACGAAGTCTGTAGTTCTGTCAAAATTGATCTTATCTATGAACAGACTACATGGTTATCTTCTTTAGACTTTGTAGATGTAGTTATTACAGTTTGGAAGCGAAATTCGAAGTGCAAATATGGTTTAAATGTGTAAACAAGACGCCTGATGTTTAATATATGTTAATGAATGGGCACAGTATTATTGTGTACAGTAATGGGCTATCAGTAGTATGTAAACAGTTCATGTGTTATGTGATTTACATAAACTAACAACAGAAATGTTAAAAGCTGGTATTGTGTTTCCTGAATTCTTACATTCAGGCATTCAAATGAAATGTAATTAAATAGCATATCAATCATGCAACAATGCAAAAACAATGAAACTAGTGTAGGCCTAATTATATTTTACATTAGTAAAGCAGTACTCTGATGTGCATGCTTTCACAAACTTTTGTAAACAATCTTAGCACTTTAAACATTGACTGTTTTGAAGTGCATGTAGGCAATATAGTATAAAAATAATAATTGTGATATCATTACAATTTGATAGGGGTTGGGAGGAGGGGGTGGGTTCATGTAGGTGGGCCCTATGACCCCAAAGTATGCCTTGACTGGGCCTCAGGTCAAAGAAGTTTGAGAAATGCTGATGTAGACAACAAAGCAGCAAGGAGGCGTCGTGTGATCATTTAAACAAGTTTTATGACGAGGTCGATGAGGGTGGGAAAAATCGTACATTTCTGTGCAAACTTTGCCCGCACTTCAGTCACATTGTCTTTTAAGAAAATGCAGTCCTTTTTTCGGTTCCAGCAGCCAACAACCTCAGAACTGACCCTTCAGGCCTCTCAGGAGGCGCTGGCCTTTAACCGCAGCCAGAAGAGAGTCAGCAGAAATTTGATTGCCTTTAAAAAATCTGACTTCTTAAAAAATCTTAAACTGGCTGCATTACGTGATTATTTCTGAGATTCTGATACGTTTTTAACCATGACCTATACACAGTTCTGGTTTGAAAATGTATCTCTTAAAATAATCACTTTATGCAGTCAGCTTAAGATGGCTTACTAGCAACTAACTAATTACCCTAGCAACAACCTAGAAACCACCCCTGTAATGTCAACCTAGCGACCACCATAGCAACCATCATAGCAACCATGTTATTTATGCGTTTTAGCTTATTGGATGTTGCGTTAATGCAGACAACTTTTGATCCGTGTGCCCGATTTTCATAAATGAGGTACCGTTGGAATCCTTGGATGAGGCCGAGTTCCGTGGCACTGATCAAACCCACTCTTGCAGTTCCTCGGAACCGCAATTCTAGTTATTATATCTTCCTATTCACCCACTTTTTGGCCGAACTACTGCTCCTAGACCGTTTGAGCTATCGACGCGGTTCGAACTCCAAAAATTCAGGCCCGAACCGGTGTAACTTGCTTGTTGATTTCGTGTCGCTGGCCCTTGTCGATTTCGCGGTATTCCCGTTTTTCTGCGTTTTTTGGGCCCATTGAAATGCATGGCGGAATGTTCAGAATTCAAATTTCGATTGTGACATCACAGCTCTAATTGCTTAAGCTTGCACCTGGAAGAGTTCTAAGCCACCTGGCAGAGCTCTGATGGGCTGGGCTGGGCTGTCTGTGTATATGAAGGTGTGTGCATGTAACTTTTGACCAGTATGTCCGATTTTCATGAATGAGGTACCGTTGGAATCCTTGAATGAAGCCCAGTTCAATGCCTTGCCAGCACTAAGTGTAAAGGTAATGTAAAAAAAGATGAGACAGCGCGAAGCGCTGTCTCATCTTTTTTTTAAAGCCAAACCATGTTGATACAGGTCATTAAAAAAAAAATATATATATATTTTCCAAATCCATTCAGCCCAGTTCAATGCCTTGCCAGCACTAAGTGTAAAGGTCATGTAAAAAAAGAGGAGACAGCGCGAAGCGCTGTCTCCTCTTTTTTTTAAAGCCAAACCATGTTCATATAGGTCATAAAAAAATAAATAAAGTATTTCACCAATCCATTCAGCCCAGTCCAATACCCAGCTAGCTCTATTTGAACTTCGTCATGTGTACAGTTGTATATATTATTAGATTGAGAAACACACTTTCATACAGATATCATGCATATCCATGCAGCATTACTAATCAAGTTACTCATCGTTGCCCAGCAAGAAGTCCTCAATCAATTCAATTGTCTTGCCACGATCTGTGGAGCTTACAGACAACGTTATGTTACTAAAGGTTCTGTATGCTATTTAAAGCCGACCTAACGCTGAGTCCCTTCTAGACGGTGTGTTGCAATGCATTCTGGGTGCTGTGCTGTGATTCGACGGCTCGTCACCTGACCCACCAAACAACAACTCTCTGGGATGTGGCAAATATCGCGTAAAAACCTTGTTGCCGGAACAACAGGGAAAAGGCAACAGGATAGCAGCACGAAAGATACACAGGATACACACGGAATTTTGATGGACGTCCTTATCAGTCTATGGTCTAACTTATAAACGTGTCGGGTCAACGTCAACGATAAGTAAGTTAGGCTAACGTAAACGTTAGCTATTTGCTGTTGTCATATGCTAGTGCTATATGCTTTAGGCTACGTGATGGCCATTTATCACACTGATTTTAGGTACTACTTTTACGAGGTCTGTAGTTCTGTCAAAATGTATCTTATCGTTGAACAGACTACAAGGTTATCTTCCTTAGACTTCGTAGATGTAGTTACTACAATTTGGAAGCGAATTTCGAAGTGTAAATATGGTTTTAGTGTGTAAACAGACCAACCGCGATTTTGCAATGATGTTAATGGAGCCTTTTATGTAGGGCTTCTAGGCTACTTTCACGAAGTCTGTAGTTCTGTCAAAATGTATCTTATCTGTGAACATACTACATGATTATCTTCCTTAGACTTCGTAGATGTAGTTACTACAATTTGGAAGCGAATTTCGAAGTGTAAATATGGTTTTAGTGTGTAAACAGACCAACCGCGATTTTGCAATGAAGTTAATGGAGCCTTTTATGTAGGGCTTCCAGGCTACTTTCACGAAGTCTGTAGTTCTGTCAAAATGTATCTTATCTGTGAACATACTACATGATTATCTTCCTTAGACTTCGTAGATGTAGTTACTACAATTTGGAAGCGAATTTCAAAGTGTAAATATGGTTTTAGTGTGTAAACAGACCAACCGCGATTTTGCAATGAAGTGAATATGGAGCCTTTTATGTAGGACTACTAGGCTACTTTCACGAAGTCTGTAGTTCTGTCAAAATTGATCTTATCTATGAACAGACTACATGGTTATCTTCTTTAGACTTTGTAGATGTAGTTATTACAGTTTGGAAGCGAAATTCGAAGTGCAAATATGGTTTAAATGTGTAAACAAGACGCCTGATGTTTAATATATGTTAATGAATGGGCACAGTATTATTGTGTACAGTAATGGGCTATCAGTAGTATGTAAACAGTTCATGTGTTATGTGATTTACATAAACTAACAACAGAAATGTTAAAAGCTGGTATTGTGTTTCCTGAATTCTTACATTCAGGCATTCAAATGAAATGTAATTAAATAGCATATCAATCATGCAACAATGCAAAAACAATGAAACTAGTGTAGGCCTAATTATATTTTACATTAGTAAAGCAGTACTCTGATGTGCATGCTTTCACAAACTTTTGTAAACAATCTTAGCACTTTAAACATTGACTGTTTTGAAGTGCATGTAGGCAATATAGTATAAAAATAATAATTGTGATATCATTACAATTTGATAGGGGTTGGGAGGAGGGGGTGGGTTCATGTAGGTGGGCCCTATGACCCCAAAGTATGCCTTGACTGGGCCTCAGGTCAAAGAAGTTTGAGAAATGCTGATGTAGACAACAAAGCAGCAAGGAGGCGTCGTGTGATCATTTAAACAAGTTTTATGACGAGGTCGATGAGGGTGGGAAAAATCGTACATTTCTGTGCAAACTTTGCCCGCACTTCAGTCACATTGTCTTTTAAGAAAATGCAGTCCTTTTTTCGGTTCCAGCAGCCAACAACCTCAGAACTGACCCTTCAGGCCTCTCAGGAGGCGCTGGCCTTTAACCGCAGCCAGAAGAGAGTCAGCAGAAATTTGATTGCCTTTAAAAAATCTGACTTCTTAAAAAATCTTAAACTGGCTGCATTACGTGATTATTTCTGAGATTCTGATACGTTTTTAACCATGACCTATACACAGTTCTGGTTTGAAAATGTATCTCTTAAAATAATCACTTTATGCAGTCAGCTTAAGATGGCTTACTAGCAACTAACTAATTACCCTAGCAACAACCTAGAAACCACCCCTGTAATGTCAACCTAGCGACCACCATAGCAACCATCATAGCAACCATGTTATTTATGCGTTTTAGCTTATTGGATGTTGCGTTAATGCAGACAACTTTTGATCCGTGTGCCCGATTTTCATAAATGAGGTACCGTTGGAATCCTTGGATGAGGCCGAGTTCCGTGGCACTGATCAAACCCACTCTTGCAGTTCCTCGGAACCGCAATTCTAGTTATTATTATATCTTCCTATTCACCCACTTTTTGGCCGAACTACTGCTCCTAGACCGTTTGTGCTATCGACGCGGTTCGAACTCCAAAAATTCAGGCCCGAACCGGTGTAACTTGCTTGTTGATTTCGTGTCGCTGGCCCTTGTCGTTTTCGCGGTATTCCCGTTTTTCTGCGTTTTTTGGGCCCATTGAAATGCATGGCGGAATGTTCAGAATTCAAATTTCGATTGTGACATCACAGCTCTAATTGCTTAAGCTTGCACCTGGAAGAGTTCTAAGCCACCTGGCAGAGCTATAATGGGCTGGGCTGGGCTGTCTGTGTATATGAAGGTGTGTGCATGTAACTTTTGACCCGTATGTCCGATTTTCATAAATGAGGTACCGTTGGAATCCTTGGATGAGGCCGAGTTCCATGCCCCTGATCAAACCCACTCTTGCAGTTCCTCGGAACCGCAATTCTAGTTATTATATCTTCCTATTCACCCACTTTTTGGCCGAACTACTGCTCCTAGACCGTTTGAGCTATCGACGCGGTTCGAACTCCAAAAATTCAGGCCCGAACCGGTGTAACTTGCTTGTTGATTTCGTGTCGCTGGCCCTTGTCGATTTCGCGGTATTCCCGTTTTTCTGCGTTTTTTGGGCCCATTGAAATGCATGGCGGAATGTTCAGAATTCAAATTTCGATTGTGACATCACAGCTCTAATTGCTTAAGCTTGCACCTGGAAGAGTTCTAAGCCACCTGGCAGAGCTCTGATGGGCTGGGCTGGGCTGTCTGTGTATATGAAGGTGTGTGCATGTAACTTTTGACCAGTATGTCCGATTTTCATGAATGAGGTACCGTTGGAATCCTTGAATGAAGCCCAGTTCAATGCCTTGCCAGCACTAAGTGTAAAGGTAATGTAAAAAAAGATGAGACAGCGCGAAGCGCTGTCTCATCTTTTTTTTAAAGCCAAACCATGTTGATACAGGTCATTAAAAAAAAAATATATATATATTTTCCAAATCCATTCAGCCCAGTTCAATGCCTTGCCAGCACTAAGTGTAAAGGTCATGTAAAAAAAGAGGAGACAGCGCGAAGCGCTGTCTCCTCTTTTTTTTAAAGCCAAACCATGTTCATATAGGTCATAAAAAAATAAATAAAGTATTTCACCAATCCATTCAGCCCAGTCCAATACCCAGCTAGCTCTATTTGAACTTCGTCATGTGTACAGTTGTATATATTATTAGATTGAGAAACACACTTTCATACAGATATCATGCATATCCATGCAGCATTACTAATCAAGTTACTCATCGTTGCCCAGCAAGAAGTCCTCAATCAATTCAATTGTCTTGCCACGATCTGTGGAGCTTACAGACAACGTTATGTTACTAAAGGTTCTGTATGCTATTTAAAGCCGACCTAACGCTGAGTCCCTTCTAGACGGTGTGTTGCAATGCATTCTGGGTGCTGTGCTGTGATTCGACGGCTCGTCACCTGACCCACCAAACAACAACTCTCTGGGATGTGGCAAATATCGCGTAAAAACCTTGTTGCCGGAACAACAGGGAAAAGGCAACAGGATAGCAGCACGAAAGATACACAGGATACACACGGAATTTTGATGGACGTCCTTATCAGTCTATGGTCTAACTTATAAACGTGTCGGGTCAACGTCAACGATAAGTAAGTTAGGCTAACGTAAACGTTAGCTATTTGCTGTTGTCATATGCTAGTGCTATATGCTTTAGGCTACGTGATGGCCATTTATCACACTGATTTTAGGTACTACTTTTACGAGGTCTGTAGTTCTGTCAAAATGTATCTTATCGTTGAACAGACTACAAGGTTATCTTCCTTAGACTTCGTAGATGTAGTTACTACAATTTGGAAGCGAATTTCGAAGTGTAAATATGGTTTTAGTGTGTAAACAGACCAACCGCGATTTTGCAATGATGTTAATGGAGCCTTTTATGTAGGGCTTCTAGGCTACTTTCACGAAGTCTGTAGTTCTGTCAAAATGTATCTTATCTGTGAACATACTACATGATTATCTTCCTTAGACTTCGTAGATGTAGTTACTACAATTTGGAAGCGAATTTCGAAGTGTAAATATGGTTTTAGTGTGTAAACAGACCAACCGCGATTTTGCAATGAAGTTAATGGAGCCTTTTATGTAGGGCTTCCAGGCTACTTTCACGAAGTCTGTAGTTCTGTCAAAATGTATCTTATCTGTGAACATACTACATGATTATCTTCCTTAGACTTCGTAGATGTAGTTACTACAATTTGGAAGCGAATTTCAAAGTGTAAATATGGTTTTAGTGTGTAAACAGACCAACCGCGATTTTGCAATGAAGTGAATATGGAGCCTTTTATGTAGGACTACTAGGCTACTTTCACGAAGTCTGTAGTTCTGTCAAAATTGATCTTATCTATGAACAGACTACATGGTTATCTTCTTTAGACTTTGTAGATGTAGTTATTACAGTTTGGAAGCGAAATTCGAAGTGCAAATATGGTTTAAATGTGTAAACAAGACGCCTGATGTTTAATATATGTTAATGAATGGGCACAGTATTATTGTGTACAGTAATGGGCTATCAGTAGTATGTAAACAGTTCATGTGTTATGTGATTTACATAAACTAACAACAGAAATGTTAAAAGCTGGTATTGTGTTTCCTGAATTCTTACATTCAGGCATTCAAATGAAATGTAATTAAATAGCATATCAATCATGCAACAATGCAAAAACAATGAAACTAGTGTAGGCCTAATTATATTTTACATTAGTAAAGCAGTACTCTGATGTGCATGCTTTCACAAACTTTTGTAAACAATCTTAGCACTTTAAACATTGACTGTTTTGAAGTGCATGTAGGCAATATAGTATAAAAATAATAATTGTGATATCATTACAATTTGATAGGGGTTGGGAGGAGGGGGTGGGTTCATGTAGGTGGGCCCTATGACCCCAAAGTATGCCTTGACTGGGCCTCAGGTCAAAGAAGTTTGAGAAATGCTGATGTAGACAACAAAGCAGCAAGGAGGCGTCGTGTGATCATTTAAACAAGTTTTATGACGAGGTCGATGAGGGTGGGAAAAATCGTACATTTCTGTGCAAACTTTGCCCGCACTTCAGTCACATTGTCTTTTAAGAAAATGCAGTCCTTTTTTCGGTTCCAGCAGCCAACAACCTCAGAACTGACCCTTCAGGCCTCTCAGGAGGCGCTGGCCTTTAACCGCAGCCAGAAGAGAGTCAGCAGAAATTTGATTGCCTTTAAAAAATCTGACTTCTTAAAAAATCTTAAACTGGCTGCATTACGTGATTATTTCTGAGATTCTGATACGTTTTTAACCATGACCTATACACAGTTCTGGTTTGAAAATGTATCTCTTAAAATAATCACTTTATGCAGTCAGCTTAAGATGGCTTACTAGCAACTAACTAATTACCCTAGCAACAACCTAGAAACCACCCCTGTAATGTCAACCTAGCGACCACCATAGCAACCATCATAGCAACCATGTTATTTATGCGTTTTAGCTTATTGGATGTTGCGTTAATGCAGACAACTTTTGATCCGTGTGCCCGATTTTCATAAATGAGGTACCGTTGGAATCCTTGGATGAGGCCGAGTTCCGTGGCACTGATCAAACCCACTCTTGCAGTTCCTCGGAACCGCAATTCTAGTTATTATTATATCTTCCTATTCACCCACTTTTTGGCCGAACTACTGCTCCTAGACCGTTTGTGCTATCGACGCGGTTCGAACTCCAAAAATTCAGGCCCGAACCGGTGTAACTTGCTTGTTGATTTCGTGTCGCTGGCCCTTGTCGTTTTCGCGGTATTCCCGTTTTTCTGCGTTTTTTGGGCCCATTGAAATGCATGGCGGAATGTTCAGAATTCAAATTTCGATTGTGACATCACAGCTCTAATTGCTTAAGCTTGCACCTGGAAGAGTTCTAAGCCACCTGGCAGAGCTATAATGGGCTGGGCTGGGCTGTCTGTGTATATGAAGGTGTGTGCATGTAACTTTTGACCCGTATGTCCGATTTTCATAAATGAGGTACCGTTGGAATCCTTGGATGAGGCCGAGTTCCATGCCCCTGATCAAACCCACTCTTGCAGTTCCTCGGAACCGCAATTCTAGTTATTATATCTTCCTATTCACCCACTTTTTGGCCGAACTACTGCTCCTAGACCGTTTGAGCTATCGACGCGGTTCGAACTCCAAAAATTCAGGCCCGAACCGGTGTAACTTGCTTGTTGATTTCGTGTCGCTGGCCCTTGTCGATTTCGCGGTATTCCCGTTTTTCTGCGTTTTTTGGGCCCATTGAAATGCATGGCGGAATGTTCAGAATTCAAATTTCGATTGTGACATCACAGCTCTAATTGCTTAAGCTTGCACCTGGAAGAGTTCTAAGCCACCTGGCAGAGCTCTGATGGGCTGGGCTGGGCTGTCTGTGTATATGAAGGTGTGTGCATGTAACTTTTGACCAGTATGTCCGATTTTCATGAATGAGGTACCGTTGGAATCCTTGAATGAAGCCCAGTTCAATGCCTTGCCAGCACTAAGTGTAAAGGTAATGTAAAAAAAGATGAGACAGCGCGAAGCGCTGTCTCATCTTTTTTTTAAAGCCAAACCATGTTGATACAGGTCATTAAAAAAAAAATATATATATATTTTCCAAATCCATTCAGCCCAGTTCAATGCCTTGCCAGCACTAAGTGTAAAGGTCATGTAAAAAAAGAGGAGACAGCGCGAAGCGCTGTCTCCTCTTTTTTTTAAAGCCAAACCATGTTCATATAGGTCATAAAAAAATAAATAAAGTATTTCACCAATCCATTCAGCCCAGTCCAATACCCAGCTAGCTCTATTTGAACTTCGTCATGTGTACAGTTGTATATATTATTAGATTGAGAAACACACTTTCATACAGATATCATGCATATCCATGCAGCATTACTAATCAAGTTACTCATCGTTGCCCAGCAAGAAGTCCTCAATCAATTCAATTGTCTTGCCACGATCTGTGGAGCTTACAGACAACGTTATGTTACTAAAGGTTCTGTATGCTATTTAAAGCCGACCTAACGCTGAGTCCCTTCTAGACGGTGTGTTGCAATGCATTCTGGGTGCTGTGCTGTGATTCGACGGCTCGTCACCTGACCCACCAAACAACAACTCTCTGGGATGTGGCAAATATCGCGTAAAAACCTTGTTGCCGGAACAACAGGGAAAAGGCAACAGGATAGCAGCACGAAAGATACACAGGATACACACGGAATTTTGATGGACGTCCTTATCAGTCTATGGTCTAACTTATAAACGTGTCGGGTCAACGTCAACGATAAGTAAGTTAGGCTAACGTAAACGTTAGCTATTTGCTGTTGTCATATGCTAGTGCTATATGCTTTAGGCTACGTGATGGCCATTTATCACACTGATTTTAGGTACTACTTTTACGAGGTCTGTAGTTCTGTCAAAATGTATCTTATCGTTGAACAGACTACAAGGTTATCTTCCTTAGACTTCGTAGATGTAGTTACTACAATTTGGAAGCGAATTTCGAAGTGTAAATATGGTTTTAGTGTGTAAACAGACCAACCGCGATTTTGCAATGATGTTAATGGAGCCTTTTATGTAGGGCTTCTAGGCTACTTTCACGAAGTCTGTAGTTCTGTCAAAATGTATCTTATCTGTGAACATACTACATGATTATCTTCCTTAGACTTCGTAGATGTAGTTACTACAATTTGGAAGCGAATTTCGAAGTGTAAATATGGTTTTAGTGTGTAAACAGACCAACCGCGATTTTGCAATGAAGTTAATGGAGCCTTTTATGTAGGGCTTCCAGGCTACTTTCACGAAGTCTGTAGTTCTGTCAAAATGTATCTTATCTGTGAACATACTACATGATTATCTTCCTTAGACTTCGTAGATGTAGTTACTACAATTTGGAAGCGAATTTCAAAGTGTAAATATGGTTTTAGTGTGTAAACAGACCAACCGCGATTTTGCAATGAAGTGAATATGGAGCCTTTTATGTAGGACTACTAGGCTACTTTCACGAAGTCTGTAGTTCTGTCAAAATTGATCTTATCTATGAACAGACTACATGGTTATCTTCTTTAGACTTTGTAGATGTAGTTATTACAGTTTGGAAGCGAAATTCGAAGTGCAAATATGGTTTAAATGTGTAAACAAGACGCCTGATGTTTAATATATGTTAATGAATGGGCACAGTATTATTGTGTACAGTAATGGGCTATCAGTAGTATGTAAACAGTTCATGTGTTATGTGATTTACATAAACTAACAACAGAAATGTTAAAAGCTGGTATTGTGTTTCCTGAATTCTTACATTCAGGCATTCAAATGAAATGTAATTAAATAGCATATCAATCATGCAACAATGCAAAAACAATGAAACTAGTGTAGGCCTAATTATATTTTACATTAGTAAAGCAGTACTCTGATGTGCATGCTTTCACAAACTTTTGTAAACAATCTTAGCACTTTAAACATTGACTGTTTTGAAGTGCATGTAGGCAATATAGTATAAAAATAATAATTGTGATATCATTACAATTTGATAGGGGTTGGGAGGAGGGGGTGGGTTCATGTAGGTGGGCCCTATGACCCCAAAGTATGCCTTGACTGGGCCTCAGGTCAAAGAAGTTTGAGAAATGCTGATGTAGACAACAAAGCAGCAAGGAGGCGTCGTGTGATCATTTAAACAAGTTTTATGACGAGGTCGATGAGGGTGGGAAAAATCGTACATTTCTGTGCAAACTTTGCCCGCACTTCAGTCACATTGTCTTTTAAGAAAATGCAGTCCTTTTTTCGGTTCCAGCAGCCAACAACCTCAGAACTGACCCTTCAGGCCTCTCAGGAGGCGCTGGCCTTTAACCGCAGCCAGAAGAGAGTCAGCAGAAATTTGATTGCCTTTAAAAAATCTGACTTCTTAAAAAATCTTAAACTGGCTGCATTACGTGATTATTTCTGAGATTCTGATACGTTTTTAACCATGACCTATACACAGTTCTGGTTTGAAAATGTATCTCTTAAAATAATCACTTTATGCAGTCAGCTTAAGATGGCTTACTAGCAACTAACTAATTACCCTAGCAACAACCTAGAAACCACCCCTGTAATGTCAACCTAGCGACCACCATAGCAACCATCATAGCAACCATGTTATTTATGCGTTTTAGCTTATTGGATGTTGCGTTAATGCAGACAACTTTTGATCCGTGTGCCCGATTTTCATAAATGAGGTACCGTTGGAATCCTTGGATGAGGCCGAGTTCCGTGGCACTGATCAAACCCACTCTTGCAGTTCCTCGGAACCGCAATTCTAGTTTCATATTATTATATTGTTATGCATATGTAGGAGTTGTTTTGCTTGGTTCAGGAGAGACGAAGACGGAGCAGTACGACGATGTGGATGACGTCACGAGTGTGGAGAAGTCGTCTGAGGTGACTGGTGAGTGAGATCAAACGGAGACCGAGGCAGAGTTTGCTAGTCAGTAAAAGGAGAGCAAGTTTACACAAAATGTAAAAATATTTCTAACAATTGTTAACAAATGTTGTTGCATGTTGTTTGACGATACAAGTAACATTTTGCACAAGGTAGCACTTTAAAAAAACTTCATGGCAAAGGTGCTAAGCTTTTTTTTAAAAATGTAATGTTGCATGCATCTTAAATTTCTTGTGTTTGTGCTATTTTGTTTTTGGAACCTAAACAATATTGTCCAACCATCCTTCCACAGACTACATGTTAGAGAACACAGGATATGATGACGTTGGAGACAGTGATGAGGGAATCATATCAGGTAGGCAGGACATGAGAGCAGATCCTGGATCAGTGGTGCTGACTGTTATTCCATTATGCCATGTAGAACTGATGTAGAGCTCAAATGAGATACAACAAATGGTTCCAGTCAAACTGTTTAAGTCTGATTGGCCTTACACAGTGGGACATTACACAGTGGGGATATTCCTGGACATCCCCACTCTGACTTTTCACTGTTAGTAATCACTCAGAATGTAATTCAGAACGAGAGAGCAGTGTTTTCAAATATTGAGTGAGGAAATGGAGTAAATGGACTAGGGTGACTGTTCAATTTAGCTGGATCAGTGGGGCTGGCAGTGTTATTCTGTTATGCCATGTATAACATGCAGCTGAAATGAGAGAAGACATAGAGCCAGTGGCTGGTGGAGGTGAATGATTTAATGAGAGGATTTCTGTCAACAGAGTCTTTGAGAGAGGAGGGGCTGGAGGATTATGATGACATCATCACTGATGAGAATGCCCCTAAAATGACCAAGGCTGTGTGTATGTATCAGCATTTTATGAGCTTATTATGCCATACCATATTCACAGATTAAATACACACAGAAAAAAGTTAAATATCTTTGTCCCTGTCTTTCTTAATGAGCATGACTGTTGGATGTTTATCTAATTTGAGCAGTGGAGACAAAGCATGCCAATGAAAAAGAACAGGAATATTATGATGACATCACTAATGAAGATGACCTTCAACTGACATCAGGTATTGCAGGGATGATGACAGCAGACCGAGGTCAAGAGTATGATGGTGTCATCTCTGGTGAGTAGTCCATTGTAAAAATAAGTTTATAGTAAATGTATTTTTGTTGTTGTTGGTTTACAATACTTAACATTTTAACATCTAATGTTTTGGACAAATGTATTTGTTAACTGCCCTAAATATAACTGTAAATAAATAAACAAACACAAATTCCCCCTCCGTACTAATCAGTACACATTTTAGTTTTGATTGGTCAGTGGTGTGAGTGATTGTTGTTGTTGCTAGGGATTGATTATGATGATGTGGGGGCGGAGTCTGAGGAGTGACACATGAAGAGGTCAGCAGAGCAGAGGACTCTCATCAGCTGTGGTGGACTGAACTTATCCTTGAGATGCCATATATATTTGATAGCTTATGACAAAAGTATATGCAATGGATATTTTGTAGGTGTTATAATGCCATTTATATTCCAAAAATGTATTTTTATGATTTTTATTGTGTTTTTCTCCTGATCCGTTTGCTGACTTTTAGGGAATGTATTTTTGTGTTTCTCTATGAACTGTGTGTTTTGCTATTAACCGTAAGAATTTATATATTTCTTTCAATAACAAATATGTGTAAGCAAGCAATAGTATGAGGAGTATAATAATCAGTGCATTTCTTTCTGGTTTGCTAAAATGTGTATGTCAATCAGTATAACAGATTCATGACTATATTGCGAATCATGATCTGAATCTACTATTAAAAGATTTTTAGTCATAGAACTGCTTAAATCCAGCTTGCTCTAAAACAAATAAAAATGTGCAAATGCTGCAAGATAATGATAGACAACCAGTGTGAAACAAGTTAGACTTATAATGTTTAAAAACTTAGAAGCTTATAATTGAAGTGTGTTTTCTTAATTAAAAGCATAAATTGTTTTTGCTAAAATAACCTGTTATGATTTTGCTTACATTTAGAGAGTGTTTTTCTTAAACATAAAATAAAGTTTGCTTATAAAACTTAAAGGCACACTATGCAGGTTTTTTTTAACTTAATATGCAAGTTTTTTTAGCTTCATTTACCTTCATTTACCAGCTTCAGAGTCATTTGAATGGTTATATGACTTTTTTCGGGTTGAATGGTGGCCGTCTCGCTTCCCCCTAGCGCCTGTGAGCGGAAAAAACACCCTTGCAACCCGTTATATATATATAGTGTATACAACGTTACTTAGCTGATATTGTCAAAATATCTTAATTATATGTTACATGAACAAAAAGGATTGTGAACTCCTGCATGTAAAAATGGACACAGTGAAAGCCATTAATCAATCACTGCTCATTAGCCCAGTTTATACTGTGGGCCAAACCTGATGCTTGAATAAGATTCACTCAGATAAAAACAGGATTTGGACAGGTGTTGGACAATGTACAACCCAGACCCAGAGTTCATGGTGAATGAGCGCTTGGTGCCATTTAGAGGCTGTTGTCTATTCAAACAAAACACAGAAATTCAAATGCATCACATTTTTGTCAGTATATCACTGCCTGAGACAGTGAACCATGGTGACCCCGGTTACTCACTCCTGTCATGAGCCTGGTGATCTCTGCTGACAGGAGCTCCACAGCGCCCCCCTTATTGCCACATGTGAAACTGTGGTCAGATAATGAACTGCAGCTAACCTTTAAAAACCTGTTTATATTCATTAATATGCCTTGTGTTCGACAGCTGAGATATTCACAAGTATGGCAGAATGACAAGTAAATATCTAATGCTTACAGCCTCCCATCTCCATGCTAACATTTGACTGGATGGCTAATATGTTTTGTGTGTATCTAGGGTGAACACATTCCTTTGCTGGTTGTATGAATCCACCTACAGGCCAAAATGTGCAATTGTTGTCAAAAATCTATCAATTTGAAATGCTACTACCTGTAATGTATAGATGATAAATATACAGTGTTCCTCAATAATGCTGCAGTTAACACACAAACTCTATTTCAGAGCCTTTTCTACATTTGCTTATGTCTGAGATTTAAAAAAAAAACGTACACAAGGAAGGCTTGTCGAGAGTGAGCATCTTCAGGTAGATCTTATGACAATACATTATTTCCCATAAGGAATGATCTCCTTTTTTTCATTACCTCGCAAGCCATGTGAATGGCAAAATATTCATATAAAATACAGTGTGCATACAGTGACTATAAAAAGAGGTGTGTCTGATGAGTCCCATATAGGATAACTATTCTGCCTTGGTTTGGAGTCACTAGGTCACATGGCTTGGGAGGTATTGAAAAAAAGGAGACCGTTCCTTATGGGAAATAATGTATTGTCTTTAAAATATACATATACAATACATTGTGCATACAGTGGCTATAAGAAGAGGTGTGTCTGATTAGTCCCATATAGGATAACTATTCTGCATTGGTTTGGAGTCATAGGTCACATGATGTCAAAGCTATTGACAAAAAAGACTATGAAGGTAATTCAGAATGTACTTACGGTCCCTAAGTAGGTCGGCTGGGAGCAAGTAGACAGGCCATCTGTTTGTACACTGTCTGCAAACCCGGGGTGAGACTGGCCGCATTAAAAAAAATTGAATATCTGTCGAATATCAAATATCAAACTAACTTCACCTCGGTCTACAACGACATGTGGACCGTTTAATGTGTCTCCTGACAGTATTTACGTTGAAAATACATATGCCAGTGTATTAGCCTAGGCTACTATCAGACTAAGTTTTGTTGTGTTAATCATATTTATTGTAACATTATAACAAAATTCTGAACATGAATAGGCCTAGCATATTTTCAGAGAACAGACATTTTCAATCACGTGACTTGGTGGTCTACAATAATAGCCTATAATTTGATCACACAACATTATGCACATCAGAGTTATTGCATTACACACATTCAGGGTTGGTTCCCCAAGACATAGGCTACACCAACAGTTACCGCCCACTACCGCCGTCCGAAAATGATGTTATAGCACTAAGCGGTCGCTAGAGGGGGCACTTGGACAACATACCCACACTAATAGCCAGTAAATTCAGCGACAATATTTTCCTTCTCTCACCCTAGGCGGAGGCGTCAGAATGCAGGCAGCAACTGCTAGCACCCCTCCCCGCTGTAACCATCGTCACCATCCGCTCGCCCGAACGAACGGAAAGCTGTAGCCTGGTCTAAAGGCGTCAGTTAAAGCTGTCCCCGAGTCGTTGTTTGAGGTTGTGGGGAATATTTTAGGAACTTTGAAAAAGCACGTCCCTTGTTTATCGTTATTCGCAGTGGCGAGAAGCTGTTTGAAAGATCAACAGCGAGACGACAGACAAAACCAACTGTGTTTGCGGTAGGCTAAGTGGAAAGACACGGCATCCGGCCTCTGAGTCGACACCGAGGGCTGGGACTCGGGTCGAACCAGCGATAACCGTTTCTGGTAAGTGCACTTTTATTATGTCGGTTAACATTGTGTCCCAATTGTTACTATGCGGTGTAAAACATGAAACGAGCGGGTGCAATGTAGCATTATGGAAGCACTGAGACGACACAAGGAAGCATTTTGTAACCTGTTTGTCACATATTACTAGTGGCTCTCGACTCGCTCTGGGGCTACACATTTTAGACACACTGTTTAAACAGTTCGTTAAACAGCACTGGGCGAAGCTAATCCACTGTTTGTCTTAGTTCATACAGAAACGGTCTGTTTGTTTTATAAACTCGAGGTAAAGCGACTGTTTGAACACGAAAAAAGTCAAACCGCCACGCTCAGTTTTGTTTGGGAAGGGTACAAGTTTTCCCTTGGTCTAAGCGTGATTGTTTCCGCCAGATCAATGTATGCGCACACAGAATGGCTATGCTGTGTTAGGGGGTGGTGGTAGGCTATGTGAGCACAACGTGACACAATGTGAAAACAACATGTATGATGGACCTATTGGTTCGAAAGTGCTGTGTCAAGTGAAACAGTGGTGAACAGCGTTTAGGCCAGTGTTGCTATCCTAATTTAAAACGCCGACATATCTGTACACACAGCATGAGTGTTTGGTAGGCTAATTCTGTACGTTAACAAGGCAGAGGCAAGCGAAGAGTTCGGTGTTGTATACAAATTGGTTTAGCTATTAGCCTACTCATGAGTCAGTTTGGAGTAGGCTATCCTTCCATGAATTGTCATGTAGCCCAGTATGCACTGCAACCTCCTTATTTGTAGCAAAAAATGAATTGATACCTAAACGCTGTGTGTTTAAACTATCATATTCAAGGTGCATGACGTATCTCCGCACTGAAACAATATCACGGTAGAATTGGTGGAAATGGTTCGTTACCAGGCGCAGCCTCACAAACCATGCGCCAGGTCTCCCCTGCAGGCCCGTGCACACCGACACACGAACATAGGCTACGCACTAACGTTACAATAAGTACAGCGTTCTCATAATCTTAGTTTTGTTTCTGTGTTTGTCCTGTAAAGAGATAAGAGATACCTTGAAGATCAGATCGCTCTCAAGTGGAAGGATATAGCATCAATATTTTAAGTAGCCTAGCCTACGTGCGCCAGTATTACAGTGAGAATCTGTTGCTATATGGCAATGGTGGTGTGAGTTCTCTCTCTCTCTCTCTCTCTCTGTATCTAAAGGAGAGAGAGAGATGTAATGGGAACAAGAGAGGCACAATTATGTCATGTAAGTTGATATTCTCCCTGATGCCTTCAGTTGTTGCGAAGTCCCCATGTGTGTGTGTGTGTGTGTGTGTGTGTTAGACCATCAGATCTGTTGCAAAAGAAGGCCGAGCCGGCCTCCGCAGCTTGTCTCGTGCCTCTCGTGTCTGTAGCCTATATTGGACACACGTTTGTGAGTGTGTATCAGTCCCCGGTGCAAGCGTGGGCCGATGGCCAAGATCACTGGGGGTTGGCAGGGCTGCTGCTGCTGCTCATGTTGTGGAGGACACCCCTCTCCCCCCTCCAAACCCGACCCAAGTTAGGCTCCCATATGTGTGGAAACAGGGGTGCGTTCACCACACACACACACACACACACAGGGGTGCGTTCACTGGCAGTGTCCCCTGTGTGTGAAAACAGGGGAACGTTCACGACTCCAGATAAACACACACACACAGACACAGAGGTGCGTTCATTAACTGGCGCTCTGCCGTCCACTCACTCTGCTGACCCAGATCTGGAGCTGTTGGAGTTGGGCTTGAGCCCCACGTGCACTCCACACAGCACTCTCTGTCAGGAGAGCCAGTTTGTATACCCTGTGTGTGTGTGTGTGTGTGTGTGTGTTGTAATTGGAATCAATGTCGTGTGTGTGTGTGTGTGTGTGTGTGTGTGTGTGTTTTGTAATTGGAGTAAATGTATTGTGTGTGTGTGTGTGTTTGATTGAGGGATTTTGGGGGTTATTGGAGACTGTTCTAAGTCCCACTGCTCACTTGTTTATGGCTAATATCTAAAGAAGATGTTCACCAATTATAAGTGCTCTATTTATATGTGTGCGTGTTCTACATCAGTTGTGTGCTATGGTGTGGAGTCCTCACACAATAGAGGCATGCTTCAGTCAGACAAAGAATTCACAGTGTGTGAGAGAGAGAGTGTGAGTGAGAGAATATGCAAGGGAGAGTGTGTGTGTGTGTGTGTGTGTGTGTGTGTGTGTGTGTGTGTGTGTGTGTGTGAGTGAGAATATGTCTTTGTGCCCATTTCTTTGTGTTGTCTGTCCCACTGGATCATGCTGGTTTAGCGTGGCCCATAGCTATGGAGGTGTGTGTGTGTGTGTGTGTGTGTGTGTGTGTGTGTGTGTGTGTGTGTGTGTGTGTGTGTGTGTGTGTGTGTGTGTGTGTGTGTGTGTTGCCTGTCCCACTGGTGGATCGTGCTGGTTCAGCGCTGCCCGTAGCGATGGATGCCGCGTGTCATACTGCCTCTCCATCCAGCCCACTCTCTCTCTCTCTCTCTCTCTCACACACACACACACACACACACACACACACACACACACACACACACACACACACTCACTCTGCCTTCTTCTCCATCTCTGTCAGCCATCTCTCTGACACACTGGATCTCTGCTCTCATCCTTGTATTCCCAATGTCTTCACTCTTCCCCTCTCTCATCTTTTTCTTTTCCTCCTCCTTCTCATTCTTCCTCTTTCTTTTCATCCTTCTCATTCTACCTATATCTGCCTCTTCCTCCTCTCAACCCATCATTGCTCTTTCTCTTCTCTTCCTTTCTTTCTCTTCACTCTCTCCATCTCTCTCATGTGCTCCATTTTTTACCCCTCCTTCTCATTCTTCCTCTCTTCCATCTCTCTATTCATCCTCTCTTTCCCTTTAATCCCTTTCTCCCCCCCCTCTCTCTCACTCTCCCTTTCTCCCCCTGTCTTTTCCCTCCTTTATAGTGTGATGTAGATGAACTCTTTTTGCATCTTTATCATCATATTTAACAGTGCAGTTCTGCTCATTTGTTTTGTCTGTTTTTGTTGTTGTTTATTGTTGTTTTTTTGTGCCACACACCCCCTGCATGCACTGTGCACTGTCTGTGCCTTCCTCTAGCACATGCACAGATCATTTCTAGAATCCTGCACACCACAGAAGGGCTATTGAAGTCACATTACCGCAATTGAGCCCAAGGACTCTACATCTAGTCAAGTTTGTTTTTGATGATATTATTGGAGTAAATGTATTTGATCTATGGTTTATATTCTATTAAAGTTTAGCTATTCAATACTAAATCAAAATGTGTTTATTGGAGTAAATGTATTTGATCTATGGTTTATATTCTATTAAAGTTTAGCTATTCAATACTAAATCAAAATGTGTTTATACAGTAGCTAGCTAGTCAGTAAATCAGATTTGCTAGCCAAGTTATTCCAATTTAGAATATATCAAATTGTCATAATTTCCAAAATGTCCCATCTTAACCTCCCATAGAAAGTTTCTGGAAATTTACCGGATTTTTTCCCACCCCTTTCGCAACCCTCATATAAACGTATATATCTTGCACAATGGATTCATGTGTCTTTGATTTTTTTATTGTTTAATAACACATGATGCGGCTTATTGTTTGAATGGTCTGCCACCAGCCAAAGGCTAATTCATTGGATGCTTTTGTAATAAAGATGTACATGTTTCTTGTGTCATTTGAGCCTTTTTGGATAAGTTTATCCTCATTTCTTACTTTGCCGTTACCCTGCCGTCATCTTCTCCTCTCTCCCTTCTCTGTCTTTGGTGTGAACACACAGCTGCCAAAAACCCGACAGAGCACTAGCAAAGCATATTGGACAGGGTGACTAGATGCTTAGACAAACGACTATTGGTTGTGAAGAACACCACCAGACACACACACACAGTCTGTAGGACTTTCTTTGTCTCTTTGGGTGTCTTTGATGGGGATTACCTCTCTCTGGAGACGGCGCTCTCTGGCTGTCTGAGGAAAGGAGAGCGTGTGTGTGTGTGTGTGTGTGTGTGTGTGTGTGTGTGTGTGTGTGTGTGTGTGTGTGTGTGTGTGTGTGTGTGTGTGTGTGTGTGTGTGTGTGTGTGTGTGTGTGTGCTCTGAACTCACTATCCCTCTCTGCATCCTTTGTGTGAACATCTTCGCTCATCTTCTGTGTAGTGTGGGTTTGGCAATCCTGTACCCAGTCTTACAGCAAATCTCTCTCTCCCTCTCTCTCCCTCTCCCTCTCTCTCTCTCCCTCTCTCTCTCCCCCCTCTCTCTCTCTCCCTCTCTCCCCCCCTCTCTCTCCCCCCCTCTCTCTCCCTCTTTCTCTCTCCCCCTCTCCCCCTCTCTCTCTCCCTCTTTCTCTCTCCCCCCTCTGTGTGTGGGCTCTGCTCAGATGCAGTAGTGGTGCTGTTGTGGTGTGATGGGTTTTTGCCATTCTCTGTCACAGGGTCAGAACTGGCAGCCTTGCACTCACTCGCCCCACTAGCCAGACCACACACACACACACACACATTCATAAGACATTCATACATATAAACTGGTATGTGTGTGTTTGCGTGCGTATCTCTTGCTTGAGTGTAATGTTTTCTTTGTGTGGTGTTGACAATGGTGAGGATGGGTGTACATGTGTATAGTGGTGGTGTCTAATCACGGTCCCTCGCTCTATGGCATTCAGTGACATATTTATTTTTTGCTGTCCAAGTAAGACAGTCAGTACTTCCTGTTCTCCCAGGTTTCTGAACTCCGGGATTAGGTTATTTCTCTCTCTGTCTTTCTCTCTCTCTCTCTCTCTCTCTCTCTCTCTCTCTCTCTCTCTCTCTCTCTCTCTCTCTTCTTTCTCTCTCAAATCAAATCAAATGGTGCTTTATTGGCATGAATGAATAAAGCCGTATAACATGCTAATGGTCAACTTTATACAACTGGTATAGAGATAAAATTAAATAATGAAAGGAATATTAATATTAATAATAAAAAGGTAAATGGTATTAAAAGGACAGCAATAGCTTCAGCCAGGGCTCCAAACTGCGACCAATTTAGTCGCATATGCGACCTAATTTTTCAAAAGTGCGACTAAAAAAAATCGGAGGTCGCACCGGTGCGACCAACTATTCGAGAGAGGAAAAAGTGTCCGCATTGAAACTCTACCTTTGGTTCAATAACAGACACATATTTGGCCAATATCGTGGTTTAAACAAATCACAGATAGTGAAGGGCGGGACCTCCCCTCTGATTGGCCGTGGCCCAGTGCCTGTGCGTACATTTGAAAATGTGTGTGCTGTAGAGAGAGAGAGGTCAGAGACCCGTCAGATAAACAGAGTGGATGTAGTTGCATTACAGTGTGGTCACATAGGCCGAGATAAATGTCCCCTCTCCCCACTGCCTTTCGGCGGCTGGCAGCAGCAAACCGATCAGACGAGCCCGAGATGATGATCAAGTTTATCGTTGCCTACGATAGGCCTAGTGAAACTTCTCTTCACCAAGTTCAGTCCGAAATAATTATTCACCAGAAAAATAGTTTGAACGTAAACCCGACGTAGCCTACAGGAATGCCACTTGCGCCAAATTTATAGCAGTCATTGCAGATTAAAAGACGTCTTAAAATTTCGAACAATATACAAGGCCTTCTCGAACGACAGAGAGATATCGCCGAAAAGGAGTGCGGCAGTTACATGCAGGGAGTAACCCGGTTTTCAACAGCAATATTCGTTTTGCGCGCGAGTTGTGTAAACTCATTCTGATGGCATCAATCAATTTAATCCGATATTTGGCGCAAACCGAATATCGCTGCTACATTTAAAGCCCGAATATTCCTGCATGTATAACTGTGGTCATTGTGTACGGTGAATTGAATGGACACATTTAGATCGAGCATGGCAAGTCATTGCAATAGCCTATAAAAATAGGCCTACCATTTCGTTACTGCATTAACCATAGTGATGTTCTTATTGAAAATTTAAAAATACTAAAATTAAAAAGTTAATTTCATTGTGGGGCTGTCAAATGATTATTGCAATCATCATTGCAAAATCACATAAAAATCCCCCAGGCTACTTGGAACATCTTTTTGAATTGTGCTCAAATACATTTCTATGGAAGATGCTAGCATGGCGAACTGGTTTAGCCAAGGCCTAAAGATCATGAAGGATAGTATGTAAGACATTGAGCCATGAGCACTTAAAGCACCAACTGTTCATTAAGTTACTTTTCTCGTAGAATTGTAAATCATAGGTCATAGGATAGGGCTGGGACAACACGTCGACGTAATCGATGACATCGACGCAAAAAATACGTCGACGCAAAATATGAGCATCGATTCGTCAAGCATAATGTGTGCTGCTAAATATTTTTAATTTTACACCTTCAGTGTTTTCCATACATTGACTAATCTGTGGCTGGGCACCACGAAATCAAAACCGGCCACCACACATTGATGTTCTATGTTGTAGGCCTACTATTTAAATTAAAGATAAGATAAAATAATTTCATTGAGCTGCACTTTTTACTCACACAGCCTTTCCTCGCCCGCCCGGGGCCTGTACTACGAAGCGGGGTTACTGGCTTATCTGGGTAACTTCGAGAGTAACTTGATCACGTGTGGCGTAACTTCCCGATTAACCCGTACTACGAAAGGTGGATAGGTTTTAACCGAGGTATGCTGCCATGGCAATTTACGCTGCATCTCAAACCTGCTCCGACCAGGTTATGTTCTTGGTTAACCCGAGGTTTCTGTTAACCACACCCTTTATAAGTACCACTCCTCCACTAACAATTTCTCCCGAGACATGTCGGCGTACCTGGATGATCCATACGACATTGGAGCGCAAATCGTGAGGGACTCTCTTCGCAGGGCGAGGGGTTTTAGAGACCGCCAGAAAAATATATATAGCCTACCCGGACGATATTCTCTATGAAGATATAGATTGTCAGCCGAGGGAATTCGTTATCTTTGTCAGATGATCTAGGAAGACGTCTCATAGCAATGCCCGTACGTGGACATTCATGTATTCCATTGGTGATGCTGAACATCTGAGCAAGAATAGTCTACTGTATGTCCAAAAATAAATCGGACATAGGCCTACAGTATGCTGAACATCTGAGCAAGAATAAATCGGACATATAGTAGGCCTAATAAATTAAAATCACCATTTTTACAAACGTATTTAATTGAATGTCATATTACTGTACCCTGCACATAAAGGCTACACATTTCCACAGCACCAGAATCCGACCGAATGCCTTCCTCAACCCCCTCCATAATCGGCCTTCCACTATTATTTGCGATGGCCAACTCCTCTGCTGTAAAACACTCTGGTGCCTTACAGTATAGTGTTCAAAGACACCTTTTTCTTGTTAGCTGTAAAACAGAGGCCAAGTGAAGGCTATAAGCATAGGCCTACATGTTTTCATAGAAATAATAATGCAAGCTATGACTATATAAACCACTATTCTGAATAATGTGTTTGTGTTTCATTTTCACCTGCTGCCATGTGCGTTTGGCAATGGTGTTGCATCTGATATGTTCACAGGATTAGGCATACACTAAATCAGTCAATGGGGCTACTTAAACATTCAATTATCCTTATTACTGTAATCTATATGCCCACTTCTAAATTGTGTTGCATCTGTAGGCATTTCTATGAACTCAAAATAAATAAGCAATTTAATTATTTAAACTCATTAAATACATTCCGCAAGCTATTAATCCTCCGTATTTGAAGAACATGTGGACATAAAACTTTACTTTTAGGCATTTAGGCTACCCGATCTGCAATACGTTGCCAACAGCCTTGCCTTGCTTT
>NW_027468664.1:29324462-29346962 GCF_046254945.1 Alosa pseudoharengus | reverse complement strand
CGTTTTTAAGCAATAAACAAAATACTAACAACAGTGAAGTTCGTTTTTTCATGGTTTATTTTTTCCAAAAGCATCCTCTCCCCATGTGGCTATTGCTTTTACGTAAGGAGCTTGTAACAAAGTTGGCTTTTCTTCGTTTTCATTTTCTCTAGGCATATATGCTCAACAAATATCAGCGAGCTCAGCGAGGTATCAATGAACAGAAAACCGTGTTGGCTAACAATTTATTAAATACTCCTGTTATTGTCGTCAACGAAGTCGGTGTAGGCTGCTGCCTTTTCAGCGCCTTCTGCTTATGGTGATTCAGTCTTTTGAATTCGTTTGGCCTTGCCATGCAGTTGTAGGCTACAACGTCTCTTGCCGTTCCCTTCATGTGTTCTATCAAAATGTTGTATGCCCTCATGGACAGTAGCTCCGTGATGTCTGCATCTTTCCAGGTCGGAGATTTTCTGGACAGCATTATGCCACTCCATCATAACACTGGCATTTAAGTCAGATCTAACCACATGGACGCACGAAAGAAACGTCACCTACACGACCTCTCACTAGGTGTGAATCTTAACCGCATGTTCTACGCTTCATTCAGACACAGCACATTTACATAATGTCCGGAGGAAATACTAGGGGGGGAGTAGTATAAACACCGGGTGAATTCGGACTTCCACATGACCGGTTATGTCGTTCAGATATACGGCCCCACCGTTTAACATTGGCAGAACCTCCGGTCTTACACGTATGTCTGAAAGCGCTTACACACACACACACACACACACACACACACACACACCATCACACAAACTTCCCTTCCCAGTCTTTGTTATATTCATGCATTTTTTCTCACACACACATACAAACACAGCACTCACTCAGACACTTTCTGCCTTTCTAACACACACAAACACACAAACACACAAACACACAAACACACACACACACACACACACACACACACACACACACACACACACACACACACACACACACACACAGCCTTTTTTTGGTCACATTCAATTCATGTTGTCAAAGACACTCTCACTCATGCCCCATATGCGCAAAGTAAGAAGCAGAGTTGGGAGTGTGTGTCTGTGTGTGTGTGTATAAGAAGGCTGTACTTGGCAGAGTGGGGAAAGGCTTCGGCCTGAAACCGACTCTTTTCATGTTTCCACCTCTGAAATATTTATCACACTGCAGAGACACTTTCAGTCAGAACAAGCTCAGAGCCACCAATCAGGGTCTGGATCCTGTGTGTGTGTGTGTGTGTGTGTGTGTGTGTGCGCACTCCCCAGTGGAATGAGCTCAGTGCCATGACAGACACATTGTTTGCATTCTTCCTGTCATCGCTAGGCAACAGCAGGGCACCATAGATCTCCGCAGAGAGCTGGCATCTCTGCACAAACTGACATCAAGCCCATGGACTTGTGTTTGTGTGTTTGTTTGTGTGTTGGTTTGTGTGTGTGACTAATGTCCTCAGGGATGGTGTCACGACATCAGCTATGGTCAAGAAGAAGTTCAAGAAGAAGTCTTTCTCCCCCTCTCTTACTCCCTCTCTCCTAGTTCTCTCTTCCTCCACATCTCTCTCTCTTCTCTCTCTCTCTCTCTCTCTCTCTCAGCATCTTTATCTTTCCCTCTTATCCTCTCTGTGCTTAAGCACATTGACTGCCTGCAGGTTTTCCTTTCCCTGCTCCTCTCTGGCCTGGAGCATGAGCAGAGCGATATATTTTTATATCATCAGTGCACACTGTTTGTCTTGCTCTCTTAACAGTGTGTGTGCTCAGATTATATAATCTCCATCACACAAAGTAAGGGTTTGTTCTGTAAATAATCTATGACACGGAGAGAAAATAACTACCCTGTGTTTGTGTGTGTGTGTGTGTTTGTGTGTGTGTGTGTGTGAGCGAGCGCGCACACACACACACACACACACACAAGCTGATGTCTCCCCTGTGCACTCCTGACTAGCCTCCCTGTGCCAGAGTCACAGGGTGCTGGTTAGCGTAGCCACAAGAAAAGTCTAATAGAATTAGTTTGTGCACGTAGGCAGGGCAGGTGAGGATAGCACTAGTGCTAGCAGGTTTAGCAGTCGAGTCTGGCTAGAGAAGCAGTATGAGCAGGCTAATATCGTAGCGTGTCCTCATAGGCAGGGCAGGTGAGGTAGGGCTAGCAGGTTTAGTGGTCTGGGCCTTTTGCAGAGAATGACATCTGAGATTGCGGGGTTTTCAGTGTTGTGTGGGCCTACTTCCTGAGATCTAAAGACTCTTGTGTGTCTATGTGGATGTTGCGTATGAGTTGTGTAAAGGGGGAAATACATGAGTACACGTTGAACAGCAGTGTTGCAAAATTATTTTATCGGAGATGTTACAAAATAGTGACGTTGCCAGTAAGATACACTTCGTAGAATTTTAAAGTTTCGTAATGTTGTGACCAAAAAAAGAAGAGAAACAAACTCATCAGTGACTGCACCTCAACACTTTCCATGAATGAGGGTGCACACACATGTACACAGATGCAATCACACGGAAATCCACCCACGCAATCACATATATATATATACACACACACACACACAACCAAATTCTACTTTGCTTTAGCACCTACAACCAGGTGGCCACTTTTTCCACAGGCACGTATTCAGATCATGTCATGTTTGACTGAGCCTGATCGTCATAGATAAAACACACTAGGAGGTGAATAATTAAACGTGTGTGTGTGTGTGTGTGTGTGTGTACACATCAGTGTGAGTGGGGGTTTTCAGTCACACCTGGCCCCGGGTGGTGAATTACCATCCCTGGATCTACAGGACTTCCACATGACCTTTGACCCCCAGGGTGAATGAGTGGGGGGGTGAGTGTGAGTTTACACTAATAACAAACCTATCAGCGTCCTTCTCGGAATCATCAATGACTACAAACTGTTATTTAATAATTAACAATCTGAAATTCTAGTCTATCAGCAGTAGTTAATACCACAAAAACTACACTCAACTACTGTCAACTACAAAAATGCCTATAAAGATAAAACTGGCTGGAATAAAAAATATTAAGAACATGGGCCCTATCATGACATTCTAAAGTGCATCGTCACTCGTCAAAAGTCTATTCAAATTAAGTAGGATGTCCAGTTTACATTGGGAGGGGTTTCGTTCTCAAAAGTGGAGCGCATGGCGTAACAAGGTGTTCCTAGGTCTTTTAATCAGTCATATGGGTGTGTTTGGGGCGTAACATCATTTTAAACCAATGAGACTGACATCTGTCATTCCCTTTAACGGCGCAACGCGCGATATGTCAAATAAATGCATCGGTATTTTGGCATTCAACGGCGCATTTGAAGGAGGCTGCTTGCGAGACCGTATGGAATAGTCATTCTTAAACCATGCTTTACTAAAACCTAGCATAGCCTTCACGCATTTGCACTCGTCTATTATTTGAACTCATTGGCAAAGTGAAACTAACTTCACCAAGGAGTCAGTCAACTACAAGACAGTTATATGCAGTTACTTTCACTATCGACTGACAATGGGTTACCATCGAAAACATAGGCTGGAAAAAGCAACACTTACCCTAATGTTGCTCAAATGACTGAATAAAACAACAGTTATCCTGCAGAGGAGTTGCTTATATCTCGTGACAGTGCGTCTTCAGCTGTGCTCCATACGTGTCTCTCGCCTCTCCCCTAATCACTTTTAACCGTCATTACCAATTTGCAAATGATGGTGAATAACTACTCATCATGAGATGTACAGTATTTCGTAATATCTTTATTTCTAATTATGTTTCCCATTGTAATCGTGCAATTTAATGCTTTGCATGGACGTGCGCTGGTGTGCGTTCATGAATGATAGAAGGATGGTGCGTGCACCTGCCAATATGACTGTTGACATGCGCTCTTAAAATAGCATATGAACAACTCGCCATTGACTTCTGACCAGGTTTAGGTGGTGTATGATAGCGATTTTTAGACAATGCGCGAGTCCCCTCCCTAGGTTGTTAATTGCCACACCCCTGGGCGCAATGCTTAAAAAATAAACGTGCAAAATACCAAATTCAACTTTCCGCGGGTGAATAACGAGTATTACGCCATGCGCTGGTGACCCAAAATACAGCCCCATAAGTAGTATAACATACAGTATATAGCCTATATGGTACAGTGTTATTGTCAATCTTTGAAAGAGTATTAATGCAGTTGGAGCTAAGAGTTGGCTCGATTGAATGTCAGTTTAACTTCTCTAAGGCTACTTCACACTCTTTTTGATTTTGAGCTGACAAAAGCTTAGTCTTGTGGAGAATTGAGTGTGTGTGTGTGTGTGTGTGTGTGTGTCAGCCGCTGCAGGACAATGAGCGGAAACCGTTAGTCATCATGGCCGTCTGAGTATCGAAGAGGCTCATGGGATTAACGCTCTACTCACCTGGCCAAGACGCCTCCCCTGTAGACACACACCAGCCAGAGTCCTGCACGGGTCCCTTTCTGGAGACCCGTCCCCGCCCACACTCGCAAAGTTCAGCACCAGATCCGACCCGTCACCCGTGATGATATCAAAATTAAGCCTGCACCCGCCCAGACCCGTTAAAATTTGGCCTGTAACCCGACCCGTTTCCGGCGATAAATCACACACGAGCTAAAATCATGGCAATTAAAGTGCTTTATTTTTATCTCGCACCTCTCAACACAATATAGGCTCTCTATGATTCAATACATTAAATCTTAAGCTAATGAACAATATAGCCTAAAGTGCACTTTCTTTTACTCGATTCAAGTAGCCTACCATCGGCACCTTTAAATAGGCTATGGAACCTGATAACTCATGCATTTTTCTTTAACATTTTGTATAAGGGCTAAGTCTTACAATAACGTACCATAGCCCAAAGCTTGCTGCATCAGAACATTACATAAATAGACCTATTAATATTATAAGAAAAAATACAACCTGAGCATCACAAACAATAACTATATGTAGGCCTATGCCTATGCTGGCAACGCTCCAACTACGAGATGCATCGAAGAAATCAAAGTCGCAGTAGTGACGTGATGGTCAAAGGTCGTAGGCTATCGTTGACTAAAACACACATTTGTGATAATGGTAATTTAGACATACAAATATTGCACATATTTTTCATTTTTCAAACTAAAATACTGTTTTGGTTCTCCTCCGCTACCCGCCCACAAGGAGTTCCTTATCCACCCGCACCCCCGCCCGTGAATTTTAGGAATGTCACAATTCACCCGTTTGAGCAACTTTTATGCAGGTACCCGACGCGTTGCACACACACACACACACACACACGTACGCACACACACACACACACACACACACACGTACGCACACACACACACACACACACACACACACACACACACACACGTACGCACACACACACACACACACGTACGCACACACACACAGTTGCAGAGGCCCTGACCCCCTTTTGATACAGTGAGATTGTCCTTGCTTAGCCAATCTGTGGAGTGTGCAGTGTAGCTGGACAGGAAATGAAAGCAAGCGAGAGGCCAAAAAAAAATCACATCTGCCTCACATCTGCACTTTCATTTTTGACACGCACAAACTCTGAGCTGCAAACTGAGAAATCTCAGCTTTAAGTGTGTGTGTGTGTGTGTGAGTGTGTGTGTGTGTGTGTGTGTGTGTGTGTGTGTGTGTGTGTGTGTGTGTGTGTGTGAGAGAGTAAGAGAGAGTGTGAGCACACAGCTTTAACTGGGCCTGGGTCTGTGTCTTTCTGATTGTGTTTGTGTGTCTGTGTGTTTCCGATTGTGTGTGTGTTTGTGTCTTGTGTGCATTTTGTCCATGTGCACGTGCTCATCTATCTTTGCCCAGGAATGTCAAAAATTCCTCAGTGGCAGATGACTGTTTACGCTGGGCTAAATTCCGGACCGTGTGTACACTTGTGCACGTACTGTGTGTGTGTGTGTGTGTGTGTGTGTGTGTGTGTGTGTGTGTGTGTGTGTGTGTGTGTGTGTGTGTGTGTGTGTACATGCACAGGCACATTAGTTTGTGTCCTGTCTGCCGTGCTAATCACAGGATGTGTCTGGGCCTGCACAACAGAACAGCCAAAAACGAACCTAACCATCCTCATTCAAAGCTAATGGGTTTTTCTTTATCAGAATCATTCCCCCTTAATGACCGCCATGATGGAACTGATGAAGACTTTCACGCACAGACATCTCCACACGACAACAACAACAACAGGAAACACAGAACAGAGATGCATTATCCTTCCTCCACACACACGCACACACACACACACACACACGCACACACACACACACACACACACACACACACACACACACACACACACACACACACACACACGCAAGTACACACACACACATCACCTCATGACGGAACAGAGGCTGAAGGATGCCGAGGGGGGGGGGGTTAGTGGAATTGTACGCAGGTGATGCTAGTTAGACAGAGTTATATAAGGCACTGGCTGTGTTTGAAATCTTCAATAGCTCTACATAGTACTTTATATAGTGAATAACTAAGGTTGTTCACCTCATAGTGCTCTATACAGTGAATAATTAAGCAATATAGCACGAGTGAGAGTGGGGTTGGTCATGGATATTCCCACGGGTGTTGTTCGGCCGTAGCCACGAGGCCGGAGGCCTGTTTCGTTATGGTTTGCTAAGGAGTAACCCATTGCTTAATAGTGGAGGGCTGGGATGAGAACATTGTGTCATCTTCGCATTGTATCGCGGAGTGATTTATTATTAGCTGTGCAAAGTCTGAGTTGAAATGTCCAGGGATATTCCAACTCATGGAACGTCTCTCGGCCAATCAGAAACAAATAAATAGTTCCATAGAACCCAATTGTTGTATAACTATGAAGATGCTATGCTCACTAACTCTATAGTACACTTTTGTTGTGAAGATTTCGAACACTCGACCATTATTTTAGCTGCTGTTGATGGAACGAGTAATGGAGAGATAGTGTGTGATGTAGAGGAGGTGCAGGGACGTGATAGGATGATATAGAGTGTGGTGGAGAGGTGGAGAGAAGTGATTGAGTGATAGAGTGTGTGGTAGAGAGGAGGTGTAGAGGAGGTGTAGAGAAGTGATGGAGTGATATAGAGTGTGTGGTGGAGAGGTGTAGAGAAGTGATGGGGTTATAGAGTGTGTGGTGGTGAGGAGGTGTAGAGAAGTGATGGGGTCATAGAGTGTGTGGTGGTGAGGAGGTGTAGGGAAGTGATGGGGTCATAGAGTGTGTGGTGGTGAGGAGGTGTAGGGAAGTGATGGGGTCATAGAGTGTGTGGTGGTGAGGAGGTGTAGGGAAGTGATGGGGTCATAGGGTCAAGTCAAGTCAAGTCAGATTTATTTTTAAAGCGCATTTAACATGCACATAGTGCAATCCAAAGCGCTCCACAAACAAGACACATAACAACAAGACACAAGATGCCGGATGGAGCGGCGTAGTCGCCAGCGTACCCATGACATCAAGACAAGACAAATACATTTAAAAAATAACAAATACAAAAAATGTCGGACGGAGCGGCGTAGTCGCCAACGTACCCGTGACACCAAGACATACAAGACAGACAACAAAACAAATAAACGAATAAAAAAAAGAAAATATATTTTAAAAGGGGAAAAAGTGAGTCCAATTTCCAAACCAGCTGAAAATGTCCAAGGGCAATGATGATCCGTGAAAACTGCGCACAGAGCTGTGTCTTCACAACCGATGCAATGCCAACAAAGAACTGACCAACCCGGTGAATTCACTGGCAGTCTGGAGATAACGTTAACGTTAGAAGCTAGGCCTGCTAGACTGCAGTCTGGACATGATGGAAGCACAGTCCAAAGTACTGAGTGATCATGTAGATCCGCAATTCGGTGGACTTAACAGCGACTTTGTTGCTCCGTGAGAATGCAGCTCTTCACTGTTAACGTTAGTTTGCAGTTGGCAAGGCAGCTCGCAGGTCAGCAACAGCTCGGCGGGCACGGTAGATCTTTCGCAGAGTAGAGCCTAGGTCCGGCTGTCCCGAGAGATCCACTTGACCAGACAGTGAAGTGCACTGTTCACGGATGGATGGAAGGATGTCAGAGGCCCAGTTAGTCTGCAGTTGGCATGGCAGCTCGCAGGTCAGTAACAGCTCGGCGGCCACGGCAGGTCTTTCGCAGAGTAGCCTAGGTCCAGCTGTCCCGAGAGATCCCCTCGACCAGACAGTGAAGTGCTGCACCGCTCACGGATAGATGGAAGGATGTCCGATGCCCAGCTAGGGCAAAAGCTAGCCATAGCAAGCTCCCAATGGACAAATGTCTACGACATCAGCTGACTTAGGAGTAAAAAGGACTAAGAATAACACGAAAACTATCAAAAATAGTGTAAATAAATAGGGAAAACATTTAACTAGACAAACCAATACAAAAAATAAACATGACATTACATAAAATTACGAACATTACATAAAAACAAACAAAAACATGATGCCAGACGGAGTGTGTGGTGGTGAGGAGGTGTAGAGAAGTGATGGGGTCATAGAGTGTGTGGTGGTGAGGAGGTGTAGGGAAGTGATGGGGTCATAGAGTGTGTGGTGGTGAGGAGGTGTAGGGAAGTGATGGGGTCATAGAGTGTGTGGTGGTGAGGAGGTGTAGGGAAGTGATGGGGTCATATAGTGTGTGGTGGTGAGGAGGTGTAGCTGGGAAAAGGGCAGCAGGGCCTTTGTGTGTCCTAAATAGAGAAGTGGAACAGACCTCTAGTGAGACCGGAAGAGATGAGAGATTAGAGAGAGGGAGGGAATTAAATAAAGTTCAGATGGATGGCAGGAGGGATGGAGAGGGAGAAAGAGGGAGTTGGGCACAGCGATGGAGGGAAAGGGAAGAGAGGGATAAAGGAGGAGAGCAAGAAAGTAACAGAGAACTAAGGTTCTGGGATCACAGAGAGCGAGAGAGAGAACGAGAGAAAGAGAGAATGAAGGAAATGGAACATGGAGAGGGAGGGAGGGATGGAGAGGAGGAGGAGAGAGAAGAAGAGGGAATTGGAGTGAGTGAGTGAAAGAAGAGAGGAAATGGGTGAAAGTGAAGAAGAGAAAATAAAGAAGGCAACAGAGAGGTAGATGTGAGGAACATAGAGAGGGAGAGAGAGAAAAGGGTAGAGGGAGAGAAGGAGAAAGAGAAAGAGTGAGGGAGAGAGCGTGTATGTTCCACATCTCACTCTAGAGAAAAGGGTAGAGAGGAGAAAGAGAGAGAGAAAGAGAGAAGCAAGGGGTTTGTGGATAAAGATGGCTGCTGCAGGGCCTGTGGGATGCCTGCCTCCCTCTGTCCTCTTTCACTGACCTGCAGGAAGCACACGGTTTCCCTGGAGGACCGCACTCTCTTTCACTCTCTCTCCCTCTCCCTCTCTCTCCCTCTCATTCTTTCTTTCTTCAATCCTTTCTTTCTTTGACTCTGTGTGTGTGTGTGTGTGTGTGTGTGTGTGTGTCTGTGTGTGTGTGTGTGTGTGTGTGTGTGTGTGTGTGTGTGTGTGTGTGTGTGTACATTCATGTCTTACTAGTGTTTTCTTTCTTTTTTTCTCACTAACTCTTCATGCTCCAACTATTCTCTGCATCTGTGTGTCTCTCTGTCAGCCAGTCTCTCTTTCTCTGGCTTGTTGACATTTTCAGTTCCTCCTAATGTTTTCTCTCTCTCTCTGTCTCTCTCTGTCTCTCTCTGTCTCTCTCTGTCTCTCTCTCTCTCTTACTGTACTGGAGTCACCCAGCCCCCAGCACCCCCTCCCCCAATCCTTCTCCCCCCTCACACACTAACATTATACACACCCCGCGGTATGTCAAAGAGTGATGCGCGTCCCAGTAGGTCATGGTGTGTGTGTGTGTGTGTGTGTGTGTGTGTGTGTGTGTAGTAACGTTATTGTATTTATGCCAGTGCTGTAGAGGATCATTAGTAGCATTGATTTGGTGTGGCGTGCTCATCCTCTTATCTCGCACGCGCACTCATACACGGCTAAAAGGTTTGAACTGTCATCCAAACCCTGTGTGTGTGTGTGCGTGCGCACTGGATAGACTCAAAATTATGGGTGTTGATGTGTGTGTGTGTGTGTGTGTGTGTGTGTGATGGAGATGGACAGCCAGACATAAAGTAAATCGGATGTGGTGAAATCGGCCTACATGCAGACTACTAGAGGAAATGAATCAGGGGAGTGTGTGTGTGTGGGCTTGAGTTGACTGTGGCATGTGCTATCGTATGTGTTTAAGCTCTCTCTCTCTCTCTCTCTCTCTCTCTCTCTCTCTCTGTGCTGTCATGCTGTCATTTCATAGATTTTGGCCCCTTGTTGACCTTCCACCACACACACGCACGCAAACACAGACACACACGTGCACACACAGGCAAACACACACACACACATGCATGCACACACAGACAGTGAGCGGCAACGAGCTGTCACCCTGTTTATCTCTAGACAAAGACTTGAAGATGCTTCCTCTGGGTTGTGTGTCTGCTGTTCTGCATGGTCATTTTCTCTTTTCCTGCCCAGTGCCTCCTCTACAAGCATCTGGCCTCCTCTCCTCCTCCTCTGCTCCTTCTCTACCTCCCTCTCCTCCTCCTCTCCTCATCTACCTCCTCCTTCTCTCCTCCTTCAGCTCCTTCTCTCCTACTTCTCTACCTCCCTCTGCTCCCCCTCTCCTCCCTTCTGTCCCCTCTGTAAGTGCCCTTCTCTTCATCCCCACCAGTTCTGTGGCTCCTCTCAAGGCTTCCTTGTTTTGTGTCGGGTGGCTTTCGTCTCAGAGTGTGTGTGTGTGCGCGTGCGTGTGCGTGCCTGTGTGTGTGCGCATGTGTGCATGGAGTGAAGGTTGCCCTTGAGATGGTCCACTTTGTTCATGATAAAGCACCTGCACCTCCTCAAAGAACAGATGGTCTGTGTGTGTGTGTGTGTGTGTGTGTGTGTGCGTGTGTGCGCACGTGTGTGCCTGTGTCTGTGTGCGTGTCAGCAGGCATCTTCACTGCTTGCATATTTAAAATGACCTCAAATGGTTTGGAGTCTTGTGTGAAATTCCTCATGAGACCTGTGTGTGTGTGTGTGTGTGTTCGTATTCCCAAGGCTTGCGCAGGGCAAAGGCTCTGAGATGGGCTTGAATGCAGAATGCTCCATGATGATGCTTTTTTTTCTGTGTGTGTGTATGAACATGCGTACATGTGTGTGGTTGATCATGCTTGTGTGCAGTTGATTGTTTGTGTGTGTGTGTGTATAATTTCCCCTGAGAGACAAGTGACCACCAGCCTCACGTCGGGAGCTAGATGAAGTCATTTATCTTAGCGTCTCCCTCTTCTCCTCTTCTCCCCAGATCTTTCTCTCTCTTCTTCTCTTCTTCCTGTCACACTCTGTCCATCTTTCTCTCTCTCTCTCGCTCTGTCCATCTTTCTCTCTCTCTCGCTCATGCTTATGCCATATCTATGTATCTGTCTACTCTCTCCCACATCTTTCTCCTGTTCTCTCTTGTCTCTATCTATCTCTCTCTCTTTCTCTCTCTATCTCTCTCTCTTTCTCTCTCTCTCTCTCCCTCTCTGTGTCATGCACACACACAGCTCCTCATTCCAGCTTGTATGTGAAAATCAGAGATGGAATTCTTCCTGTCTCTTGCATTCTTTCTGTCTATCTCTTTGTCTGTCTATCTATCTGTCTGTCTCTCACACACACACACACACACACACACACACACACACACACACACACACACACACCAAACATATGCAGACAGAGATGTATTCTCTCTAACGCACACACACAGACACAAGCATACACACGTGTGCATACACACTCTCACTATCCAAACACACACACACACAGGCATGTTCTCCCTCACAGGCACACATACACGCATGGAGACACATACACACACACACACACACACACACACACACACACACACACACACACACCCTCTCTCTCTCACATTCATCCTCTCTCTCTCTCTCTCTCTCTCTCTCTCTCTCTCAGATCGACATGGACACACACACACACACACACACTGATGTAATCCCTGCTAGCCCCATAGGGAGTAATGTGATGCTCCCCCCACTCCCCTCCATCTCTCTGCCATGTAAAATTGATGCTCTCCTGCTGCCCCTGAAAAGGCCCTTATGTAACAGCTACTAGCCCGTGTTTCTTAGGCATGGCTACACACACACTCACACACACACACTCACATTCACTCGGGCAATGGTTGGAGAGAGAGAGTATGAGGCCCACTTGTGAATGCTTTTAAAAACACACACCAAACTAACGGGATAGGCAGTCACCGTGGTGAGAAAGCTTTGACGAGTGAGAGGAGAGAAACACACAGACACACACACAGGGCTCTCTCTGTTCCGTGTGTGTGTGTGTGTGTGTGTGTGGTTTGCGTTAGCCTGCAGGCACACATGCTCCCTGTAAAAGGCTTTTATTTGGCCGTGTGTATTTTTGTCTCCCTGATGAACCACAGAATTAGACTGTGTGTCTCCGATGAACACTGTGCCTGTGTCCCCCGGACGCCTTCATCCCATGCTGTCCCATGACTGCGCTGTGATGCCAATGCATCTGTCTGTGTGTACATTTAAGTATGTATGTGTTTGTGTGTGTAAACATACATGTTTGTGTTTGTGTGTGTTTATGTGTACGTGTGAGTACATGTGTGTATGTACCATCATGCATTTTAGGCACAGTGTTAAGAACCCCCTTTTTCCCAATACAGTACTCACTACATTGAAAGCTCATCTGTGCATCTGTTGGATGTTGAGATCCCCATTTCCTGGACCCTCTCCAGTCCTGCATTAGTGTCTCTCATGGGGCTACGGAACATACGTCACTCCACGGCAGCCCTCCCCACATTGATTTATCAAACCTAATTGCTTCTGCTCCTGGGCTATTGATGCTCCCATCGACAGTCTAGCCTTCACCTTGGGACCACCCCGGAGAGCGAGTGTCACACACACACACACACACACACACACATACAGCCGCTAAGGGTGGAAGGGTTCATGCACGTAGTGTGTGTGTTTGTTTGTGTGCGCACGTTTCCGTATGCGTGCGTGCCTTCTACCCAAAGTGGAAGTGTGGAAGTGGTGCCGTGAGCAAGGCAGACCAGCGTTAAAGGTGAAGAGCAATGCTTTCCTATGCGCGCTGAATATTCAGCCACTTACGAGTGCTTCAAACATTTAGGGGGCCGCTGTAATTGCAGGGATGTTGTAGTTGACTTCTGGGCTATATCTGGTGAACACATGTGAGCAGACCTCAGCTTAGCCAAGCAGGAAGCTCAGGCCCTCTCATGGGGGGAGATGAGTGCTTGAAAAATAATGACTGTGGTTCAGTTCTAATGTAAATTTATGTTCATAAATGTTTCTCCTGCATTTATTATGATGATGAATTTATCATCCGCTTCCATTTGTCATGTCGTCTGTGAGCTGTTTGGCGTGCGTAGTGGCCTGCCATCATTGACTTGTTGTTGAGTGTCTGCTCATATGAAATGACATGTGACCTCCTGGAGAGGCCAGATGCATAATGAACCAATCGAGCTAATTGATGTGTGTAGGTAGAGAAAAGGTTTATGGTTTTTTTGTTTTTTTTGGTTTACTGTATGAGTCAGCCAGTTCCACAATAAATCAGTGAACATGTGGTGTGTGTGTGCATGTGTATGCTTGAGAGTGTGTGTGTATGTGTGTTTGTTTGTTTGTGCATGGGTTTGCACATTTTTAGTTTTTCCTATTTGCCTGTTTGTGTGTATTAAGCATCTCTTTGTTTTTGACTGTGTGTGTGTGTGTGTGTGTCTATCTTTCTTGTGTGTGTGTGTGTGTGTCTGTGTGTGTGTGCGCACCACATCCTCCACGACCACTGATTTCACCTGGATGGTTAACATCCAGTTCAGAGGTCAACCTATTGAGCCATCCCATGATGGGTCAAGCAGTCTTAAAAAGGTGAGGGAAAGAGAGGTGGAGAGAGAGATGGAGAGAGACATAAGTGGGAGAAAAAAAAAGAGATGGGGAGAGGGGAGGAAAAAGAGAGAGAGAGAAGAATTATGGGGTGACCGAGTGTAAAACGCACAGGTGGTATGAGCAGGGGGCGTGTCTAAGCATTCCAACTTAATTACAGAGATTGTTCATAGAAGCCCATATATCTCTCTCGCTCTCACACACACACACACGTCTCGCACTCACTCACACACACACACACACACACACACACACACACACACACGTACACATGCAGTTTACACACGTATGTAAGGTTCACATGGTTCACATGAATGCATGCAGGCTCAAACAGTGCATGCATACTAACACACTCTTACACACTATGCATAAATGTACACAAACACAACATATTAACACACACAAACACAAACACACACAGTATCGGCTGCTTCTTGCCACTTGTGGGGAGTGAGAGTTGGGTGACAGTCTGACCCTTGACCTCTGAGTCCAGCTGCTGTGTTCCCCAAAGGTCATAGGGCACTGTCTTACAACCATTCTCACCATCACTCATTTGTCTGCCTCTGTGTGTGTGTGTGTGTACGTGTGTATTGTGTGTCGCTGTGTCTAAGTGTTTGGAATGACTAGGTTGCTGTACTTTGTAATACACTAAATAGTTGTTTAGGATGATAATTAATTAGTGAGACTTCTCTGTGTGTGGGTGTGTGTTTGAAAGAGGGAGAGAGAGAGATATAGAGTGTCTGTCTGAGAAGTATAGGAGGGTATAGGAGCTACTTTAGGGTAGCGCTTTGGGTCTTTGAAGATCCCCATTGAACAGGTACACCAACCAGTAATCAATATACTGTTTGAACTTTGTGTGTGCGTGTTAGAGCGTGTGCTGGAGGCAGGTAGTGTAAGTTGGTTCTTAGGTGTAGCCCACTGTAGGCATGAAAACTCCTCACCTTTCGGCGAAATTCGCCGTTTTGAATCCAAAATAGGGGACTTACGTGGTTCGCGCAGATCCAATGAGAAAATATTATGTGTGTATGGGGTTACAACTGAGTTTACAAATCACGCGCTGACACGAACGCATCTTGATGCGTTGTAAGACAAGAGCCCATAAAAACTTGTCTGATCCAGCAACGATTATGTGATTGCAGCCCCTATGCATTTAGCCTATTAAACAGTGGAAGCTAATTTTTGCCGCGGATGCAACGCGAACAGAACGCTTGCGCTGGAATAGCCTCCCTGTCTGTGTGACTACAGATATATGCGTCTGAAATGTCAGCTGGAATGTGAGCCTGGCGAGGAGAGATGCTTATTGATGTCACAGGTGGGCTAGTTGAAACTTTCAACTTCTGTCAGAAAAAGACGTTGAGAATTGGTGTAGCAACGTAGCATAGGCTGTTGTAAAAAGTTAGCGATATTAGACAGAAATATAGACATAACAAGTTCATTTGATGAAGAATACGAGCAGTTTGAGCCATCTATTCTAGATCGACAAAAGGTGAAGCAAATAGGCATACTTTATCAGTAGGCTATAGTAAATAGTCCGGTGGACAGCCCATAGAGCCCCATTGTGGACCCGGAAATGTTGAGTACACCAAAGTTTTATGATGGAAATATATAGTATGGGTTCCCAGCATGCAGAAACTGTCGGATGCTAATTTGCATAGGCTATGTTGGGCAATTTGTGTAATTGAGCTAATTAGCATAAATTAGCATAACAGCCTATATTGATCATATTATAAGAGATGCTTGGCCAAAATGGACAATGTTAGTATGCTTTTAGGGGTTACTGGAGATGCTGAGTCCATATCTGACATTTTCAAGATTCAAAATCACTATTTAAACTTGGTTTGGTCACATTTTACTCTCATTAAGCTGATTTTGAGTTTTTTGGTACAATTTAGACAGATTTCTGGAGGATAGGACTGTAGTGATATACAGTAGGGCTGTAACGATACACCAACCTAACAATTCGATTCATATCACGATTTTTGACCCACGGTTTGATACAAACCTCGATTTTTCTTTTTTTGGAGGGGGGGGGCTAGACATTTCAATAGCCTACCTTAGAGTACCAGAGGATTACAATGTAATATATCTGTATTATTTTATATCCTGATATAAAAAGAGAGAATACTGAATGTCTGATATTTATGACAGCACACTTTATGCAGATTAGCCTATAGCTTAGGCCTACTATTTCTATTACAACTCTACCACATTCAGCTGTCTGGTTGAAGCCTGGAAATATTGTAAACAAAGTAACATAGTTGGCTAGCTTATCCTAGTCTACTGATTGGACTGTTCAGTTTCCTCATGTGTGTTTAAGGTAATACTGTTCTCCTTGGGACAAGCTTTTTTGGGAAACATTGGTATTGAAATGATCATTCATTTCTCCCAGAATCCCCAGCGCGAAACATTGTGGGAAGCACAGTTGCACAGCTCCCCCAACAAGCCATTGCCATCCTCGGCGCAGGCGTTCCCACATTCAGTCCAGCAATTAGTCTCTGGCACTGCCACACAGCAGGTGGGGTGCACACACCGCAAGAGCCCTACTCACCCTGGGGAACCACAACCACCAGCGGCCCAATGCGGGGCGTGCTAGCAGTCACCTGGTCTGTCGCCTCTTGTCCCCAGCTCTCTTTAGAAAACGCCCTCAGGTCGCACTTTCACAGTGTGCACCACCGCAACGTTCCCCCAACACCTGGCGGGGCCTAGCCTCCACTGCCACAGACTCCCCGGCGCTGACCACCGTAACTGGCACTGCACCTCCGATGCTCCACTCCGTCGTCTCGCCAGTCGGGGCAGCAGACTCCACTTCCATCGCAGCCGGACCACGCTGCACACAGCTACAACTACCGATGTTGGCGTCCCTCCTCTGCTGCCTTGTCGCAGAGCTGTCCTCCGCTGTTTCGGCCACTCCACACCGCCACGATCGCGCCAAGGTCTACACCTTCTCTCTGGCTCGTGCCATCGGATTTCACACAACAAACTTTTTTCCCCCTTATTTTTCTAAAGAGCACCGGCAAACAGGCCGACTCGAACAGGCTCCGCCAACCGTCCATCCTCAAGGCACCACCTCCTTGCCGCTCCACCTCTGCTCTGCTCCGCTGCCAGGGCCACCGCCAACTCCAGCCTAAAGCTGTCCGGCGGTGGCAGGGGCTCAAGGTCTTCTCTCGGTGAAGTCAGCGCCCAGGCCAGCGTCACTACCTTATTTTCCAAGGCCGCTTCCTCAGACCGCTCTCCCAGTCGCGTGAAGTCCTTCTCCGCCGTGGCCACTGCATCAAAACCCTCTTCAGGCAAGCATTTCTCCCATAGCTAGGCCCAGGCGACGGCTGGTCTCCTCCTGCGGCTTCTACTGAAGGCCTCTGTAAGCTTTTTAGTACCCCTTACAAGGGTTCTCTTCGGATCCTTTTGCTTGGGCCTCCACCTAGCGGTGAGCATGGACAGATTATGAACTTTTGGGCCCCTGGGCCCAGATGTATTAAGGGCCCCCCATTAATTGTTGCATATGTGGAAGGGAGGTTTGGAGGTCCTTCCTCAGAAATGTTTTAATTTGTTTGATGTGATTTCCTGTATTCTGGTGCATTTTGGGGATGGCCAGTACTAAATTAAATCAGATTCATAGCCTACATCCTGATGTGTTGATATTGAGGCAATGATTTCATGCAAAGGCTTGGGCTTCAGGGCCCCCTGACCCCTTGGGCCCCTGGGCCGGGCCCGGTAGGCCTGTGCAGTAATTCATCCCTGGCGGTGAGGTCTCCCACTCCCGGCTCCTCCAGCACTGAAGACACTGTCTCCTACAGAACGCAACTTGCTCCTCCATGGAAAACGTTCCCATCTACAGGTGCTGCTTTGGAAAGCAGCAGACCGTCCTGATCCACCGGCTGTGGATATAACCGCGTTTGGAGGGAGTTGGAGAAGACAGGTATGAAGAAAGGAGAGGAACTTGCCCACCCTCAATTCAAGTCCTGTTGCTCCTCCTGATTTGTTAGCTGTTATCAGCTGTAACTGCAAAGCTGGGTTAAAACTGTACATATATCTGGAAAGTGCAGCTGCAGGCCTGGCCTGTACTAATTATTGTTTCTGCAAAGGCAGTGATGTTTAACCTGACCCTAGCTAGATGAATTTCGTTCCGCTTAGCTCCGCCTAGCTTCACTCACATCCATCTGGGACCTCTTCCATTGAGAGTGATTTCTGCAACCGATTTTATGGTTCAGCCAATCAGGACGCAGGGCGGGAGTTTCATAGATGTGATGTAGTGGAGAAGCGACCGTGAGACTGTTATCAGCGTCACGGGTTGGCTTCGATGTGAGTGGTTGAAGTAGCACGTCAATAGATGACGGACAAGTGGCTTATTCAATCATATGCAAGCATTTTTTGATTAGGCCCAGCCTTCTGAAGCAACACTTCAATGGATTGGTCCCAGATGGATGAGTGGAGCTAGGCGGAGCGAAATTCATCTGGCTAGGGTCAGGTTAAGTGATGTTACATGTGGCAATATATTTACACAGCAAAAACAGCAGAAGGACAGGGATGAACAGTCTGGAGAAGATGGCGACAGGACAACGGATGAGGACAGTGAGGAGTAGTAGAGGCTAGTTCTTCCCTTTGTTACTCAATTGTGAGTCACAGCAGAGGGCCAGTGAATAGCTATTTCCAAAATGATTGTGGAATTCAGAAATAACCTGAGGATCCAAATTATTCCTAAACACTGAACATTTTTATCCTCCAAAAATCCGTCTAAATCGCCTCCAAAAACTCAGCAAAATCAGCTTAATGAGAGTAAAAACGTGACCAAACCAAGTTTAAATAGTGATTTTAAATCTTGAAAATGTCAGATATGGACTCAGCATCTCCAGTAACCCCTAAAACATACTAATATTGTCCATTTTGGCCAAGCAGCTCTTATAATATGATCAATATAGGCTATTATGCTTATTTATGCTAATTAGCTCAATTACACAAATTGCCCAACATATGCAAATTAGCATCCGGCAGTTTCTGCATGCTGGGAACCCATACTATATATTTCCATCATAAAACTTTGGTGTACTCAACATTTCCGGGTTCACCTTTCTGTCCACTGGACTAAAAGGCTAATGTGAATAACTAAATAGTTGAATTAAATGCTACTAAACTGGGCTGGTGCGTTTTGTCGAGTTCAGGGACAAAAGCAGTGTTTGACATGGTAATGCTGTCTTTACGTTAAGAAACGTTCAGTGGCCTGGTCAGTAAGTCTAGTCTGTGTCTACAGGGTTTAACATGTAATGTGAACACTGTTCACACAACTTTATTGGTTGGTTAAACACAATAGCACAATGCCACAATCTGTAAGTAGCCTAGGCTGCAGGTTAAAACATTTCAAGTCAATTTAAATTAATTAACAAATTAAAGCCTAGTCTACCCTACCCAAGTTTATTTATTACCTGGTTTGGTCCAACAAATATTCAGACTTATCTTATTCAGACTTATTCTAATAGTCTACTGTGAAGTGTCCATTTAATAGGCCTATGAAATCTTCAGAAATGTCTGATAACTTCAGGCACAAAGAAATAAATAATTAAATAAAGAAAACTCATTTTGTAGATTACTGAGGAGGAGAGGAGGGCCAGGCTGAAGCATGTTGCCAAACAGCGAAAGTGGGCCCCTTCACACTTAGGCCCAAGCCAAAAAGAAGAAATAAAGGTATTTTTTTGTAAAGATTAGTCATTTTGTAGTTTGTTTTCTTAATATATCTCTGGTTTTAGGCAACTTCATACTCCATGGAAGCTATGCACTATTGGCAACAATGTCACTCGCACTTGTTTTGCATGAAACGGCCATTTCCCTCTTTGCGCGCCCTTCTCACCTTTTTCACCCCTGACCCGTTTTCATGCCTGTGTACAGGTGTGTCAGACAACCTGCCAGTTTCCATGGTAACATGGCTTTGATCTGCTTGTGCATGATGTCATGGCGTAATTGTTTTTATGGCGAGGGGTTCACGTTCCTAATATGTGGTCTCTTTTCGGCCATGCTTGATCTATCTCTCTCCTTCTCCCAGTTCATTTCTCTCTCTCTCTCTCTCTCTCCCTCCCTCCCTCCCTTCTGGAGTTGCCCTGGTGATTTCATGCCTCTTAGTCAAATACAAAGGCAACCTTCTGCTCCCCCTCCTCTACACACACACACACACACACAAACTTGGTTGCACCCTCCCTTCCTCCCATCTCTCTCTTTTCTTTTTCATCTTTCTCTCCCCTTTCTCACACTCTCCCCGTTTACAGACGATGTTCCTCGGGAGAGAAGGGGGTGTCTGTTGCCATGGTGATAAGGTGTGTGTGTGTGTGTGTGTGTGTGTGTGTGTGTGTGTGTGTGTGTGTGTGTGTGAGTGTGAGTGAGATGATTTCTGTGTTGGAGGAACTCACAAGTCTCCTGTTTCAGGCAAATGGGAGATAGATTTTCGAGCGGGACTGGGAAATAGCAGTAGGTCGGATTAGAACCCGGGGTGTCCGTGCGTGGGCATTTGGGTCTGAATGTGGTACGCTACGGACCTTGCAGCCACTTGCACCACAGCCCCCCCCCCCCCTTTTTCTGACGTGCAGAATTGATCGTAGTGTTTTGTGAGGCTCATTACATCAATGACTCTCCCTCCTTGGCACGCTATCTACAAAACCCTGGTACTCTCAATTAACTGAAATAGAGTCTGAAAGAGGGTTGGGGACGATATCACCCATAATGTAACACAAACAAGAGTAGTTCTGTAGTTCTAGACCAGGGGTCGGCAACCTTTTTTGCCTGGAGAGCCACTTTTACCAAATTTATTTTTTTTTTATCTCAGAAGAGCCACATAAAGACGGTTACAAGAAAAAGTTTGGATATTTAACGTACAGTTACTTTCATTCAACAGAGGATTTTTAAATACACTTTCTACTAGTTTTAAAAGTAGGCCTAATGTGCAAGTAACTTGAAATGTAAAGTGGAATGACAGAAGTATATTTTCCCCTATTTTTCCGGTGTCCTTTGGTATGCAAAGTAACATCATAGTTAACAACACAACACTCCATTTTCGTTGACATGTCATTGGCAAAATTTAATATTAGGCCTACCAGAGATTAGATTTGGTGATGGTCTTGGAGTCTGGCTGGCTCATATTCAGTGAGGTGAAGTTTCATGCAAGAATTGAGGCTGTCACCATTTAAGGCCTACTCCACCCAAAACTGTCATATCCATAACGCCAACTAAATACCATGGCATTGTGTTGGCGTTATGGATGTGACAGTTTTGCGCGAAATTGCCCTTAAACGTGAGCGCAGGTTTGTCTTTATATTTTTCATATGCGAGAAAGATTTCTCATATGCAAGTGGAACCGAACAGGATTAACACAGCAATACTAACTCGTTGCAGTGTGCGATATATAACGGGCAGTTCATTTCACGTTTTCAGAATTAGTCTTCGGATGGAAACTTTCCCATTTCAGGCAGCTTGTGTTCGCACTCGCAAGCTGTGGTCGTTGACGTTTCCTTATCTAGCCTACAGCAAGCGCACACTTCAACAATAACAATCAAAGTGTTCTTGTTGACTGAAATGGAGGGAAATCGGTGATTTTGTTTGATATTGACATGGCAACGAACCGCAAATGTAACAATATTGTGCAGGCTACGGTAACGGAGTCAAGTTAGGTGGAAAGTTATATAGGCTAAATTACTCAGATAGACAAAATATTACATTTTGAAAATGAACGAACTAAAATAAAATGTATTTTAATTAAATAGACTAGGCCTACTCATTAATTATTTTCAAAAGCTGAGCCGCATCAGAGGGATCAAATCTCATATTTTCAAATCTCCGGAGCCGCGAGTTGCCAACTCCTGTTCTAGACTAACTGCAGTAGCCAGGGTGGCTCTCAGTTGTGGGAAATACAATACCCACAATGCACTGGACCCCTAACCAAACACCAGAGACTCAACACTTTACATTTCCAGTACACTATATTGGACACATGCATACATACACCCAGATTTATACACACAAATATGTGTGTGTCCATTTGTTTGTGTGTGTAATACAAATGTGTTTTTTTTTTTGCGTGTGTATGCGTGTGCCGGTCTATGCGTGTGCCCGTGTGTGTGTCCGTACAATTCGATATTCAGTAACTCTTTCTACTCAGGCTTTTCCTGCATTATCAGCCTAATTAACCTAATCCAGTACCACACAATCTGTTTCCCCCTGTTTGTGTGTGTGTGTGTGTGTGTGTGTGTGTGTGTGTGTGTGTGTGTGTGTGTGTGTGTGTGTGTGTGTGTGTGTGTGTGTGTGTGTGTGTGTGTGTGTGTGTGTGTGTGTGTGTGTGTGTGTGTGTGTGTGTGTGTGTGTGTGTGTGTGTGTGTGTGTGTGTGTGTGTGTGTGTGTGTGTGTGTGTGTGTGTGTGTGTGTGTGTGTGTGTGTGTGTGTGTGTGTTTGTGTGTGTGTGTTTGCATGAATCAGTATGCATTTTTGCAGTGTGTGAGGTGGGGGTGGGGGGTGTTGAGTGCGTCAGTAACCCTCTCCTCAGGCTTTTACTGTTTTACAGGCCTAATTAACCTGATCCAGTGGCACACTCTCTGCCCCCGCGTGTGTGTGTGTGACTG
>NW_027468664.1:29309462-29314462 GCF_046254945.1 Alosa pseudoharengus | reverse complement strand
CCCCGACCAGTAGGAACAGCTGAAGTGCCCTTGAGCAAGGCACCTAACCCCTCACTGCTCCCCGAGCGCCGCTGTAGCAGGCAGCTCATTGCTCCAGGTTAGTGTGTGCTTCACCTCACTGTGTGTTCACTGTGTGCTCTGTGTGTTCACTAATTCATGGATTGGATAAATGCAGAGACCAAATTCCTTGTATACGCAAGTATACTTTGCTGAGAAATCTGATTTTTACATTTACATTTACAAATATACAGAACCCATACAAGGCCCGCCCCACACACACATATCCTAAAGGTTAAAATTTAGTCCTACACTTTCTTTCTCTCTTATAAAAAAAAGGGTGATCTTGTTGCAACATGTCACAAGTGGACATTAGGAGTTCAATGAAAGTCATTTTTTTATCGCCCACCGCCACCTCCTCTTATGTGCATGTATGTTCACACACACACACACACACACACACACACACACACACACACACACACGGTCAGCTGGTGTTTATGTAACACCTGACAGTGTCATAATAACGGGTTGTGTTGGGTGGAAGCATGTGATGTGAGAGGAGAGGTGGAGGACCCTGTGAATAAGGGGAGCGGAGCATGGGAGAAAAGTGGAGAGACGCACATAAACAAGCAGAGAAAGAGGGAGCGAGTGATAGAGAAAGACGGTACAGACGAAAAAAGCAGAAACCCAACTGCAGTGAAGGAGAGAGAGAGAGAGCAGGAAGGAGAGAGAGAGACTCTGTGGTCCTCTGAAGACATGAGTGTGTTGGGTAAGGACCGACTCTATTAAGTGCCTGTTGATCAGTATAGATTTCTCTGCTAGGGTTTCTCACATCGGACTGATTTGTTTTCCATACCTCTTTGCCAGCTTGTAGTGTGTGTGTGTGTGTGTGTGTGTATGTGTGTGTGGACAGTGTGGCTTGATTCGTGCGCACAGTGTGGCTTGATTCTCTACATTCTAAATATCCCTGAAGAACTGTACTGACATCATGGACACTTTCACACACGAACACTTTCACAAACTACCAGCCCTTTGCTAAATGCAGCATACTCAAATTTCTTTTCTTTCTTCTTCTCTTTCTTTCTTTCTTTCTTTCTTTCTTTCTTTTTTTCTCTCTCTCTTTCTCTCTCTCTTTCTCTCTCTCTCATTCTCTCTCTCTTTCTTTATCTCTCTCAAAATGCTATCTTTCTTTGCCTGTGATTTTCTCACTCTCTCACACACATAATTGTGGACTAAATACAGTAGTTGGAAATGGTCTTTTTGCCACACACACACACACCACACACACACACACACACACACACACACACACACACACACACACACACACACACAGTTATTTTTTTTTACCTGGGTGTGGAATGTAGAAGTTCTATGTCACCTAAGTAAAGGCTTCTAATTGGCAAGATTGCCTGTCTATTGTTATGTAACACAGAGAGAGAGAGAAAGAGAGAGAGAAAGTACCATGTACACCAGAGTGTCCTAGTGGTTACTCAGGTTTGGTTAAATCAGGTGCGTAGTCAGTTCTGTGGTCATGCAGAGTGGTGGGAGTGGATGTGAATCCTAGAGCAGCAGTACACAAACACACAAACACACACACACACACACACAAACGTTTGCAGAGACAGCAGTAGAAGTGGAGTGTATTACTGCTGTAAAGGGCAATCTAAAAGGCCTGACTCTATATCTATCTCTGGCTTTTCCTAAGGACAGCCTCCATTGTACCGTGGTATTGGAGAGAGATGGATTGTGGGTAGGAGGCAGATAAATACAATGGCTGTTTGTGTGTGATTCTGTTGGCCTAGCAGGTCTTTTTGTGCCAGCCTGTATGCAGCGGTCATGAAGCATTCAGGTATAGAGGGGTGTGTGTGTGTGTGTGTGTGTGTGTGTCTGTCTCTGTGTGGTGAGCTATGCAAGTGTGCGTGTGTGCGTGCGCGAATGAAAGGATGACCCATATACTTGACCTGTGTCTTGGTCTCTGTGTGCGTGGTGTAGAAGCATACGTATTATGTTATGAAAGTATCCATGTTTTTGTACATGGACATGAAAGTGTGTGTGTGTGTGTGTGTGTGTGCGTGTGTGTGTGTGTGTGTGTTGGCTTTAGGCTTTACCTGTCTGCAGTCACGTCACCTGAGTGTTTCCTTCTTGAGTGTGGTAAAAGGCTCTTTGATGCTTTCTTGTCAAGAGGTGACACCCCCCCCCCCCCTTTCTGCCAGACATAGGGGACTCGAGTCACATGACTTGACTCGAGTCACATTTTTTAAGACTTGAGACTTGCTTGATCAACATGTATAAAAGACTCGACTTGACTTTGACTTGCTATTAATGACTTGAGACTTGACTTAGACTTGAGAGAAATGACTTGAAATGACTTGACTTTTTATTTTTTTACTTTACGATTTTAGAAAATCTGCTTAGGTGCTGTTGCATGCGTCACGCGAGCGAACCTGTCATTGTACCAAGTGACGCGACGCGACAGACCAACAGCAAGTGCCATATCAAATGAGACAGACTGAGGTAGGCTAACTTGCAAATATGGAAGGCTCTACGTTTATACCAAAAAATAATAATGTTTGGCTTCACAGATTATGTATCTGACAAGTCAAAGGAGAAATGAACAGCAGTCTGCAAGTGTGCAAAATAGCGACATAACCACCACCATGTTAGAAACCCAACGTCAAATTTGAGGCATGTTAAGAGTTGGCTTTGAATCTGTTATGCTTTTTAGCTAACGCCATATTAGGTTAAAATGTGTGAAATGGCAAAGTGAAACATTTTCTTGTCTAAGTTTAATCTTGATATAGCGAAAAATGTTGCCAATGTAACCTAAAGTAAGCGCCTCTCTTTCTCCCTTCCTCTTAAACACGTCCCTGTTCCATACGTTACAGCCTAGTTACTAACAACAGTAAGTAGGCCTAGCTAACTGCCAGCAATCAGCATAGAAAACTAGCTTATTTCACATGTTAGGCTTATGTATAATATGATATAGCATAGACGGTCCTAAACCCTCCTAAAACCTATTGCACTGTCACGCTTGTCAAAGTTTGGCAGTGACGTCGGCGGCAGCGTTTGATTGATTGATTAGTTCACATTATTGGTTCCTTGGAGATGTGACAGGTCAGGACAGGTGTCACTTGAACTGTTTGAATATATTTTCATGATTTGATGTAGCTTAGGCTACCTAATATTTGAGGCATATTGAAACAATTATAGGCTATTTTATAATAGGTCTACTTGAAATACATTTATTTTTATTCGTATACATTTCATCTTATTCTATAAACCGTTAAGATGTAGCTTGAATGAATGCAATGTCTATTTGTTTGTTACAAATAAAACTCCAGCAGTTCATAACTAACCTATTGTAGCTTATTTTAAAATGAAAACATGGGTAAATCATGAATTTCAATGATTTGGCTATGACTTGACTTGACTTGCTTGACCCAAGCTATGACTTGACTTGACTTGCTTGACCCAAGCTACTGTATGACTTGACTTGCTTGACTGTCACAAAAAATGACTTGGACTTGCTTGAGACTTGAAGGTTAAGACTTGAGACTTGCTTATGACTTGCACATGTGTGACTTACTCCCACCTCTGCCCTCCCCACACACACACACATACATACACACACACACACACACACACACACACACACACACACACACACACACACACACACCAACCACCCAAGGGTCTGCCACCGGGGGTCATCGGCATGACTATCATGGGATGCTCCATCAAGTGCGCTGAACACTCAGGGCAACGGCAGTACTTTCTCAAGAGTCTTGTTGCCAGGCAACAGAACGTCAGGGGCTTCACGACACGTGATGAGCAGGAGAGAGGAGGAGGCAGGCAGTGTGGCGGAGGAAGTGGTGATGAAGAGCATGAGTATGATGGTGGTGGTGGTGATGATGATGATAGTGGGGGAGAGGGAGGATGAAGATAATGGTGGGGTGATGGTTATGATGACCTGAGTGAAGACGGTTTTTGTGTCCCTCAATTTACTTTTCTCTCTCTCTCTTTATCTTCTTTTTTCTGCATCTTCGTTTTCATCATCTGTTTCATCATATTGCTTCTTCTACAGTCTGTCAGGATTCATTTGTATGTGTGTGTGTGTGAGTGTTATAGAGGAGCAGAGAGATATGGTGTTCAGTGGCCAGTTGGCATTGTCACTGCAATTGGTGTCTGTAACCATGGCGTTGGTCTGTCTGTCTGTTGTCTCTCTCTCTCTCTCTCTCTCAATCTCTCTCTGTCTCTGTCTGTCTCTCTCTCACACACACACCCTTCCTCTCTTTCTCTTCCTCACTTTTTCTGGCTCGGTTCCACTTTCCACATCTCTGTTTCTCTCCCCTCCATCCTCTCTCTCCCCCTCCCCTCCTCCTTTTCTCTCCCTCCTTTGCTCTCTCTCTCTTTTACTGCTTTTTTCTTTTAATGGCTTTTATCTCACTCCTTTCTAAATTGAAAGAAAAACAGCAAGTGATTTCTTCTTTATCTTGCTACTTCTCTCACCCTCTTTCACACTCTTTTACTGTCTCGCTCACTCTTCCTCCTCCTCTCCTCCCCCTCTCACACTCTTTCTCCCTCTGTCTCTATTTCTCTCCATCCCTCTCTCTCCCTCTCTCCCTGAGGGTTGGGTCTTTAGTTTCCGTATGAAACCCTGTAACTAGGAGTCACACCACTTCAAAGGGAAGCTGCCTGCCTGCCTAGTGAAAGGGGAAAAGGGATGTGTTTCCAGTCACAGTTTTTGTGTGTGTGTGTGTGTGTGTGTGTGTGTGTGTGTGTGTGTGTGTGTGTGTAATGAAGATAGAAAAATATACTGATAGAAAAGACATAGCGGAGAGTGCAGAGTGAATTCATGATCCGTCTTTGAGTATGTGCACAAATCTAAGAGTCTTTCTCTTTCTCTGTGTGTGTTTGTGATCGTATTGTTCCTGCCCATGCAACTATGTGCACAAAGATGATGATTGCAAGACACCACCTGAGGCCAGAGAGCGATG
>NW_027468664.1:29289462-29301962 GCF_046254945.1 Alosa pseudoharengus | reverse complement strand
AGTTTGACAAGACTCAGGGAGGAGTTCTTTCTTTCTCAGTTTCTTGCACTCTGTCTCTCTCTTTCTCTTTCTCTCTCTCTCTCTTCCTATCCTTATCTGTCTCTCTTTTTCTTTCTGTCTCTCTCTCTCCTCTTTTCTCCTCTCTCTCTCTCTCTGCTCCTCTCTTCTCCTCTCTGTCTCCAACTCTATCTCCATCTCACTGCCCTTCGCAGTGTTCTGTCTGTTCATCTCTAGCGGCCTATTGAATGCCTTTTGGAAAGACTTGACTCGGCCAAAGGGCTTCCTCAGTCCATGGATGATTTAATAGAATTATGCATAGATCCTAAGGTGTGTGTGTGTGTGTGTGTGTGTGTGTGTGTGTGTGTGTGTGTGTGTGTGTGTGTGTGTGTGTGTGTGTGTGTGTGTGTGTGTGTGTGTGTGTGTGTGTGTGTGTGTGTGTGTGTGTGTGTGTGTGTGTGTGTGTGTGTGTGTGTGTGTGTGTGTGTGTGTGTGTGTGTGTGTGTGTGTGTGTGTGTGTGTGTGTGTGTGTGTGCGTGCGTGGTATGTTAGGCATGTGTGTTATCTGTGGCCCTGTTTTGTGGACAAGTATAGTCACATCATTTTGGGAGACCTTGAGGCATGCAGTGTGTGTGTGTGGAGGTGCACCTTAGCTGGTAGCCCAATAGATATTCCTTCTCACTCAGTAGTCTGTGGAATTCAAGGTAAACACCTTGAGTCACCCAAAGTCGATTTGTGCACACACCCACGCAGCACACACTCTCTCACACACATGCACACACACACACAGTCAGAGTTGTACCTCAGAAAAGCGTTCTACTCATTGACATAGTCACATTCCCCTCTTGCTTTGGTAAAAGACCCTGCATGTGCTATGGAAAAAACAAACCACACATAACTCCTTGCTGATGGTCCTCTGCCCCCCTCTGTTCATATCATGGAATTGCAACCAGACTAATTGCACAGATGACAACACAGTGTTTTAGTAATTAAACCTTAATGTATTTAACTATATGTACAGTGTTATTATTAATACTAAATTACTTGATAACACAGTGAATTTTGTTATGTTTGTTATGATGCATTTGTTGGTCAGGTCACATTTTAAGATTGAGCTTGATGACTTGTAAGCTTATTATGTCGTTAGTGTACATGATCAAAAAGGTTGACGAAAGGGATCTTTATGACAAAACAATTCTATTGTCCCAAGTTCTCCCAGTAGGTTGGCAGAACCCTTTTTCTAGTCAAATCTTTCAAAATCATTTTTCTCGTTCTTCATCGTTTTTCTATGTACTGCAGCCATAGACATATAAGAATTTATAAGCAACGACTATGACATATAGACCCTTTCAACAATAAAAACAAAAACAATGCTTGAACGTTCTATTTGGGCCCCAATCTATTTCCTCAGCATTAAGATAACATATGGAATGTTAAAAAGGAAGTCTTGTGGGGCCAACTATGATGCTGATAATGGAACTCTCTTGAAAGGGTCCATAGGGTCTACATAGATCACTGGCTGCAGCTGAACCAAGGATCCTTGATTACTAATGCTCTCTGGCTGAACTGAGACCAAAAATGGTTCTAGAATTAGAATACTGGAAGTAGAACCTTCAAGAGGATCTTCCATGGCAACAGGCTGAAGAACCATATTCATTCCTTTGCTTGCGGTGAGGGGAGAGGCTGGAGCCCTGACCTATGAGATCAGTCGTCAGGGCCATTCCCACACAACATGGGGGGGGCTCCCCACAGAGAACGCGCCACACTCACTTCACCCACAGCTTCCTTACACGCGCACACACACACACACACACACACACACACGCATACAGCATACAACACACACACACACATACAACACACACGCACACAACACACACGCACACATACACACACAACACGCGCACACACATATGATCACAACCCACAAGTACACACGCGTACACACATGCGGCAAAACGGACAAGCCTGCAATTACAATTGCAATTACGCTTTCTACACATCTCACACCACTTCCACCATTATGTACCATTACTTTCTCAAACATGCACACACACCCACTGATTTGCACACGCGCACACACACACACACACACACACACACACACACACACACTGCCACCTACTGTACATGAACACACGCCCACACAGGCAGATTTAGGTGAGGTGAGCTCTTTGATGTTGAGCTCTGCGTTAATTAATTCCAGGTTTGCTCCAAGGGTGCTGTGAAGGTGAAGGCAGTTTTGGATGTGATGAGATTGCAAAAGCAGGCTCACACACACACAGCACACACAGACACAGCACACACACACAGCACACACACACAGCACACACACACAGCACACACACACACACACACACACACACACACACACACACACACACAGGTTTTTATAAACTGAAAAACATTTCCTTGAAATGCTCACCATGTTCTTAAGCTCCATGATTTGGTTATCAGCCATGCAGCCCCAGCTGGTGTGTGTGTGTGTGTGTGGGTGTGTATGTGTGTCTGCATGTGTGCATGTGTGTGGGTGTGTATGTGTGTCTGCATGTGTGCGTGTGTGTGTGTGTGTGTGGGTGTGTATGTGTGTCTGCATGAGTGCGTGTGTGTGGGTGTGTATGTGTGTCTGCATGTGTGCGTGTGCGTGTGTGTGTGTGTGTGTGTATGTGTGTCTGCATGTGTGCGTGTGTGTGTGTGTGTGTGTGTGTGTGTGTGTCTGTATGTGTGCGTGTGTGTGCGTGTGTGTGTGTGTGTGTGTATGTGTGTCTGCATGTGTGCGTGTGTGTGTGCATGTCCTGTCATCGCATGCAAACCCTACTTTCACCTTCACAGCATCCTGTGTGTGTTGGTGTGCGTCTGTCCATGTGTGCATGTCCTGTCATCACATGCAAACCTTACTTTCACCTTCAGCATCCTGTTTGTGTGTGTGTGTGTGTGTGTGTACAGTATCTGTGTTTGCACGTGCATAGGTGCGCTCATCAGTCATATGTTTATGGAGTGTCGTGCTGCGTGGCGCATGTGTTTGGTTGCTGCTGCATCTGTCTGTGCAAGTGTGTGTGTGTGTACGTGTGTTTGTGTGAGTACGTGATTGAGTGTGTGTCGTGTGTTTTGGTTGCTGCTGCATCTGTCTGTGCAAGTGTGTGTGGGTGTCTGAAGGAGAGCATGAGGGCTATTTGTGGATCCCAGACACGCAAGGGGTCTCAACATGGTCCGGCCTCTGCACACTCAAGCCTTGATGATATTCACATGGTCTCAGACACACAGGACACAAACAAACACACACATGCAGAGTAGCATCACACACACACACACACACATCTCTGCACACTCAAAGCCTGATGATATTCACACTGTCTCAGACACACAGGACACAAACACACACACACGCAGAGTAGCATCTCACACACACACACACACACACACACACACACACCTCACCACACTCAAGGCTTTATGATATTCACACTGTCTCCTCTCTCAGACACACAGGACACAAACAAACACCCACATGCAGAGTAACATCACACACACACAAACACACACACACACCTCTTTGAAATCAAATAATTTTGACCTGAGACCTCTGCTCTGCTCAAATATGTTTACATTTGCATCTGTGGTGCACTGTATGTATTGTCAATTCTAACCTGACACTTTTCTGTGTGTGTGTGTGTGTGTGTGTGTGTGTGTGTGTGTGTGTGTGTGTGTGTGTGTTAGGACCTGAATAAGCGTCTCTCTCTGCCGGCTGATATCCGGATCCCTGACGGCTACCTGGAGAAGCTGCAGCTCAGCAGCCCCCCGTTCGACCAGCCCCTCAGCCGTCGCTCACGCAGGGCCTCGCTGGTGAGTGTGTGTGTGTGTGTGTGATGCAGTCCTTCCTTATAGGTGAATGTATGTATTTTGTTTCTGCGCGGCAGGCTTTCTTTTAGTGTGTGTGCTACAAAGTCATACTTAGTCTGTGTGTCTGTGTGTGTGTGTGTGTGTGTGTGCACACGTGCACGTGCACGCGTAGGTGAAAGTGTGTGTTTTGTCTTTCTTCATGACAAGCTTTATTCAATTATGTTTATGTGTTTACAAAGTTGTGTGTGTGTGTGTGTGCGCCCATGCGCATGTGTGCGTGTGTCTACAGGAACTTCTCTGTACCTTAACCTTTTCTGTTCCATATAGATGTTTGTTTATGTGTTATGAGTACGGATATGCATGTAACGATTTGGGTTGTGTCCATGTAAATACAGGAAAATGTTTCTTTGTGTGTGTCTGTGTGTGTGTGTGTATCTGTGAATGGATTGACCTAGTTTTGAATACACAGAAAGTTGGATTAAAATTTAGCATGAAAAGTGTATCTCCCATTAGATCTAATCCTATTTTAGCGTGTACACATTGCTCACACTGATAAACACACACACACACACACACACACACACACACACACACACGGTCATGGTCGCTCACACACTCTTACGCTTGATTCCTTTGTCTGTCTGTGTTCTCCGAAGGTTTTGCATTTGAATGCTGCTGCTTCTCAGTATCTCTGTGTCGTCTTGGTGTCTATTGTTCCAGTCTGTCATCTGTCTCTGTCTCTCTGCCGTGTGTGTGTGTGTGTGTGTGTGTGTGTGTGTGTGTGTGTGTGTGTGTGTGTGTGTGTATGGGAGAGAGAATGATGAGAATGTGCCGCCCCCTGCTGTTCTCTCAATATTATTGCATCTGGCACAAAAATGTCATAACAATGTGTGTGTGTGAGAATATCTTGCTGTGTGTTTAGTTTATGTATTTTTGTGTATTTGGATATTTATTGTGTAGAGAATATTTAGTGTTTTAATGTAGGTGTATACATTTGTTTGTGTGTCTATTCAACATTATCTAATGCTATGGATGTGCATTTGTTTCTGTGAGTGTACATGCGTTATCTTATTCTCGTCGTATGTGTGTGTTTGCATCTGATAGTTTAGATGTGCGTTTTGTGTGTGTGTGTTTGTGTGTTTGTCTGTGTCTGTGAATGTACATGTGTTATCCTATTCTGTTAGTATATGTGTGTTTGTTTGCTTCTGATAGTCTAGATATGTGTGTGTGTGTGTGTGTGTGTGTGTGTGTGTGTGTGTGTGTGTGTGTGTGTGTGCGCGCTCGCGCGTCAGTGCCAGAGGTAGATGAATGGGCACTGTGTGTGAAGTGCTATTGGCTGTGGTCCTGTTGGCTGTTGAGTGCCCTCTAACGCTCGTCTGTGTGTGATCTTAGATAAGAGGTCTGCTCAACGTGTGTGTGTGTCTCCTCCTAATTAAACATAACATCATCGTTAATCTCTCTCTCTCTCCCCCTCTCTCATTCTCCCACTCACTCTCACACAAACACTCACTTGCACACACTCTTTCTCTCTCTCTCTCTCTCTCTGTTATTTGTTTTAGTCGGAAATTGGGTTTGGAAAGCTGGAGACCTACATAAAACTGGACAAGCTGGGAGAGGTAAGAGTCAAACACACACACACACACACACACACACACACACACACACACACACACACACACACACACACACTAACACACAGAGACAAATGCACGCACACATCCACATACAGATAAGTTGTCACATAATACACCCATATTTGTACACACACACACACACAGTTCTCTGTCTGCCCAAAGCTTGTCTGTGTTTCTGTGCTTTCACATTGCACAAAGAGTGTGTTAAAAAGCTGTTCACTGTCAGACACACTGAGCACTAGACTCTTTTAAACGGTGTACGTCTGTAAGTGTCAGAGAGGCCGCAAGAGCAGGATTAGGTTCATATTATATTAATGGCCTTTCTCTCTACCTCAGACAGACGCACGCACACATGCACACACTGTGAGCCACACATCGAGAGAGAGAGAGAAAATAAGCTGTTTTGGTTCAAGACTTCTCTCTGGCTACATCCACACTTATACAATCTCATCCACACGCACGGAATCTTGTCTGCACAGGACATTCATAGGCAGAAGTGGGGATACCTGAAGCTTGAAGCACATGACCATTTGCACAAATCACATGACTGCACATTCTCACCAGCAAGGGCAGCAGGAAGGCTAATGCTTGTATTTTAGGAATCTTTTATGGTTTACGTTTGTCCTGCTCTTCTTCATGTCTGTCTGTCTGTCTGTCTGTTCCTGTCTGTCTGTTCTTGTGTAAGAATCTTGTCTTGCCTGACTTCCTATGTCATTGTGGCAGTTTTAACATGGCACTTTCTGTGTGTGTGTGTGTGTGTGTGTGTGTGTGTGTGTGTGTGTAGGGTACCTATGCCACGGTGTATAAGGGCCGGAGTAAGCTGACGGAGAACCTGGTGGCCCTGAAGGAGATCCGACTGGAGCACGAGGAGGGAGCGCCCTGCACCGCCATCAGAGAAGGTACAATAGCCATCCCATCTATCTATCTGAGAAGATACAATAGCCATCCCATCTATCTATCTATCTATCTATCTATCTATCTGAGAAGGTACAATAGCCATCCCATCTATCTATCTATCTATCTATCTATCTATCTATCTATCTACTGTATCTATCTATCTGAGAAGGTACAATAGCCATCCTATCTATCTATCTATCTATCTGAGAAGGTACAATAGCCATCCCATCTATCTATCTATCTATCTATCTATCTATCTACTGTATCTATCTATCTATCTATCTGAGAAGGTACAATAGCCATCCTATCTATCTATCTATCTGAGAAGGTACAATAGCCATCCCATCTATCTATCTATCTATCTATCTATCTATCAAGGTGCAATAGGCATCCCACCTATCTATCTAGTCTATTCATTCAGTCATCCATCCCTCTATCCTCCATCCATTCATTCAGTCATCCATTCAGTCTATCTACCCATCCACCCATCTGTCTGCATGTCTATTAGAATAGATTAGATAGGGCAGATTATGATTCACCTATCCTTCTGTCAACACATTAATTCTATAAGATCTATCTACTGATGCATTTATCCATCTAGTCCAGTGTTACTCATTGCGCGGCTCGCGAGCCACATGCGGCAAGCTATAACTGGTGGCTCGCATGGCAGCTTTGGCGAGATTTCGCCAAATTTGGTTTTACTCATTTTGAGTAGGCCTAAACTGTTTGCGAAAGGCCATCATCTCTGGCCCCAGCTTGATAAAAACAAAGGTAGGCTAGGCTCTGATTTAGCCTAGTCTACTGTATGACTTCAACGAGGTGATCTTTAGTTTCGTTCTGCTTACAGTATCTCACTGCTACTTGCAACACCTTTGAATGCAATCCGTTGCCCTGTTTACCGGCAATGCTACAGCGGACTTTAACTGCCACCTCGTGGCGATAAGTTGTAATACATTTCACGCAGCTGCTTGAATCACGGAAAGCGTGAATGAAGTGGCCACTTCTAAATGGGACCCACTGTATGTGGTAACACAGCCAATAATTTTTTTCAAATGTGCTTCATAAACAACTGCACTACAAAAACGCAAACATCTGAATTATACTTCTCCCTTCACCCAAAACCTGAAGGTGTAATGAAGGTGAAAGGAAGTTATTAAGCCTTAATGGTGCTTCCTAAAGGGGGTATTGTCAAACCTGGCAACACAGCCCGCATGCCACGTGGCATTGTTTACAAAACTTAACCGCAGCGCACGTTTGCAGGCACAGGCAGGCGACGTTAGTTCCGCTAGCGTGCAACACAAAATGGACCGGTTTTTAATAATAAAAAAAAGGGACAGAAATGAGCTCAAAAGCAAGAGAGACAGACACACACACACAGTGTTGTAGCGAACAGTGGATGAGGGAAATGAGTCTGAGGAAGCAGCAAACAAAAATCAGCAGGAAGACACCGGGGAGGGGACGAGCAGACAAACGGCAGGTGTAACGTTACCCAGTATTGGCTGTGTTATTTCTTTTTTTGTGGGATGTCCAATTTATATGTAGAAATGCACATTTGCAAAGGTGACTTAGTATGTTGTCGTAAAAGTGGCTCTCCTTTTGATTTTGCACTGCCAATGTGGCTCTTGTGAAAAAAATAGTTAGGATCACTGATCTAGTCTATTCATGTATCCATTTATAATCCCATTCATCCATCCATCTCTTCATTGATATAATCATGTCTCTATCTGTTAGCATTAGGGTTGGGTATCGTTTGAATTTGAACGATTCCGATTCCAATTCCGATTTCTTATTTCGATTCCGGTTCCTAGCGATTCTCGATTCCGATTTTTTTAAGAGGCTGGGTCAAAAAAAGTTTAGGATATTTTAAATGAGCTAGCTAACCAACGGTCTTTCTCAGGGTATCTGCACATTTTCCAAGTGCAAATTTAAAGACTTTTAAGACCTTTTCAAGACATCTAAATGAAACTTAAGACTATACCACGGCAAAAAGATATATATGACTGTTTATGCAATAGTAGTTTTTTTCCTACTAATTTTAACCCCCACCCCATTTTGGATGTCTACAGAAGTTACCAAATATATTTTGGCGAAAGAAAAATAATTGTGTGTGAATTACCTTCAAAGCTATAAATGCCCAATTTTAGGGTCTGGGCTGCTTGCTTTTGAAGCTGGCTGTACATATTTGGTTTTGCTTACTGCTGAGGCTGACTGTTCTTCACCTGTGTCTGTAGTAGCCTAGGCTACTTGCCAAAGACATGTGCACTGGACTGGATTCCCTTCAATATTTTTTTCAAAGTTAGACTAAGCTATTTACATATTTTAATAAGCCTACTTTATATAATTTACTATGAGCATCTATTGTCCAATATGCAGCACAGCAAATTAAAGTTAATCCACTACTTTACATTTTGCATACCAGTTGTATCTAAACCAACCAAAGCTTGACTGAAACATTGTAAAACCATTGACTTGTTTTAAATTAATTAAGAGACAGGTCCTCCTCGCATGATCCTGCTGAAAACCGCTGGTTTCATCTCAAGCACGCACGTATTATGAACACACGTTTTTATGTAGCCAGTCGCCGACATTCAAAAAATATGCGGTTACAGTTTACAACTTTTGCGAAGTAGGCCTAGCCTACTGGGAAACGCTGGCAAGCAAGCTGCTGGCAGATATTACAGGTAGGCTATTATAACTTAGACAGATATTTTCTTCCCTAGGCTAGGCCAGCAACACACGCTGGAAAGATGCAAACAGATCAACTTAACATATAGCCTACAGTATTTCCTCCTAATTGCGAAGATTGCACATAATTTGACCAGCAGTCTTCGCGTCCATAGTTTGTGAAACGATGCTGCGTCCGAGCAACGATTTTAGATGCCAAGCGCAACTCCAAAAAAGAGAACAAATGAGCGTCCGGCTTGAGGCTGCGCCGGACGCCGGACAGGGCTTTTAAAATCCATATGTCCGGCCTAAATTCGAACGTATGGCCAACCTATCACTCTTTCTTTCTTTTGCTCATTCTACCGTAGGCTTCCTCATTCCACGTCCTGTATAGGCCTATCTCCCTGGCCTCAGCTACACCACGAAAACGCAGGCATATTAGGCACATAGGCCTACTGTATTATTACTGTTTTCACTCCTTTAACCACACCCGTGAAAAACATCTTCACTCTGCAACCACTACACTTCCTCCCGTAGCCTAATAGCCTAGTCACTTATACAATTGCGTTTTAAATACACGAAACTGGATTGAGACATCACTCGCTCTCTTGCACTCGCTGGCGGTCCCATAAGCACATTTAATACCTCTCTTTCGAAAATTCAGTTGTATTTAAGACTATTTAAGGATCCGCGGGAACCCTGCTTTCTGAATGAAATAGTCTGACCTTCTCCATGAATTTTAATTCTATGAACTATGCGCTTCTTTGTTGGTGTTCAGCCGTTTCTTCTTCAGGTCGGCGGACTGGGAATCGAAACTAGGAATCGAAATTTAAACTTTTTAACGATTCCGGGAAAATCGCAAAGATAGTCCCGGTTCCAACCAATACTCGATATTCGATATTCGATGGGGCATCATTGTGTAACTGTGCACTTATCTCTCCTCTCCTGTGTTAAGTAAGGGATAATGTATTGTCCGCCGGTAATTATCAGAAAATAAGTCCCGACAGGGAGAACAGAACCCTTACGCACAGCGGACCTGAAGGGATTAATAAGCGAACGGACTTACGGAGGGATATGAAAGACGTTAATCAACCCGTTGCCATTGACAGCGCTGATTATATACTTTGCCGGTGATTATATAGATTTAACATAGGCCCGAACGTTGGGAAGGCCCATTCATGTGAATGGAACTTTCTGCAGCACTCTGAAGAGCCGTGTAATAAATCTCTATATCCATCAGCGATTCATCCCTCTCCCTCTCTCACCAGTCTATAAGCTGTCCATCGATCCATCCATCAACGTTTCATCCCTTTCTCTCTCTCACCAGTCTATAAGCTGTCTATCGATCCATCCACCAGCGTTTTATCTCCCTTGACCCCCACTATAGAGCTAGCTGTCCATCCAGAGCTTTCAGCCATCTGGCTGTCTGATGCACTGCCCAATTTAATGCATCCCTCTGCTCAGGAAAGAAGGGAAAAATCTATCCGTCCCCATTTTTGTCCATCCGTCCAATAGCTTCACTCACTGCCCTCTATTTCTATTCTCTCTCTCTCCCTCTCTCTCTCTCCCCCCTTCCTTTTTCTTTGGCTTTCACAGTGTCATTGCTGAAGGACTTGAAGCATGCTAACATTGTGACGTTACATGACATTGTTCACACGGATAAATCCCTGACGTTAGTCTTTGAGTACTTGGTAAGCACATGTTTATTATTTATTCATTGTCAAAATTACCTATCTGTATAAGTGCATGTTGGGAGTTGTAGTCCCCGTAGAGTACATAAATGATGTCACTTCCTGTGCAGGATAAGGACTTGAAGCAGTACATGGATGATTGTGGAAACATCATGAGTATGCACAATGTAAAAGTAAGTCTCATCAATACACTCACTCACTCACACTCACACTCACACTCACACACACTCACACTCACACACACACACACACTCACACTCAGACACCCTGACACACACAGCCAGGCGCACTTATATGGACATACTTAGAAATGGGCACATTGACATGTACTGTACATGTATAAAGACTACCTATGTTGATTGAGGGGAAGCATGAATTTCTAACATTGTGTGTGTGTGTGTGTGTGTGATGGTCAGATCTTCCTGTATCAGATCCTGCGGGGTTTAGCCTACTGTCACAAACGGAAGGTTCTACACAGAGACCTCAAGCCCCAAAACCTGCTCATCAATGAGCGGGGAGAACTCAAACTCGCCGACTTTGGTAAGAGACAAGTCTGTGTGTGGGACTGTTTGTTTGTTTGTTTGTTTGTGTGTGTGTGAGAGAGAGTTAGTTTAAGTGTTTCTGCGAGCGTGTGTGTATCTGTCTGTGTGTGTGAAAGAGTATATTATTTAACTGTGTGTGCGTGTGTGTGTTTGAGAATGTGTTAGTTTCGGTGTGTGTTTGTGTGTGCATGTGTGTGTTAAAGGGAGAGTGATTCATGAGGGTAACAGAACCTGACGTACAGTATGCCAAAAAGATCAATTGGAGATTGATGCTAATTGCTATGACCATTAATCTAATTAATCTCTTTCTGTGTGTGTGTGTGTTAGGTTTGGCCAGGGCCAAGTCAGTGCCCACTAAGACCTATTCCAATGAGGTGGTGACGCTGTGGTACAGACCTCCAGATGTGCTGTTGGGATCCTCAGAGTACTCAACTCAAATAGACATGTGGTAAGTGTGTGTGTATTAATGAATACTCCAATCAAATAAACATGTGGTAAGAGAGTGTGTGTGTGTGTATGTGTCAGTGTGTGTGTGGTTATATTGATTAATAAGTGTCTGTGTTTGTAGTAATGAGTATTCCACTCAAATATATGTGTGTGTGTGTGTGTCTGTATAAATGAGAATTTTTTCTTTAATATACATGTGGCAAATGTCTGTGTCTGTGTGTATGCATGTGTGTGTGTACATGTGCGGTTATATTGATTAATAAGTGTCTGTGTTTGTAATAATGAGTATTCCACTCAAATATGTGTGTCTGTGTGCGTCTGAGTGTGTGTGTGTGTGTCACAAATGTCTGTGTCTGTGTGTGTGCTTATGTGTTTATGTATTGGTGAGCTTGTGTGTTAGCGTGTGGGTGTGCAGTATTTGTAAGTTGTGAATTCCACTCTCTGAGTTGGGCAAGCGTGTGTGGCCAAGTGAAGGCACAGAAATGGAGGCCACTCAGTGAATATGGCAGATTCCAACCCTGAATCACCTCCTGCTTGTTACCTCTAGCCAAATGAGCATTTCAAATCACCAGACATGGAATACTATGAATATGCTGCATACAATGAAGTCTGGCAACTTTTCTCAAGCTCACAACTCTTGTTTCTCTCCCCCACCCCCCTCCTCTGTGCGTGTGTGTGTGCGTGTGTGTGTGCGTGCGTGTGCGTGTGTGTGTGTGCGCGCGTGTGTGTGTGTGTAGGGGCGTTGGGTGTATATTTTATGAGATGGCTGCTGGTCGGCCTCTGTTCCC
>NW_027468664.1:29276962-29281962 GCF_046254945.1 Alosa pseudoharengus | reverse complement strand
GTTGTGAAACACATACACTTGTGAGCATTTTTTGAAGGTTCATCTCTTTCTACTGCAGATATTTATTTCTCTTAACCCGTGAAGTAAACTTGGTCTGTTTCCTAAGGATCTCATGTCGACTCTTTGTGTCTTCTTCCTTCTCTGTCTGCGGTGTCATTATTTTTATTTATTTATGCACTCAGTTGGTACCTTTTATCCAAAGCGACTTACAGATACCAATTGTTGGGGCCAGTCTCCCTGGAGCGACTCGGGGCAGTTGGGAATTGAAACCCACAACCTCTGTGGCTGCTTTGTGCCGAGCTCCTTAGCTACTGCGCTATTAAGGTCAACTTGTTAAAGGCATCAGTGTCAGTGGCTGATTACATTTGCGCCACTTCTTTTGCTCCACATTCATAAGGCATTTGAACTGGTTTAGGGTGTTTTATGTACACAGAAATACCTATCCACCTTTTAAACCACATTGTAATATACCTCCGACTCAGAGATATGATATGTCAAAAATATAACCACACAATTCTGTTAATCTCCTGTTTGTCGAAAAAAAAATTGTTTTAGGTATTATTTGAAGTGGACATTTTTTCAGTAGTCTTATTAATGCATGGGCAGATGGTCAGAAATCATCCTGCCTCAAAGAAAGCGCCTGATTAATTCAATATTTAATATATATTGTACACCAGCTAGACTCAGCTGAGCTAATCTACATGTTGCTTCAGAAGCATGGAGTTGAGTTGAAGAGTGTCATTTTTAAGCTGAGGACCACACCTTTAAAGAAGAAATGCACAGCAGATTTTTTGCTTGCTTTTCTTTTTCTTGATGTGACTAAAAAGGGCTAAATATACTGGGCAGTATTGTGCAAAAGTCTTAAGCCCAATTTGTGGTTCAGCGTCGACTCAATGTCATCGCCACGCGGAGTCTCTGCATCACCGTGCACTACCCCCCCCCCCCCCCTCCAACCCCTGCGCCGTTGCCAGGTGTAGGCAGCGCAGACGCCAAGGACTGTAATTGGTTACTCTTTGGCTGCCCCTAGATTTGTCACTCCAGAAATGGGTACGTTCTGATTAATGCAACGGCTTACAACACTGGCTTTACGCAATGCATGCGGGGATTCCCAGCATGCATTGCTTTAAGGCAGCGTAGTAAGTGGCTACTACCGGGGCGGTGGTAGTGTAGTGGTTAAGGAGCTGGGCTAGCGTGCAGTAGCCTGAAAGTTGTCGGTTCAATTCCCGGCTTCCACCGTTGTGCCCTTAAGCAAGGCACTTAACCCCTTTGTTAGTTGCTCCGGGGACAATGTGATCCCTTGTAATAGAGCTGACATATGTAAGTCACTTTGGTCAAGAAGTGTCTGCTAAATGTAATGTAATGTACCTGAATACGAACATACCCAATGCTTTGATGACCACACTCATCTGTCACTCTCCCCATCATCAAGACAGCTAACACAGGAAACACATGCCCAGCACCAGATAGCACAAACAAAATGTGTACCCAGGCCCAGTTCCCATCATCAGCTCTGCCAGACCAGCAGTGGTGCCCCAATTATCAGTCTCACAATAAGGGGGAAACTGCTTACGGCACCGTCTGGTTCTGGTTCCGGTTCTGACTCATTAGTGGGCTGGGCATGCCAGTCAGTGGTCTGGGTGGGAAATGACAGCTCAGTCAGCAGCTTCAACCCAATGGGCTGGACTAGCATGCAGGAGCCAGAACAATTGTGGGTTTGATTCCTGGCTTCCACCGTTGTTGTGCCCTTAAGCAAGGCACTTAACCCCGAGTTGCTCCGGGGACAAGGGCCCTTGTAATATAATTGACATACTGTACAGTATGTAAGTCACTTTGGATTATAAAATGGTCTAGTAAATGAATAAAAGTAAGACTGGCCACCACCAAAACAACAAATCCAGTGATGGCCCAACACTGATACCGGACCGGACCAGAACAAAAACCACACCCTCTGTACCCTTTAACACTGTGCACACACCTCCTGTAGTCTGGTTGCACACCAACAAAGATGGTGAGAAATAAAAAGATATATTATGCTCCCCAAAAACCCTACTACAGCAAAACAAAACATAAAATGTGGCACAACATGCTACATTGGCCCGAGCAACATTCGGGTCCAATGTGCCCAGGGTGGCCCGGGTCCTTTCCCGATCCCACCCCATCTCTCACTCTCACTTCCTGTCATCCTTTTCACTGCCCTATCTAATAATGGGAAAATGGCCCCCAAAATGCAAAGTGGGCTTAGACAGCCTACTGTATGTGTCTCCAGACGTGCTCATTGGAACATCCCTATTACACTCATGCACACATGCACCAGTCATTGTTATATAGCATTCAATGCTTCATTTTATTCAAAAAAACAACAAACTGTGTATTTCATCAGAAAGCACAAATATAAAATTAATATGAGAATACATTTGTTAACAATTTCATAATGAAAAAATAAGAAAAGCTAGTATAAAGCTTATTTTCATTTTCTTTCCAATGTTTATCTGGAATCTCGTCTACAAATTAAAAAAAAATTGGAAATAATACATTTTTGCGTTTCTTACAAAGGCAAGGCACAGACGGTAACACAGTTGAAGCATATGACAGTGCATACAATACAGTATAATACAACATACACGAGAATCACAAACAACCCATTCACAGCGTGTAGTTTGCTTCTTTAACAAAACAAAAATAGGCATGGCGGTATAAAGCTTTTGGTAGTATAGTGTTAAAGGTGTACTAAGCAAGTTTTTGTTGTCAAAAATGGTAACATTTTATTTGGATACACCGTCTACGAGACTTTACAGATGGTTTGTTGAAATTCCCACCACCAAACCTACCCTGGAAATCCAGAGTTCTCGCGAGAGCACAATTTAAATTGTGCCCGCAAGATACTCTGGCCATGAGCAATGATCCAAATTTCTTCTACCTCTTGAGCGAGAGGGACCAATCAAATCGGTGTAGGCGGGACAAAGGCAAGCTGCACTGATGACGACGGTGCTGCGACGTCAGGAATCATCTAGAAAACATTGCAAGATAGCTACCGATGAACACCAGTTGTTTGAAACGGCTTTGGCCGCTACAATAAAGGATTTAGATTTGGCTTTTCAATTAAAAGAGGAGCAGAAAATCGCCCTCAAATCGTTCCTTTGCAAGAACTGGATACGTCACACCGTGAATTGTTGTGATTGGTCGTATCGTTATCCAACTGCGTGCAGTGAGAGTTTCAAATGCATGCTTGGTGCCGCCCCTCGAATTGGGCCATTTTCATTACTCGTGGCCAGACCCTTAATCTGAAAGATTCCAGGGTCTGGTTTACCAGGCTACACCAAACCATAAAAGTAACCAAATTTTGACAGATTGTTTATTTATGTTTGTGTTTATGGTTTGTTTATAACCTTAGTATCTGAGTTGTAAATAATCTGTAGGGGACCATCCAAATAAACCATGGCTGAAAAAATTAAATGCCTTTCGACCTACAATGATGATGTAACTCCTCAATATTACTGTGCACTTTACATCCACGGTCCCTCTCTCTTTTTATTCATGTATTTGTTTACATATAAATTGCATTTGTTTCGCTCTAAATTGTCAACAAATATGTTTAAAAAGACTGTAAAAGTATCTAAAAAAGCACCAAAACAGGAACAATTATCCAGCTGTTATCCTTCACATATATATATATATATATATATATATATATATATATATATATTACATCATTATTATTGCAGGTCTAAAAGCATTGCATTTTTTCCACATCAAAACCCACTGATGGCACCTTTAACGTCTGCATGGACTCAGCTGGTTAGGCTCAGAGATGAAGAGAAAGGGACGGCCAGCGTGTTGGCACAGAGGACCAGGGATCCTGAACTGACCAGGTACCAGAACCAGAACCAGAACCAGAACTGTAGTGTGATATGGTGAGTGGGTGTGTGTGTGAGGCATGTGTTTTGTGTGTGTGTGAGCTGTTTGCATATGAAGCAATACATTCAAGTGCCTTGAGTTTGAAATAAACAGATGAACTTTGCAACACTAGCACCACAGAAGAGAATGTTTGTGTGTGTTTGTCTGTATGTGTATGTGTGTGTCTGTCTGTCTGTTTGGTGTGTTGGTGGTTTGGTAAGCTTGTGTTTGGCTTTGATTATGTATGTGCATGTTGGAAATGTGTAGAACTTAAGACTGTGTGCCTTACTGAAATTAAATGTAGCCTTGTGTGTGTAAGTATGTGTGTGTTTATGTGTCCGTAGGCTTCAGTTACATATCACGGCACAACAGCCTAAAGGGAATGCACAACGCCCCCCACAAAAGCTCACTCAGCATTTTTTTTTTTTTTGCAGTTTGTCACTTCTCCACCTTTTGAGATGTGATTGCAAGGACTACATTTGGCTTCAATAATAAAAACAACAATAACAACAACAATGGTCCTTGTTTACAATGAAGGGGGTCAAATAGAACCAACCCCATAAATGGATAATGAATTCATACACTGGCCCAGTGCTGTGCGGTTTGGTTCGGTTCGGTTTGGTTTGATTCGGCTTGGCCCAAGTCAGCCTGTTGTTGTTGTTGTTGTTGGTGGTGTTGGTGTGTTCCAGTCAGGTCGGATCGGGGTTCAGGACTTCTGAGCTGCACTGGAGGATAGGAGGAGAGGGGAGGAGGAGGATGGGCCATCCAGGCTGGGCAGGGGGACCGGGAGCGGCCCGTGGAGCAGAGTCGGGAACTACAGACGGAGAGAGAGATGGAGATAGAGAGGAAGGGGGGGGGTAGAAAGAGAGGAGACAGAGAGAGAGAGAAAGGAAGAGATGGAAATGACAAAAGACAAGAGAAAGGAGGTACATTTGTAACTCCTCTGAGAATGATGTAGTTGTCATGAATGCTCAAAAAATGTGATGTACATGTTCCATCTTGTCTTTAATGGGAATGATGTGGTAATCATTAATGTTTTGAGAATGATTTGACCTACGTGTGCTGTTTTGTCTTATATCATTAATATTTTAAGAATGATGTGACCT
>NW_027468664.1:29264462-29269462 GCF_046254945.1 Alosa pseudoharengus | reverse complement strand
AATATGTAGACTTTAAGGACCCTAAAAAGACAAGCTAAGTTTTTTTACGCATTAATTATTATAGTGTGGCATGTGGGAGGATTGAGCAGACTCATCAATATTTGTGCTTAAGGTCTTGCCTTTGTTGTTAAATTAGCAAATTGATTTGTCTGGTTATTAAATTGACTTTATTTAGACTTAAGACTTCAATTCAATTGAGGGCCCCATGTGTGTTTATATACAGTAGGATATGTCTGGTTATCAGAGGAGTGGGCATTGCTGCATACATTTTACTTGACTTAAGACTTTGCTCATCACTGCACTTTGCTCATCACTCAGATTAGGGTCCTCAGTGTCTCTATCCTAGAGAGTTTTGATTGATTGATTGATTGATTGGTTTGGTTGGTTAATTGATTGATTGGTTGATTAATTAATTAAGTTTATCTGATGATTTTTAAAAGCACATAGGACTCTGCAGTACAGATTACATCCATTAAAAAAGGGCGGTGGTAGTGTAACACAGTGGATAAGGAGCTGGGCTAGCATGCAGTAGCCTGAAAAGTCGTGGGGTCAATTCATGGCTTCCACTGTTGTGCCCTTGAGCAAGGCACTTAACCCCAAGTTGCTCCGGGGATAATGTAAGCCCTTGTAATATAGTTGACATGTGTAAGTCACTTTGGACAACAGTGTCTGCTAAATGAATACATGTAAATGTCTGTAGTAGTCGTGTCTGCTAAATGAATACATGTAAATGTAAATGTCTGTAGTATTCGTGTCTGCTAAATGAATACATGTAAATGCCTGTAGTATTCGTGTCTGCTAAATGAATACATGTAAATGTAAATGCCTGTAGTAGTCGTGTCTGCTAAATGAATACATGTAAATGTAAATGTCTGTAGTGATCGTGGAGAGCAGCGGTTGCGGCGCCGGTACCTTGTCGTAGTAATAGCGCAGGGCCCGGCTCAGCTTGTCGTAGTTCATGTTGGTCTTGTTCTTGCGGAGCCCCCAGAGCTTGGCCACCTCCTCGGACTTGAGCAGTTTGAACTCGCCGTCGTTAGACGTCCAGCAGATGAGGTGTTTGTGGCTCTGGTCCAGCAGCAGCTGCAGCAGGAACTGCCACAGGGTGATGGCGCTCTCCATGGCTACCAGAGGAGAAAACATCATCATCATCATCATCATCGTCATCATCATCCTCATCTTTGTCATTGTAATGATCATCTCTACCACCTTCATCATCACTACCTTCACAACCATCATCATCATTGTCACTATCATAATCATCATCAGCACCATCATCATTATCTTCCTCATCATCTTCATCATTTATGAGAATCATTATAACCCTTATCATCAGCACCATTGTCATCCTCATCATCATCATTATCTTCCTCATCATCATCATCATCACCGTCATTGTCATCATCATCATCTTGTTATCATCATCCTCATCCTCATCATCATGATCATCTCTATCACTACCTTCATCACTACCTTCACAACCATCATCATCATCATCATCATCATCACTATATCATCAGCATCATTGTCTTTGTTTTTAATCATCATAAAAGGCACACAGTGAGTAAAATCTTCATCGTTCATGTAAATGATCTTCACCATTCATAAAACCTCTCATTTCACAGTCATGATCATCATTAATATTATCCTCCGTCTCGGTGCCATCTACTGGTATAATCATCCTCAAAACGGCAATCTTCTTTGGCAATCAGAGAATGAATAAGAATAAGCTAATAAGAATACTGTGGCTACTGTAAATTGTGTGTGTGTGTGTGTGTGTGTGTGTGTGTGTGTGTGTGTGTGTGTGTGTGTGTGTGTGTGTAAGGGGGTGGGTACTGACTGTTGACGGTTTTGGCACAGTGATTTGTAACTTTCAGATTATAGCAGATTATTTCAGATATAGAGTCCGGAATTTGCCCTGGACAAAATCAGAACTCAATCAAACCAGACCACACACACACACACACACACACACACACACACACACACACACACACACACACACACACACACACACACACACACACACACACACACACACACACAGCAGCAGGAGCAGAGAATCTACAGTGCACATAACACCCCCCCCCCCCCAACCACGCTCTGTTCTGTCCGTAACCCAGCAAGCATTTCCTGTTCTGTTACGCATTAACAAACAGGCACGTAAACAACAAACAAACAAACTGAACGATGCCACAGCAGCATCCTACACAGGGCCCCAACAGTGAGTGTGTGTGTGTGTGTGTGTGTGTGTGTGTGTGTGTGTGTGTGTGTGTGTTTGTGTATGTATCCACAAACTGAACAATGCCACAGCAGTATTCTGCTATCACAGATCCTGGATCAGATAACGGTGTGCGACTGTGCGTGTGAGTGTGCGTGTGCATGTGTGTATGCGTGTACATGTGTACATGTACATGTGTGTGTGTGTGTGTGTGCACGTAAATGTGTGTGTGTATCTGTGTGTGTGTTTGGGTCCACATGGAGGCCCCAATGGGAGCTCCACCACTGCTGCTGCTGTCACAGACACTGGTCCTGGATCAGTTAACACTGCACACACACACACCATATTTGACAGCAGATCAGTCAATGTGTGTGTGTGTGTGTGTGTGTGTGTGTGTGTGTGTGTATGTGTGTGTGTCTGTGTGTGCGTGTGTGTGTGTGTGTGTGTCTGTGAGTGTGTTCCCTCTCACTGCTGAATTTCCTCATTGCAGGAGTTCAAGGGAGGTGACACATCAAGCCGGTGCTTCAACAATGGGACTTTCGCCTAATGACAGCTACTGGTGTGTGTGTGTGTGTGTGGGAGGGGGGTATCCCTCAAGAGACTTTCTATCACAGTCACTGGTCCTCGATCGATCACTACAGTGGCACACACACACACACACACACACACACACACACACACACACACACACACACACACATACACACACACACTCTCCACACTCTCAGGTCTGACTCCAGGTGACTGAGGTGTGTGTGTGTGTGTGTGTGTTTGTGTGTATGTGTGTGTGTGTGTGTGTGTGTGTGTGTGTGTGTATGTGTGTGTGTGTGTGTGTGTGTGTGTGTGTGTAGATACATGCCCCAGCTAAGTGAGAAGCAAAGCAAGAGGAGGACAAAGAAAGAAGAAAAATAGAAATAAAAAAAACAAACAAAAGGATTTAAATAGTGTGGGTGTGTGAGAGAGAGAGACAGACAGAGATAGAGAGATAGAGAGAAAGAGAGAGAGAGCAGAGCAGGCCAGACCGGCCTAATTACTAACGTCTCTTAACTGAAACGGTTGTGGTAAGGAAATCCGAACCTATTAGAACTATTCAAACATACACACACACACACACACACACACACACACACACACACACACACACACACACACACACACACAAGCGCAAATACTCTCCCCACACTGATACACCTTTGCTAAAACCTTTATTATCATATAATTTATGTGCAGTTACAGTAACCTAAACATTCATACTACCTAAACTAGTCTATCCACCTAGGAGGCGAAAAATATCCATGCTGGTCTTAAACATCAACAACAGTTAAGTCTATCTTACGCACATACCTTCAAATGGAGTGAACTGAAGTCAGTAGACACAATCGGCTGCCTTTGAATAGCTGTTCCAAATTAAATGTTGCATAATGTAGGTGTCATTAGTACTGTAATTACTTGATAAATGAACATACCATCAAAAGTCTAGTTAGTTAAAGCCTATTTTTAGTGAAAATATGTTTATTCAGTGTAGGCTACCTCAACTCAACAAGCGAATAGCCTAACCTGTAATTAATTTAGCTGTAGTCTGCCTTGCTGGGTTTCAAAAATAATGTGTTTGTCGTCTTCCACTCACGCCTCGTTTACATCTCGTACCACTGCAGCAGTGTTTTTTTGGGCGCCGCGATGAAGTTCCTACTGTATACCCCGAGGCAGGGACTTGATTCAGCCCCGTAGAAGTTCCCGGAACACTGTGTTAAGGGACGGTTCCTCGGAAGGAAACTCAAACAAACGACCCCGACCCCGTAAAACTAGTTCCAGTTCCAGTTCCTCTGATGGAAACCGGCCAATAATACAAACACCGCAGGGCTGCCCCTTGTGTGTGTCTGAAAAGTTTGGCCATTTGCCCAATGCGTAGATATAAGAAGCTGAGACCTCGCACACATCTCTCTACTCTAGAATGGAGGGAAAGTGAGATAGTGCTCTCTCTTTATCTTTCTCTCTCTCCCTCTCACTCTTTCTATCACCCACTCTCTCTCTCTATCTCTCTCTCTCTCTCTCTCTCTCTCTCTCTCTCTCACCACATCTATTTGTTCCTCCACTTTCCTTTTCTGGAGTGACAGTATGCACTGACTGATGGTGGACAAACAGAAGGAAGTACAAAAGTCTCAAAAACATGGAGAGCTGTTATCCTGGCAATCAAGCTATAATTATATGGTCAGTATTCAATGCCTCTGACCTATATCTATGGGATGTGCTGTAAACACGTCCCATGACTACTATCACAGCAGCCCATCTCTCTCTCTGTGTGTGTGTGTGTGTGTGTGTGTGTGTGTGTGTGTGTGTGTGTGTGTGTGTGTGTGTGTGTGTGTGTGTGTGTGTGTGTGTGTTTTAGAAAGCACAAGAGAGATTCTGACAGTTGACACTAGGAATGGGAAAGACTGATTTAATCACAATTATGTTGCAAGTCTTTAACACATAGCTTTCTGGGTTATATATAGATTTCAATCAAGTTACTTCATGACTGAAGTAGTTGAACCCAATCAGAAACATAAGTTAGTGGTGTTACACATTAGATAAAACAATTCAGATCTCACAGTGGACAGGGAATCAGTTCCCTGACATGTGATTGGTTTGGATGTAAATCATACTCTGTAAAATATCTCTTCCCAAAGCTGAACTGATTTTCTTCCCCTATACACCTGATGGTGTAAATGTGAGGATCTTGCATGTGATGTGTGTGTGTGTGTATGCGTGCGTGTGCGTGCGTGTGTGCATGCGTGCGTGTGTG
>NW_027468664.1:29184462-29256962 GCF_046254945.1 Alosa pseudoharengus | reverse complement strand
AAGTTGCCATGGAAATGAGATTTGTCAATAGAACATCTGCGTCTCATCCCTGGTTGCAAATACATTGTCCCATATTAGTGGAAATCTGCCACAATGACCACAATATGGATGTCCAACAGAGACTTTGCTGACACGCATCTGTACATGCAGCATGAATACTCAAGACAGACTCTAACGTGACGACCTCTGTGTGAAACCTTTCTAACCTTTAGAGAACTTTGGCTGGCATAGAAGAGTTCCTAAGGGCTGAAACAGAACTTCAGCTGCACTCAATAAAGCCTCCCTCTTACAAACACACACACACACACACAAACACACACACACACACACACACACACACACACACACACACACACACACACACACACACACACAAACATCCTCTCATAAGAATGTTCTATGCTTCCACAGCATTTAGTAAGTTCCTGCAAGCGACAAGCAACCATACAGCCAATGGTTAGTGCCACAGCTGGGCTACATGGCCTCAGTCACCCCGTCCCCTCCCTTCTAGACCCATAGGTGCACAGAGGTCGAATACCCTAACCCTCGCCTAAACTTGTCACTGTCTAGGCCTAAACTTGTCACTGACGACACTAATGACACTATTAATTAGGTCATATTGACAACAAAAGTGCCTGTGTGTGTGTGTGTGTGAGTGAGAGAGAGAGTGTGAGTGTTAGTGTTAGTGTGTGTGTGTGTGTGAGAGAGAGAGAGAGTGTGAGTGTGTGTGCGTGTGTGTGTGTGTGAGAGAGAGAGAGAATTTCCTCATGACGGCAGTTCAAGGGAGGCAGCACGTCAAGCCTGCGCTTCAACAATGGAACTTGCGCTTTCAAAGCGCGCCCGATGACAGCTCCTGGTCGGTCTGTAATGCTTTCCAACGAACAAGTAAGCAAGCAAGCCGCACCGTCTGCGCCTGCGGCCTTTAGAGAGTCAGTGCGTGTCTGCAACCTCTGCCAACAAACTGCACCCGTGGACCACAATTATGCGCGCACGTTAATGAATATGCACAAAAAAGGGTTTAAGCCAGGAACAGGACTCGACGCCTGCAAGACGCTCTGCCTGCCGCTCCAGAGTGCGCACAAAAGCCTCCAGTGTGCAGCAAACGGAAACTCCTAATGAGATTAGTTGGTGTGTTCAGACATTACTTAGCTATGACTAAATGTGCGCTCTTCCTGTTCGCAGGCAGTGGAAAATTCAGCGAGCTACTGCAAGAGGACCGTGTAGTACACACACACACACACACACACACACACACTAGTCGAGTGAGTCTGGAGTGGAGTTTAATAGCTCTGTCTTTTGGCACAACGCCTTTGGGACAGCGCAGAGCGTAACCACCGTGTCCCCAGTTTACGCGTCTGCCCCTCTCACTTTGATAGCCACCACACACGTTGGCTGGTCATCACTAACAAACCTGCCACATACAGATAGAGATAGCCACTGCTGCAAGGCATCGGCGCGTCTCAGAGCTGAAAAGTTTCTTTGTTTGGCCCAATGACTCATTTTCAAGATGCTGTCTGCTGCCAGATTCAATCCGGAAGCGCATGGCAATTAGACTGCTTCTTCCAGACAAACCAGAAACTCTACTAGTGCTTTTAAAGAGCCAGCAACGCGATTTTGAGCGCAGCGCTGAAAACGTTTAGTTTCCAATCCTTTCCAAAAAAACAATATACGTAAATAATCAACAGGAGGAAATACGCGCCTATAAGCGACGTATCCATAAAAGCGCAGTGCGTAAACACAAATCTGTAACTCTGGCTGCTGCTGTAGTGTACGGTAATTCATTGATCACCGTGAGTTGAGGAAATATATTCATTGAACTGAACTCATATTCTAGACATAAGTATCCCATTCTGCCGTGTATGGCAAATTATATAATTTATTCAAGTTAATTGCGATCTGGCGTGATTAATACATGTACACAAGGTCTCATAGAAAATAACATGATTAATAAACATTCAAAGTCATATATGTCCAACTGACTTGGCACACTGAATAAAATTATCTTCTCTAACTTACCCAGTGCGTAAATTTGTTTTTCCTGGTCAAGAATTATTGGAAAGTATTCCGTAAAATGCCCTGTTTTTCCATGCTTGCTGTCGTCTCCTCGGCTCAGTACGACTGTAATGGGATCCTGATTTTTTTTCTCTCGGTGTGTGTGTGTGAGTGTGTGTTTTTTTTTCGCTTTGCTCCGAGCAGGAAGTTCGAGCAGGCAGACAGAGAGCCGGCTCACTTCCCCTCGCGCATTATTCCCCAGGCGCGCGGCCGTCTGTGTAAACACGCTTTTCCTCCTCTCCTCGCGCTCTACCCGCCGATGGCCAACACACACACACACACACACACACACACACACACACACAGTTAATATTGTAACCCGAACTAAGCGCAGGACTGCTCCAACTGACGTCACCGTCTTCCTGCCCAGGACCACTGGGAGGAGCTCTTGTTCCTTCCTCCACACCACGAGCGTGTGTGTGTGTGTGTGTGTGTGTGTGTGTGTGTGTGTGTGTGTGTGTGTGTGTGATTGAAGTATTGAGGGAGGTTTGTGACCAAATTAACTGATGCATATTGGTTTTTCACATTCATTGCATGAATAAGCTTATGTTTTAGACCATGCATGTTTGAGGCATATTATGTGTGTGTGTGTGTGTGTGTGTGTGTGTGTGTGTGTGTGTGTGTGTGTGTGTGTGTGTGTGTGTGTGTGTGTGTGTGCGCATTCATGCATTCACTTGTGTGCCTGTGCGTGTGTGTGTGTGTGTGTGTGTGTGTTTGTGTGTGTGTGTGTGTGTGTGTGTGAGAGAGAGAGATGGGGCCACCATAGGGGAGTGGATCCATCTTCCGGTTTCCTGGAGGGATATCCTTCACTGACGGGAAACTGGAGCTCACAAAACATCTGCTCTCTCTCTCTCTCTCTCTCTCTCTCTCTCTCTCTCTTTCTCTCTCTCTCTGATTCTCTCTTTCTGGCTATATTTCTGACTACAATATCAACCTACTATTCAGTAACCTTATCTATATGTTAATATAGATTATTACACCTCTTTCTCACGTATACTGCAAAAATAAAATAGAATAGTATGAAGCTTTGTGTTATATATACAGTACACTGGATGGTGGAGAAGGAGCAATTAAGGTGACACAGAAATGCCCCCTTTAGGCAAAATCCAGAAATGTCACAACATGTGCAACTAATTAAATGTCCAATTAGGCGCATTTTTAAGAAAGCGCCGCCACCTAGTGGTGAGATTTATCAGTTGCATCGGTTCAACCAACGCAAAGCAAGCGCAGTCTACTTGCGGTGCAGTTTTAGGACAGATCCTGTGACACTCAACCTTGAAATAAAAAAAGAAAGAAAACAAACAACAAAAATATCGAAACACATTTCCAAAATACTCACTAACTGAAGAACATTCTCATTCCATGAGTCATGGACATGAACAAGTTATTCTTGCAGTGGTTAGCCTTGGGTTTCTATTAACAATAGCATAGCATAGCATAGAGGTTAACTAGGTGTTTTTTCTTTACCACATGAAAATAAATGCCTTTCCCTGTCAAGAAAAACAAAGTACAGTAGCCTATGTCTAGTCTGTTCTGAGACATGATGCTAATGCTATTATTAGCCTACTTTCAGTGTCTGTGTTACTGTGATATTTCCCAAATGAACTAGCCTAGGTCTATTCTACACTGGCGATAGTTAATGTCCTGGCAGGCTAAACTGTCCAAAACAAAACAACTGAAAACAAACAAATTCCCCATTTTAACATTTTAAAACTATTGAAGCCTCTTAATCTTAACCCTCTTCAGGTGAACCATTACATGGATGAAGACCTCCATAGGATAGCTACCATGTAGCCCTATACCTCAAATGGCCCACACACCAACTAATCCCTCAGCATCATAAAGAGTACCAAATAGTCTGCCAGCACAGGTAAACACCAGTGGCCTTTATTTAAACCCTGCCCTTCTAAATAAGCAGCTACTGGCTTGCCATCAAAGCATCAAGACATGCAAAGACCTGAATATGAAGTTAAGTGGGTGATAAATGTACCGGTAATTAATTTCTCCGAACCAAATAATGAGACATTTGGTGTCCTATTTAATTTAACAGGAAATGGGTCTTTGTTTAACTTAGTCAATGAGTGTTAAGTTGGTGAACTGAAGACTTTGCAAATTACAATACGCATACACTGTAGGCCTAGGAAAATATGACCTAGAAAATTCCCCATATATTCGATAGATGGCGCCAAACTTCCTCTTTTGGTGGGTGGCCATAAAGCTCTTCGGTAGCAAGAAGCAAAGAGTGCCTTAAATGGGAACTTGGCAACTATTTCAACGTAATAAACCCGTTTAGAAATCATTTGGATGGTTAAATGACCTGTTCCGGTGAAAATGGTGACTTTTCCCGCTGCCCCTAGCGTCCCCAGGCGGAAAACCAACCTTGCAACATTGAGACTACCATCCCGGAAAGAGAAGTGAGAAACAAGAAACTCGTTTTAAATCGTGTTTCTTACCTTGTAACATCCACATTGTCTGCCGAACTTATGCTAACCGTTTTGCTAGCTTGTAAACAAATCCATGTGCTTTATCGTTACCTTTTTCCACAGTTTGAAATAGCATAATGCACAATTTCTCCAGCAGAGGGGGAAATCCTACCAAGTTTCCCTTTAAAAACTAGGACTCCCACAATGCAGCACACCGGCTGTCACATGGATCGAGCTTGAACTTAAATTGAGCATCAAGCTGTGCTAGTCTACTACTCTGAACGGACCGATCATGGCCCCAGCATCAGATCCCTGCTCTTTCTCCTCTTACACCAAATGCGCCACCAAACATCTGAACTTGACCTACCACGTGGATTTTGACAGCCATGTTCTCAAGAGCAAAGTCGCTCTTACTATTGAGGTCTTGGAGGACAAATTCACGTCTCTGGTAAGGCTAGAGCCCATCTGTGTTGTTTTACGCACTGAACGCTAACGTTAGTTAGCTGTCATGCTAGTAAGGCTCCATTCATTTAGGTCGAAACCAAAATATGGGTCATTCTGTAGCGGGTGCGCTAACGTTACACACTATCATCCCATACTGTATGAGGTGGCTAGCGCATATGGTGTTCGTTTTGATTTATTCGTTTGCAGTCTCGTTCATTAAATTTTATATCTTTGTTTGGTAACGGTATTGTTTGTTACAGTCACACAACTAGCTGGCTAAAGTCTCTTAATGTTATCCTCCCGTTTGTGTCAACTGCCTGTCAGTTCATGGGAGAGTCAAATCAATCGAAACTAGATAGCTCGTGGACCTTCTGAGCTATAGAATTGCTGCGTAGCTTGTATGCAACTATGTTAAGTTAGGCTGCATGTGTGGTCGTGGGGGATTCCTTGTCAGCGATATCTGCGGTGTTTCTGAACTTTGATTTGCCCTTTCCGCGATGGGTCACAGACGTGTGGTTGCAAGTACCTTTGCTCAGAGTTTTGACAGGTGTGTCCGCCACCTTGTCAGGTTCACAGTGCAGTGCACAAGTCATCTGGAAGCAACTATGTGTGATATTTATCACGTCTATTGAAGCCAACCCGATCCCATTTGCAGTACCCAATAAAAATAAAGATATGATCAGTGTTGCACTACTCGACTTTTTGACACACTTCTCTCCCCCTCCTGCGCCAGACTCTTGATTCCCGGGACCTGAAGATCTCCGCGGTGACTGCCAATGGCCAGCCTGCTAAGTTCTCCCTCGGACCGCAGCACAGCTTCAAGGGCTCCCCGTTGGAGATAACACTGCCCTTTGAGCTCTCCAGGTATTCTACTTTAGTACTGAAAACTGATCGACATTCATAGGGCCGCTCACAGTAGTTGGTCACAGCACAGAAAAGTGAGCAAGTAATCGGATATGACATAGTAACACAACATAGTCCTGTTCAACTGTGCAAGTGATATATATGACAGTAGCTGAACACCCCATTGTAGCTAATCTTGTATTGAAAATACAATGTTTATGCTTTTTCCTCTTTTTGTCTCTGCTGTGTGTGTGTGTGTGTGTGTGTGTGTGTAGGGGTCAGCATGTGATTGTTGAAGTGACCTACGAGACATCTCCGAAGGCGTTGGCTCTGCAGTGGCTCACTCCTACTCAGACTGCCGGCAAGAAACACCCCTATCTTTTCAGCCAGTGCCAGGTGTGTGTGTGAGAGTGTTACAGTGTGTCTGTGTTTGTGAGTATGTGCCAGTAAGAAATTCCTCTTCAGTCGGTGTAGAACACACACACACACCACAATCAGACCTTATCAGCAGACAATTACAATAATGTAAATATCTCCACAGTATCCTCTCTGTATCACACATACTGAGTAAATGAAAAATGAATGTGGCAGTTAAAAGAAGCATGATAATGTGTGTGTGTGTGTGTGTGTGCGCGTGTGCGCGCGCGCGCCTGTGTCTGTGTTTGTCTGTGTGTGTGTGCACACGCTTGCAAAAGCATGTAAGTGCTCAGCATAGACTGTAAATAGCTGGTTTAAAAGTAAACTGTCACTATCACACACGCACACACACACACACAAACACACACACACACACACACATACATTGCAGAAGTCAGTGTAGAACAACTGTAGTGAGTCCTTGTGGTGATAGTTGCTTGTGGTGTGAGAGTGCAGGAACTAGAAGCCTCTGACTTTTTCCACACAACATGTAGCCAGTCTTGCGACTCCTCTGGCTCTTGCTAAACAACAAACGGTAGCTAGACCAGAAGTCTGGTTCTCAGAGATTTAGCAAGCAAGATTTATGTGTGTGTGTGTGTGTGTGTGTGTGCGCACGTGCATGCGTGCGTGTGTCTATAGTCAGGGAGGAAAAATATGTGTATGCAATGTATGCACTCGGCAATCTCTTGTCAGTGAATGCACAGTTTGTGTGTGTGTGCGTTTCTGGTGGAAAGAATTTTGCTGACAGCTTGCTATAAAATGATGCCCTCATTAATTACGTTCTCTGATTGTGGGCAATATCAGTAGTGCTGAGATGGGACATGCGTGAACACACTGATAAAGTGCACCAGAACTTTGAACAGTGGCTCTACTGTAAAGGTGAGGGATAGGAAGGCTTGTGCATTTGGAGTGTAAGTGTGTGTGTGTAAGGAGTTGTTTCACATGGTGGTGAGAATGCATTACACACACATTCTAAATGTAATGATATAGATCGATGTACTGTATACACACACACACACTAGTGGCGCCGGAACGAGTTTGAAAGTGGGGGTGCAAAAAAAAAAAAAAGCTGGTTTCGGGCTGGGTTTCCCGAGACAATTTTGACAATTCCAGAGGCCAACTATTCACGCACGTTTTCACGTGGGATATTACGATATAAGATAGTCTAATAATAATTTTGTAAAAAGTCTAACAAAAATTGTCATTATGTTAAGTGCTGTGTAGTGATTTCGGGTGGTTTCATTCAAGCTGATTGGATTGCAAGTAGCGTCTTTTTACGCACAGAGTGATTTAGTCTAGGCTACAAGTTCTAAATGAATTATCTGCTAAAATAAACTGCGCCTGATATTGACAGACACAGACACACCAGCATAACCTGAATTTCCATTCAAGGAATAAAGGAGGTAGACTATAGCCTACAATAATAATGATCACAATCTCCATTTTCTGTCCTGTGCACGCAGCCAAGCCTTGTCAATGACTGTGATGAAAAGATCTGCACGTAACCTACTTGCAACATTTTGAAGGTTAGCGTAAAAGGTCCCCCGGTAACCTGTCACTGTTTATCCCCGTAAGAAAACGACACTAGAATTAGTTACCCAACTGTGCCTGTTCCCTTTGTGTTTGACTGTAATCATGTTATACATTAATTAGTGATTAAAAATATCTGCGCTCCATATCTGTAACACGAACTGATCTGACCTGACTTGACCCGAGTTTACGTGTAAGCCTGTGTGTGCCTGTCTGCACTCATGATTCTCTACAACTTTTTACTGCATTGCCATGAACAAAGTAAAGGGAAAAAAGGTGTTTCTTTGTCGAACACACACACACACACACACACACACACACACACACACACACACTCCAGCACACATGGGAGTCATGTATTCATTGTGTCTTTTCTCAGGCCACCCACTGCAGAAGTATGGTTCCTTGTCAGGATACACCTTCAGTGAAACACACCTATTATGCTCAGGTAACAAACGCACACACACACACACACACACACACACACACACACACACATAAACTCTCTCTATCAAACACTTTCTGCTTTTTTATTTTTTTTTATCTGTAAGCATGACAGTATGTGTATGACAGAGACAAACACCACATACACATTTACTATGGTAAATACATAGAAACAATAATGTTAATAATAACAGTAGTAGTAGTAGTAGTAAGTAGTAGTAGACCATCCCAGTCCAAAAATAATGCTCTCAAATGATTTGCCTATTACAAGTTTATTTACCATCAAATTGGCCATGTTAAGTTGAAAATCTTGCATAGTGTACCTAAATTCACTAATAGACAGTTGTGCATTGTCGTTTAACATCAGCCTGTGGCTGTGTTTTTAGCAGGTGAATTAATATTAGCAACTCTTGCATCATTTTTTTTTCTTTCTGCAATTGTATTTGACACTGATGTTTACTGTCTGAATAACATGCCTTTTCTGCGCAGGCGATATTCACAAACTGCAGCATAACGGTTAACTTTCAGTCATTCAGAAACAGTTCCTCATTACATTATTTTGCATGTTGCGTCGCTCGCTTATAACTAGCTTCATGCCTGTATCTCTGTCCTTTCACAAAACAGACAGGTTGCTGCCTCATTATTGGTTATTATTAATTACATGATATTGTCTGCTTTTCTTGAAACTGCCAATAATTCTGGTAAATATTTAGTTTTTGATTGCTTCCGTAGTGAAGTGACACCTTGTATTTGCAAGGAATAGCTCTGTGGGCCGAATCTCATTACGACTATAAATCAGCCAAGGGGCCAGGATTTGGCCCAAGGGTTGTGAGTTTGAGACCACTGCTTTAGACACACAACTAAGTTCAGTGACGGTGTGTGTGTTTCATGTCTGTTAAGGCCGGCTCATTTACTGACCGCAACATAAAGGGAGACGGACAACAAAGTTCCAATTTGTACAGTAACTTATTGTGTCTGTGTGTGTGTGTGTGTGTGTGTGTGTGCGCACAGGTGTCTGTGCCCAAAGAGTTGGTGGCTGTGATGAGTGCCATGCGTGATGGACAGGAGGCTGATCCCCATGACAACAGCAGGATCATCTACCGCTTCAGGCAGCCGGTGAGTCACACACTCTCTCTTCCGTCCGTCTATTAGTTTCAGTGATGGAGAACAGGCGAAGAGCCTCCTGCATGAATTTGTGTGGTGTGTGGGAGCGTTGAGCCGGCCGACCGATCGGTGTTTGCACCTAGAATCTTGCTCGTCTTATTAACTTGACAGTATTATTTTGCTAATTTATCCAATTAGATTCAGTTCACTTTTGCTTGTTGCTTGACTTTTCAGGTCATTTAAAATTGGACACACATCTCTCTCTGTCTTTCTTTCTCTCTGTCTCTCTCTCTCTCTTTCTTTCTTTCTTTCTTTCTTTCTTTCTTTCTTTCTTTCTTTGTTTCTCTCTCTCTCTATCTCTCTCCCTCCCCCTCCACTTCCTTTTCATTTTAATGCACTCATATTTGTCATCCGTGCCATCTTTCTCACTTCGCCTTTTTAATCTCCAATCTTGTTTTGCCACTCTAGTTTTCTCTCCCCTCATGCCATTTCTCAATTACACATACAGACACTGTGTGTGTGTGTGTGTGTGTGTGTGTGTGTGTGTGTGTGTGTGTAGAGAGAGAGCTGCATGTGTGTGTGTAGATAGAATGTCGGGCTGATGGTTCTATTGCCCCTGCAGGTGCCCATGCCCTCCTACCTCATTGCCATTGTGGTTGGTGCCCTGGAGAGCAGGTAAGTACTTGCACTCATAAACATGCAGTATATCATGCCCCTTATCACACACACACACACACACACACGCATGAATCACCGTGGGCAACTACTAACATTGTGTTGATGACTTGTGTGTGCAGGGAGATCGGTCCCCGCACCAGGGTGTGGTCTGAGAAAGAGTACGTTGATCTGGCAGCGTTTGAGTTCTCGGAGGTGAGTGGCCTGCTTGTTCTCTATGTTAGATCGTTGGTTCCCAAAGACAGGGTTGCAGTAGATTGTATTTGGGTTGCCATCATAGTCACAATTTATGTCGTGTAGTAGGCCATCTTATACCATTCATAGCATCAGCCAGGAAAGCTAGGGGCTTACTATTTACTACCACAGTCATGGTTTTGTCATGACTTCCTCTGCATTTTTGTATGTAGAATAGCCTAAAACAGTGGCTCTCAAACTGAGGGGTGGGGTGGGGGGGGGTACACGTCGCAGGGGGACATCTCACTCGCAAAATGAAACAACATTTCTGTGGGCCGCTGTGCCACGGACCACGCAGTTGTAAAATGCAAGGGACATGAATCTGACACCAGCTCTTCAGTTTGGCCGATTAAAAGCTAAAATGAAGCCTTTAATCTGAAATCTCAAAGACCTCGCTGTCAACAACTAAAGTGCACACCCATAGACTAGACATTAGGCTGTTGAATTTGCGTTTTAGGCTGCAGATAGTTTTGATTGCAGATGCACTCTTTACAGTTAATATCTGCTTCTTCCCAACAGTGCACAACAGTGCGTTAGATTAGGCTCCAATTTAAATGGACATTTTCAACGCTATTTTCCTCTCATTTCCGTCTCAAACTCCACTACAGTAGGCGCATTATCGCTCATTTTTCGCCAATTGCGCAAAAGCCTCTTGTTCTGATATTTATTCATTTCACATTCTTACAAAATAGCCAACACAACACTAATACACAGCAAGCACACAAGTTTATCTCCAGAGTTAAATGGATTGGACTTTCCAAATAAAGAAACCTCCACAAATAGGCTACAATATAACGACTTGAGTTATTTGCATAGGCAAATATGGTGTTATGGATCCATTTGTCTGCAACACAGCGCAGCCTAGATGGAGAGATTGTGACCACACTGACTCCTGAGTCCACTCAGAAGCAGATAGACTGACTTTGTCCTTTCTATTCCTTCTTTGTGTTTGTGTCTGAACTCTCTCCGTCTCCCTCTCACTTCCTCTCCCTCTCTCCTCCTCACTTTTTATTCTATTTCTCTCGTCCCTCGGTTTCCTTCTCCTCTCGCTTTCTGTTCTGTTTTCATCTTCTTTCTCTCTCTCTGTCTCTCTTTCTCTCTCTCTCTCTCTCTCTCTCTCTCTCTCTCTCTCTCTCTTTTCTCTCTCTAATAAGCTTATGTTCACAATAAGCTAATAAATGAGTAATAAGATTTCACTGACAACCGTCTATCGACTTTTGCATTGTGATCTTGCAAAATAACACCATGTAGACACATTTTAGCCACAGGTGAGCTCTATCAATAATAAGCTTTATTTGTATAATAAGCTTAATTTGTATAGCACCTTTCATACACAGAATGCAGATCAAAGTGCTTTACATTTGAAACATGTAACACAATAATAAAGAAGAGTCAGTCATTATCAGTCATTCGTCTTCGTTGCTGTGGCCATTTATGATCCAATCAGCAACATCAAGCATCAAACCCTAATCACCAGGGGTAGACCACACAGGAAATCATGCAGAAATTTGTAATGCTCCATCAGTCATTTCTTATAGCCACAAATTCACATGTTGATATGGAGTGTGCAGTTTGAACGTTTGTTTTTTTTGTTGGTGTGTTCTGAGATAAAAAATGACGTTAGTCCGCACACTGAGAACTCCTTTTTAAAAAAGATTTTAATCACCACATGTGGTGATTAAAATCTTTTTTAAAAATCTTTTTAAAAAATCTTTTTAAAAATCTTTTTTAAAATGGAGTTCTCAGTGTGCGGACTAACGTCATTTTTGACCCCTGAACCCACTCAGAAACAGACTGACTGACTTTGTCCTTTCTATTCCTCATTTGTCTTCCTTCCCTCTCTCTGTCTTCCTCTCACTCTATGTTTCCCCATTCCCCTCTCTTGCTCTCTCTCTCTCTCTCTCTCTTTATCTATCTATCTATCTATCTATCTCTCTCTCTTGCTCTCTATATCTCATTCCCTGTTTCCTTTCTCTCGCTCTGTTCTGTTTTCCTCTCTCTCCTGGATCTCCCTCCTTCTCTCTGTCTCACCTTTTCTTTCTCCCCCTCCATCTCTCTCTCTCTCAAATTCAAATTCAAAGAAGCTTTATTAGCATGACTGTTTGTGTACAGTGTTGCCAAAGCCAGTATTACAGATAACACTCTCTCTCCCTCTCCCTCTCCCTCTCCCTCTCCTACTCCCCTCTCTCTCGCTGTTTTTTTTTTTTTTGCCATTACTCAATGAAGCGGTGTTGCCAAAGCAAACATATAACAAACTACCGGTAATATAAAACAAGTACAGTATCTGTTTAGAAAAAAGAAAAGGAACAATAAAATGTATAATAATAAACTAAATAATACGTTTTCTCTCTCTCTCTCTCTCTCAGACGGAGTCCATGCTGAAGACTGCGGAGTCTCTGGCAGGGCCGTATGTGTGGGGTCAGTATGACGTGCTGGTGCTGCCGCCATCTTTCCCCTACGGCGGAATGGAGAACCCCTGCCTTACCTTCGCCACGCCCACCCTACTGGTGAGACACACACACACACACACACACACACACACAGAGCATAGTCGTGTTCATCTCTTGTAACACAGACTAGATGTTTTGGTGTTCTAGATTTCTAATGTTCTAGTGTTGTAGTGGTCTTATGTTCTGTTTTCTTTGCCCCTTTATGCAGGCTGGGGACAAATCCCTGTCTAACGTAAGTAACACACACACACACACTCACACTCTTTTTTTTTGTACAGTCAGTATCTCAATGTGTGTGTACGTTTTGATTTATTTTTATTTTTTATTTATGTTTTAATAGGGGTTAGTAATAAGCTAATAAACGGGTAATAAGACTCCACTGACCGCTGTCCAGCAGTTGAAAACATTTGAGGCTCACTGAGTCTAAAAGGTTCTCATAATTTCCATTGTGCCTGCTCTTGCTGCTCACTTTTGATAGATTAATCCACTGACTCTAGCCTCATTTGTGCCACATTGATTACATAATGTTGACAATAAGCATACGTTAAGTTATCATAAGCGGTAGTCATTGCTTTGACAATGAAAGGATGTGATGACCTGTTGCAGTCTTCACATTTCTGTTTGCTATTAAAAAACAAACTATAGCGTAGCCACCTAGTAGAGTGGAATATGTTTTAATTAGCAAAGATATGCATCATACACATGCACATCATGGTTCATGACATGCTTAGCTTCAGGAGAACGAATCATTGAAGACTCACCAATTCGATTCTACAAAGGCAAAGTAAGCATAGGCCAGCACTGTTTGGCCATACTTCAAACTATAGGCTAGTGAGTTCAGGGCAGGTTGATAGCATTCTAACCAACCCATAACCAGACCAGAACAGCATAACTCTACCACCTACTTGTCCTTGTTGCCTTTATGATTTCCTTCATTTCCTTAACGTTCTTATACCAAATAGGAAATGCAAGCAATGACATGCAGTGGAGCTGGCACTTTCTGTGTGTGTGTGTGTGTGTGTCTCTTTCTCTCTCTCTTGTTCACGCTCAAATTAGCCTAGGTTCCAAATGATTCTTTATGGTAAGGTAACGTTAGATCTGCTGCATGAAGGACAGTGAGAGGACAACTGTATTCTACTTGAATGTTTGATAAATAATTATTTTTTTTAAATAATTTTTTAAAAAGAGAGATCCAGGGCTAATAGAAAAACATCCCATATCTAACGACACCACTGCCTCTTATGCAGTGTGATCTTGCAAAATGATATGCAAATCCAGTAAAACACCACATAGACACATTTTAGCAGATAGATTTAGCTCCACCAAGCCCTAGTCACCAGAGAAAGGCCACACAGGAAATCATGTAGACGTCCTTTATTTTTCATCAGTCATTTTTCACAGCCACAGATTTGCATGTTCGGATTATGCAGTTTGAATGTTTTTTTTTTTTTAATGGTTTCATTTCATAGAAGCTTAAACATTTACAGATATTATCAGTCATACAATATTTCAATTAAATACCTTCACTTCATTTTTTCAGTCGGCAGTCAGCATGAAGGTGTTTAAATGTGTTTATAGTGTTCAACTAAGGACTTTTCATTTTACAGCATCCTCAGCCATGACTATGATAATTACCAATGGGTCAAGACGGTTGCTAAGCACTAATCTATTCTGTTGCTATTTGTTTCTATTCAATCCAACCGAACACCTCTGAAAACTGACTCCGCTTATTGGAACTAACACTCTGTTATAACTATACTTAAAAAACTAACACTCTGTGATAACTATACTTAAAAACTAATACTCTGTGATAACTATACTTAAAAACTAACACTCTGTGATACCTACAGTATACTTAAAAACCAACACTCTGTGATAACTATACTTAAAAATAATGCTTCACTGGGATGTGACAGTTAAGCTAAGAATTTCACTTAGTTTGTTTGTGACAGTTAAGCTAAGCATTTCACCTAGTTTGTTTGTTTGTTTGTTTGTTTGTTTGTTTGTTCCAGGTCATTGCTCACGAGATCTCGCACAGCTGGACAGGAAACCTAGTGACCAATAAGACCTGGGAGCACTTCTGGTGCGTTAGTTACACTCTTGAGTGGATCTTAACGGACCGTTACTGCTCAAAGCCAGCACAACTCTGCAGTGTAGTAATTTTGTGTTTGTGTAGTAGTTTCATATTTCATATTGTTTTTTTTTTTTAAACCCTTAAATCACTCTAGTCTTTTCAGATACACTGGGTATCAAGCTTGCCAGTGTGTCTCCCATCTCAATCCATTCATAACCTACCAAAGTGTGTCAGTTTTATATGCAACATAATATATTTTATATATAATATAATTTATATATTTATATGCAACCTTCTCTCTCTCCTCTCCTCCTCTCTAGGCTGAATGAGGGCCACACTGTATATCTGGAGAGAATGATTGGCAGGTGCCTGGAGAACGAGCAGTTCAGACAGTTCAAAGCCATGGGGGGCTGGAAAGACCTGCAGGAGTCTGTAAGAGCCACACACACACACACACACACACACACACACACACACACACACACACACACACACACACACACACACACACACACACACACACACGGATACATGCCACGTTTTTTGCACTGAATTCAGGTTTTGTGTTTATGTAATCGATGTGCACATTTTATCGTGTGTGGGTGTGGGTGTGGGAGAGCAGGGCCATATTTAGATAGCTAAACTCTCCACATTTCAGTCATTTATGAGAAAACAGCACAGAAAAACCACCAACACCCCCACCACAGCCTCTTGATGCTGCACGCAACTCTGAACTACTGAACGAGCCTAGACAGCCAACTTCCTACTTTTCATGCACATACAGCACACGAACAAGCAAGTCAGACATACACACTTACTCCGATAAGTAGGACACCACACACACACACACACACACACACACACACACACACACACACACACACACACACACACACACACACACACACACACACACACACACATCACTGTTTGGCACAGTATCCCCATAAATGGCAATCTCTTCTCGTTTGTGGTAATTAAATGGAAGGGTTTAGGTGTGTGTGATGCTGTGATGGGTGTGATGAGGTTCTTTTTTTCTCTCTTTCTTTCTTCCTTTCTCTCTTTTTTCTCTTTCTTTCTTTCTTTCTTTATTTCTTTCTTTCTTTCTTTCTTTTTTTTCTTTCTTTCTTTCTTTCTCTCAATTCAATTCAAAGTTGCTTTATTAGCAATATAGACTAGGCTGTAGGCAGTGTTGCCAAAGCACCAGCAAAACAGTATAACAACTTTTACAGTAACAATTAGAACATTAAGGGCCACCATTAATCTCTCTCTTTCTTTCTTTCTTTCTTTCTTTCTTTCTTTCTTTCTTTCTCTCTCTCCCCCCAATCTGCCCTTTTCATTAATCCTGTTGCCCTCCTCCTCCCGTGTCCAGGTGAACACGTTTGGCGCCAACAGCCCCCTGACTAACCTGGTGCCTGACCTGAACGAGGTGGACCCCGATGTGGCCTTCTCCTCCGTGCCTTACGAGAAGGGATTCGCTCTGCTCTACCATCTGGAGGAGCTCATGGGAGGACCAGGTAACGGAGCCACACACACACACACACACACACACACACACACACACACACACACACACACACACACAGCTTACAGTCAAGGCTAAATTTACATTCATTTAAAATCAAGACATCGCAATTGGCGCTAACTGCAGCTTCTGTCATAATGTGATTGCCTATGTTGCTGTCAATCCCCTGTGCCACATCCTAACCAACACTGAGAGTCTCTCTGATGAAAACTCCTCTTTAGACACTCTAAAGAATTAATGCAAGGCCATTTTGTCAGGGCTTCAACCCCGAATGTTGAAAGTGTAGCCCCGAATATAATTTGAACCACACACACACACACACACACACACACACACACAAGGCCTATTGTTTTGTGACACAACTAAACACTCTCTATAGAACGTCAATAACATATTGAAGTGATGAGGTTGCAAAAGTAAAGCAGATAGAAAGAACAAATCTAGCCTACAACACGCACACAGACAGCTTCATGTGCAGGGGAGAGAGAGAGCATGCACAGGTGATTGTTTGCTTTCTGATGGTATGATGGTAGGCCTATGATTATGGATAGAAGGAACATTCTGAAGGAACATGCTTAAAAAAAAAACTAAAAAAAAAACACCTTGAATTTCCCCTGGGGATCAATAAAGTATCTATCTATCTATCTATCTATCTATCTATCTATCTATCTATCTATCTATCTTCTGAAAAGGAAATGATTAAGGCAATGAGGAGCAGTGCTATAGCAATGGAAGACTTATGTTGCTGGATAGTCTATATCTCGGTTTTTTTTTTGTTAACAGCGAGATGTTCACACAAAATGTAATTTCTGTTTATAAAAACAAAGCAAAGTGTTTTTCCTCTAGTATGTGGGTAACATATGGCCATGTCAATGTCACTTGTGAGTTGCTCTGTTTTCCATGCGTATATCTGGCTAATGGGAGAATGCTCTGGAGTTAAACGACGGATCATGCATGTGTGTGGGCAATTCCATGGAAAATTAAATTTTTTGTAACATCAATAACGCCAATAAAATGTGATGGTATGGTATGATGTGAATGATTACATGAAATTTGAGCATTTGCTATTTTTGGCTGAAGAATGTAAATGAGAAAAAATGCACAAAAAATGAATTATCATTCACATCATACAAATGCCAAGGCATTTCACTGGCGTTATGGATGTGACAAAAAGTCCATTTTCTGTGGAATTGCCCGCATACAGTATGTCTGGGTAATGGGAGAATGTTCAGGAGTCAAACGACGGATCATGCATGTGTGTTTCAGGCATAGTGCAGGTCCTATTCTGTGACTGAAAGTGTGCAGAAATGGTGCATTTACTTAACAGCATTTAAGAAATTTCCTCGGGGGGTGACACCCACGGTCGGACACCCGCAAACTGTACTGGTGTTTTTGTGTGCGTAAGGTGCTGGAATGCATATATTACTGCTTTCTCAAAAATCGTATAGCAACAATTCATGTGCTTTGTTTTTTGTGTGAGGTTTATTTTGGGCGTTGGTATTGGGCATTTTTTTGTTTGAGCACCCACCGACGGAAACATAAATCGGAGCCTATGCACACACACACACACATAGAGAAATGGAGCAAATGCATGAGTTTCACATATATTATCTCTCTCACACACACACACTCTCTGATACTGATCTGCATGCAAGCAAAACATCCAGCCTACAAAACCACATTCACGTATACAGCGGGGGGAAAGTATTGAAAGTGTCAGCATATTTTTCAGTAAGTTTTTTTCCAATGAGGCTATTCACATAACATTTTCACCAGATATTAGTATTAACTCAGGAAATCCACACATATAAAGAAATCCAAACATTAAAGTCCATAAATAAAGTTATGTGTAATAAAATGTGGATATGGACATGTGGATAGCCTCATTGGAAATACACTTACCCGCTGCACCATCTTAAAATATGAGGAAGCCACACCCTTTTTTGTGCTGTCTGTGTCCCTCTGCCGAGGTGTTCATGTGCTCACACACACACACTCACACACTCACTCACTCTCTCACTCTCACTCTCGCTCTCACTCTTACTCTCACTCTCTCACACACACACACACACACACACACACACACACACTCACACACACTTTAAAATATGATGTGCTGTGTGTGTCCTGTCTGCAGAGGTGTTCATGGGCTTTGTGAAGTCCTACATCCAGCTGTTTGCCTACAGCAGTGTGACCACGGAGGAGTGGAAGAACTACCTCTTCACCTACTTCAAGGACAAGGTGCCCCCCCCCGGCCCTGCGTAGTGCCCGCTGTTATATCTAATATGGGCACTTGTACTGGCGCATACAGACAGTTTGCATACACAAGTGGATACACAAAGGAGTGTTTTATGTTATTTACTTTGTGTGTGTGTGTGTGTGTGTGTGTGTGTGTGTGTGTGTGGTCAGGTTGATATCCTGAATAAGGTGGACTGGAATGCCTGGATGCACACACCTGGGATGCCCCCAGTCAAGCCACAGTGAGAACACACAACACACCTGCTCACTCTCTTCTCACATCTCTTACACGCGCTCAAACGCTCATACACACACACGCATGCACACACTCACACTCACACGCTCATACGCATACACACACACACGCTCATACATACTGTCACACGTACTCACACACACACACACACACACACGCACATGCTGTACCGAAACACACACACACACACACACACACACACACACCCGCACATGAATACACCCTGTTGTCTTGTTCTTGTGTGTGTTGGCTCTCTGCCTTGACTCTTGGGCTGGACTGACTCGCCTGTCTCTGTGCAGGTATGACACCACCATGGCAGACGCCTGCATCGCCCTCTGCCAGAAATGGGTCAAGGTACACGACACCATACATGTCAAATAGTTGGAAAGACTTTTACTTTTCTGGGTTTAGAATATTGATGAATAAAGACATGAAGTTTGTAGGAAATCTAATCTCCCCCTCATTTCCTCTTTCTCTCTCTCTCTCTCTCTCTCTCTCTCTCTCTCTCTCTCTCTCTCTCTCTCCTTTTCCCCCCTTTCTCTTTTTTTCTTGCTCTCTCTCTCTCTCTCTCTCTCCCTCTCTCTCTCCTTTTCCCCCCTTTCTCTTTTTTTCTTGCACTCTCTCTGTCTCATTCTCTCTCTCTCTCTCTCCCTCTCTCTCTCCTTTTCCCCCCTTTCTCTTTTTTTCTTGCACTCTCTCTGTCTCATTCTCTCTCTCCTTTTCCCCCTTTTCTCCTCTTTTCTTGCTCTCTCTATCTCTATCTCTATCTCACTCACTCACTCACTCACTCACTCACTCACTCACTCACTCACACACAGGCCAAAGAGGGGGACCTGTCTGGCTTCAGTGCTGCAGATGTGAAGACCCTGTCCTCTCATCAGGTCATCGAGTTCCTGTCTCTGCTGCTGCTAGAGGTATCCACCCCATGACATGATCCCATGATCACATGTCTGCCTCCCATACTGGAACCCAGGGAACAGGACTAGTCTTCTCTCATAATCCACTCCTTTAGATACTAGCTAACGGGCAAGCTTCGAAAGCCATTGCTAATGTCAAACACTGCCTGTTTACTTGATATGTGTAGTATCTGATTGCGTGTGTGTGTGTGTGTCCAGGAACCCCTTCCTCTGTCCCACGTGAAGAGGATGCAGGAGGTGTACGACCTGAACGCCGTCAAGAACTCTGAGATCCGCGCCAGGTAATGTGCTGAATAACTCCCATGTCACCTACAAGTGAGATATAAACAGGTGTGGGATATATATACAAGAGGAGTGGGATATACCGCTATCTCACTTAACCCCAGTGTGGCTTGACAAGGTGTGTGTGTGTGTGTGTGTGTGTGTGTGTGTGTGTGTGTGTGTGTGTGTGTGTGTGTGTGTGTGTGTGTGTGTGTGTGTGTGTGTGTGTGTGTGTGTGTGTGTGTGTGTGTGTGTGTGTGTGTGTGTGTGTGTGTGTGTGTGTGTGTGTGTGTGTGTGTGTGTGTGTGTGTGTGTGTGTGTGTGTGTGTGTGTGTGTGTGTGTGTGTGTGTGTGTGTGTGTGTGTGTGTGTGTGTGTGTGTGTGTGTGTGTGTGTGTGTGTAGATGGCTGCGTCTGTGTGTGAAGTCTCACTGGGAGGAGGCTGTGGCCTTGGCACTGAAGATGGCCACAGAGCAGGGGAGGATGAAGTTCACACGGCCTCTCTTCCGGTAACCTCCGATAACCATTGCTTGAACACTTTCATCATTATTTATTGATTTATTTATTTATTTTTATATCATCTGTAAATGTGTTTTTAGTTCAGACAGTGTGTAATGTGTGTGTGTGTAGATATAATTGTGTTTGTATATATAAAATGTATTGTATGTCTGTGTGTAAAAAACTAATTGATAAAATAAAATCCTATGGATTGTTGTGTGCAGGGAGGTGTACACCTGGGATAAGCACCGTGAGCTGGCGGTGAAGACCTTCCTGGAGACGCGCGCCGCCATGCACCCGGTGACCGCCATGCTGGTGGCCAAAGACCTGAAGGTGGACCAGACCCAGAGCATCGGCCTGTAAAGTTCCACACAGGCTCCGCACGGGGGACCGCTCTCTGTTCCGACACCCCATTATTCCGACGACTCAGTAGTCCGACAAAATGGCCTTTGGCCTGACAGCCCGTTAATTCCGATGACCCAAAGCCCAGTGCTCCGGCGTTCCACGTTTGGTGGACTATTGAGTGGTTGGAATAATGCAGTGTGGGAACAATGACATGGCCTCCACACAGGCCTTGATGCAGGGTGGGTCAACCATGGATGTGCCCCCCAAAACAAGCTCTTATTTACCCTGGTGCTTTCTTTTCATGTTTGGCCAACGAAAAAAAATATGTGCGCTTTTCTTAATCATGCATCAGCCACTCACTGGCATCACTTACACACACCTCTCTTCCAAACACACAAACGCGCGCAAAATGTCAGCATACACATACGCACAGCAGTTAACAATGCTGCACACACAGTATTAAGCGATATCAACAAAATCAACACATTGCCTCCTCAGTATGAATGAAATGGAATGTCCACCTTTTTGGTTTCACATGTTAACTTCCCAAACAGGCGGGGTACTGATAAACCTCACGTGTGTGTGTGTGTGTGTGTGTATGTATGTGTGTGTTTGCTTGATGGAGGTCCAGTATTCAGTATCTCAGGGCAGACTCCTCTGTTTTCAGTGTTATCACAGAGCCTTGTGTCTGGCTTTTTATTTTTTAAACTGAGTAACTGTCCAAAATGTGGCATTCTGTTTCATTTTTTTTAAACTGAGCATCTGTCAAAAATGAATAAAAAATAAAATACTGTCTGTGAATAATCTTTTATGTTGAGGGTGTTTTTTTTTTGTCTCGGTGACAACATTCATAATAACTCCAGAACAAGTATGCACTAGTTCACATGGCAGTAGTCTACACATATTCCGCCCCTTCCTGTATTAAATAGGAAAACAGCTGCCCGATAACTGCCCAAAGTGTGTTACCAAGATGGCCGCCAATGGGGGGGACCTGCCTATAAGGACTGTCTAGTGTCCTTGCCTATGTCTAGTGTCTGAGGTGCGAGTCACGAGTTCAACACCAACAACCCATTAATAATTTCCTGGCCAGCAGTCAGCTCAACCTGTAGGTGACGAGCAGGAATCCATGCAAGCTAAGCATGTATCACCCTGACTGCTGACTGGATGGGAGACCTCCAGGGAGAGTTAAGGTGAGCTGCCTTAACAATGGTGGTTCTAAAAGTCCTGTGGTCAAAGCCAAACCTAAAGTTGTGCGTGCACATTTAACCACTGAAGTCAAAAAATTAAACAGAGTAGGGGATTTTGTCCTGGTGAACCTGACTCATTCCATCTGACCAACCAATCAGCCCCACTTGTTTAAATGCCAGATTGATTCCACTCATCCTCCCCCTTAAACCTGTATGCATCGCCTGGGTGAGGTTTCCTGCCTCGCTGGAGGGAGCTATATACATGTCATGTGCACTGTAAAGGGTGAATGATTCTAAAAACAATGTTCATATTTCAAAGTTTTATAATGGAGAAGTATTCAAGGACATACTGTCACACAAGTTACAAAACATGTACAAGAACCAAACTGTACAGTTTACAGTTAAGTTTTACATAAAGAGTTCATGATGCTCTCATTCACCTATATTATGGCAGAGATTCTATCATCATTTAACAGTTTTCATTGTGATAAAACCATGCCTGCCTGAGGCGCTCAGAGAGAAATTAAACTATTTCTTGTTTCCTTTTTCTTATTTTTAACATAAACAGCCTCTTCTGCAACGATAGTCCAAAGATCTAATTTTTTTTCTTGGGCTTTCTGTTACCCCGCTGCTTCTTGAGCCTACTTTAAATAAAACAACCAGTCTTTTCTGAATTGATTGATCTTCAGCACAACCAACACATTTGCTGCAAAAGCTCATTATTTTTTTTTCTTCTGCTTCTTGTTCCTCCACTGCCTCTAATTGTCCTGGTGTTGGCAACGCTGGTCAGAGCTGTCTCACACATTCACAGAGTGTGTGTGTGTGTGTTGGTGTGTGTGCATACGTTGCTTCAGCACCCCTGTCCAAAAAAAATCTGCAAAAGCTCATTATTTTTTTTTCTTCTGCTTATTGTTCATCCACTGCCTCTTCTTGCTTGTTTTTGGCCACGCTGGTCAGAGCCACCTCACACATTCTCAAAGAATGTGTGAGTGTGTGTGTGTGTGTCTGTCTTTGTGTTGCATCAGCACCCCTGCCAAACAAAGAAAATCTCTAACTCTCTAATTTTTTCTTCTGCTTCTTGTTGTTCCTCCACTGGCTCTTCTTGTCCTTGTTTCTGGCCACGCTGGTGATGGCCGTCTCTAAGCTGGCCAGGGGCAGCTCGGGTAGCTGCAGCCGGCCCATCTGCGTGGGGTACTTGGTCTTCATGTCGTTCCTGAAGACTGGCTGGGACAGGAGGTGCTTCAGGTGCTTCTTCATGCCCTTCACCATCTTCTGCTGCTGCAGGTCTTCCTCCTTATCACGGCCCGCAGCTATGGGAGCGAGAGAGTGAAAGAAAGAAATGAGAGAGAGAGAGAGTGAAAGAAAGAAATGAGACAGAAAAAAGATAAAGAAAGAAAGTAAGAAAGAAAGAGAAAGTAAAAGAGAGATAAAAAGAAAGCGATGCATGGAGAATATCATAGCCTTACCATATTCAATTCGATCTACTATCTAGCTTATCATTCTCAATATTTTAATTATTCTTATCACCCGGAGAGAAGAAATACTCTTTTCTGATTGGCTGATGGGGTGGCTATTAATTCTGAATAACAGGACACCATTCCATATCAATGCTTATGAATGGTAACCAGGGATTACTGCACGGGCCTACCGGGCCCTGAAGCCCAAGCCTTTGCATGGAATCATTGCCTCAATATCAACAAATCAGGATGTAGGCTATGAATCTGATTAAATTTAGTATTGGCCATACTGCGCGTCGGGGAGTTTTTTGCCCCTCGCCCTCGTCCATTAATTCCGTCTAACAGGACACCTCAGCGGCCGTTATCCCTTACATATTGACCGTTTCAAGAGAGTTATCAGCATTATCAGCATCATAGTTGTTCCCACAAGGCTTCCATTTTAACATTCCGTATGTTATCTTAATGAAGCGGAAGTAGATTGAGAACAAAATAGAATGTTCAAGCATTGTTTTTCTTGTTGAAAGGGTCTATAATCACTAGCTCCATATACATTTATACATTCTCCGTCATGTAGTAAAGGCTATGGTGCAGGGATGTGAATATATACCCATGAGCAGGTCGTCATCCAGGTCGATCTCCATGGCCTCTGCTGCCTGTTTGAACCAGGAGTTGTGCTGTTTCTGTTTGCCGCTGTGATACTCAATCTTCTCTATTTGCCAGGCTAGTTTCACACGCTCCTGCAAGGGCAACGCAGAGCGGATGATGCTATGTTATGTACAGAGTATATTTACAGAGCACATAAACACCATTTTACATATAATGTATCATTGTTTATTAGACAATCTCTGTTATTTCTTTATTTCTAATCCTAACCATCACCACCTTGTCAAGATGTCATAAAATGGTGAAAAAAATGTCCATCAGTGTTTCTCAAAGCATCAAAACCTTACATTCTCAAATGCCTTGTTTTGTCTACATGCCAAAATATTTAGTTCACAGTTATAGAGGAGTAAGTAAACTAGAAAATATTTAGATTAAAATGAGGTTATCAGACCTCAGAATATTTAGGTAACCTTAAAAAACAAGACAAAATAGTTGGCGACTAATATAATAACTTATTAATTTTTTTTTCAATTACTGTTTTATCCAAAACAAGCTACATATGTCAATGTCATTGTGCCTTGCTGAAGTACACAAAGACGGCAACTTTTCCAGCTCCTTAACAACTACACTGCCACCACACTAATGGCTTAACTGTTGTTACCTCGATGGCAGCCACTGCATGCTAGCCCAGCTCTTTAGCCACTACACCCTAATCGATTAATTGTTGTAACCCCCATACCTTGATGGCAGCCACTGCATGCTAGCCCAGTTCCTAAGCCTCTACACCCTAATTGATTAATTGTTGTAACCCCCATACCTTGATGGCAGCCACTGCATGCTAGCCCAGTTCCTAAGCCTCTACACCCTAATTGATTAATTGTTGTAACCCCCATACCTTGATGGCAGCCATGCATTTGGTCTGGACAGGGAACATGGGGAGGTCCTCGTCCTTCCCCAAGGTCCGGTAGATCTTTTTATAGTTCATAAGGTCGTCTGGACCAATCAGCAGCAAGCTCAGACCCTGCTTAGTGGCACGGGCCGTCCGACCACTGCGGTGGACGTACGTCTCTGATGTACGCGGAACCTGGAATCCAAATACAGTAAGCAACCAAATGTGAAGTACCGCTTATTTTTTTATTTACATTTATACTTAGCTAATGCTTTTGTCCAAAGTCACTTACAATGAGGAATTACAGTAAACCTACAGTGCAAAGGAAACCTCAGAGTAATAATAAATATCATATCATACCATTAATATATCATACCAAGCCAATGAGGAATTACATTTTAGCACACTTTTCAGGTAAAATTATTAAACTGACCTACCAACAAAATAACAAGACTAACAGGGAGGCTATACTGGGTGCGCAACGGGCTCTATGCAGAACTCCATTTTGAATTTGCTTCCTACTGGGCAATCAACTTCCTCTTTATACTGTACACAGTAGGCAATGACAGAAAATGACCGATTACTGGCCTGTCATATAGTATGCTATTTTTAATCGAACAACAAAGTTATCTAACCAGTTCAGTAACATCAGTTGCTTGATTAAGGTTAAGAACATTTTAAACCCTCTTCCCATTTGCTTGAGGGAGTGGCACACAAAATTTTCACTAAGTCGGTCTACTCCACATTACCATGAGACGAGGTCCTGAAGACAATGACTACAGAAAAAGCCATATTTGCCAATGTTTTAATGTAAACAGGAAGTTGATATGCCAGTACAAGTGAATCCAAAATGGAGTCGTGCATAGAGTCTACAGAAGCGCTCCATTCATGTAGCGTAAAAATTAGTTACGTCTAATGGGTCGAATTTTTTTAAGAGTAACCTGTCAAATAAGCAAGCAAGTGATAAAGATGACATCGTCAATAACAAGCACAGAAGCATAGTGATAGATGAAATGATATGATATGAAATGATTTCATGATAGATGAAAAAAGAATGTTGTGCTGAATGACATACCTGGTAGTGAATAACATGCTGGACATTCGGAATATCAAGTCCTCTAGCAGCAACGTCCGTTGTGAGAAGGACACAGCTATGGTCAAGACACATGAAGTCAGCAACTGTTCCATTATTACTACGAATTACACACTTTAAAATATACACATTACAGGCTTCACCAGCGGACACAGAAGTAACTAGAGGCCGACCGATAGGGGATTTTAAAGGCCGATACCAATTTCCATATAAGGATTTCAAAAACGTATAAACGATAAATCAGCCGATATTCATTTTTAACAAACACAACGTAAAAATATACTCCAATATTTAGCATATTGCAAAGTTCTGATCAAGGTGGGACTGGTATCCAAATGAGCTTATGAAATAATCATTATGAATAATGGCATCAGGCCTTTGCTCTTCGTTTTTGGTGTCTTTGCAACATTGCCACAATATGCAATGCAAGATGCTATTTTTGTATTTTTTTACACACTGTTAACAGCATTAATCAGTGCAATACTTTGTGTAACTGGAAAGGGAAATTGCATAATGTAAGGTAACAACGTTCATACTCCCATATGACTTAATGCTTGAACACATTGCTTGTGTTGCATTTGCGGAACAACTCCGTTGTGTGCTGATTTTCATTTCAACACTCGTGCTAACAGGTTACAGCAGCCACAAGGCCTTCGCCGTAACCAGGTCTCAGACACGGCTTGAACCGGTGCTGCAACCGGAGAAACCGGACAAATTGGCCAAAATGAGGAAAGTGTGTGTACACCATCTCTGGATGGGTTAAATGCAGACGAATCATTTCATTCAGGACAAATAAAGTACGGTAACTTCACTAACTATAATTAATTGCAAAGTTGCATATATCATAAAACCCAAAAGTGTTATGGTGTGTGTGTGTGTGTGTAATCCAGCGCTTGCTTACTTGTCTCTCTCGGCGAACCTCTCCAGGTTCTTGAGTCGCTGCTTCTGGTGCATGTTGGCGTGCAGCGGCAGCGGCGTCTGGTCCAGGATGACCAGCAGCGAGTTGAGCCGCTTGATACAGTCGATGCTGTTAGCGAACACCATGGTGCGGCCTGGGTACTGCGACAGGAAATAGTAGAGATACAAGTCCTTCTCCTCCTTCTCGCAGTGGATGCGAGTCTCCGTAAGTGTCTCCACTGTCGCCTCCTTACGAGTCAGGTCGATGACCTTGGGCTTGTCCTTGATGCCGACCTTCTGCATGAGGAGGTCCAGCTTGCTGGTGGGCTGGACCTTGCGACCTTTCTTCTGCTGGACCCGCATGGGCAAGCTGTGTACCATGGTCAGAGTGGCAGAGAAGACGAACGTCTGCCGCTTGGGGTTAAACTGGGACGTGCTGAGCATTTCTAGAAGGTTATCCAGCTCGGCAAAGTGGCCACGCTCCACCATTCGGTCCGCCTCATCGATGACCAGTGACCTGAAGTTTAAGAGGGAGACACAGGGCAGCATTAGCCAACAATAATCACATGTCACAATGTCATTTGAAAAATGTCCAATGTTTTTGAAGAGTGTTGTATGATAAATCACATCACGTCACATCTATAAATGAACAGATTGGTTCAAAAACACTATATCATCAATTTTAAAGAATTTTCATAAATCTTTTTTTTTTTTCCTCCAAGTAATTTTAGTGGAAATGTAATTTTGTTATTGTCATTTGATTTATTTTTACTGAATCAAAACAACACAACTGCAATTTTAATGATATTACCTGAAATACACAATTAAATAACATGACTTAAAAAATGGAGATGTAGCGTTTTGGAACCAAACTCTTAAAATATGTAAAACTAATAACAAGAGCAGTCAGGTACAGGACAATTTCAGTGAGAATGTGATTTTCATGAGAAACTTTTGAAATTGTTATATATAATCATCTATTTTCACTTTTAAACAGCGTGGCCCAGTCCTGAATTCAGGCACAGGGCCTGAGAACTTTAAGTCCTGCAGGCAACTGCAAATCCTATAACTAGTCAAAAAAAAATTGAAGCAAATCTGACCAGTGCCTTTTAAACTATGTGAGCAAACACAGAATGATTCATTCCAATTCATTCAGAGTGTAATAATAAGGGGTGGGACAAAATATCGATGTGGTAATATATCATATAACTTCTTTTTGCAATATCCTGCCAATACCCTGGTGCCAAAATATCAATATTTTTTACTAAAACATTCAATTGTACAATTCATATTTTAAATGGACTCATCCGCCAATTCGACTAACAAGAGTCACTATAGCTACTTGGTCGGGCTTATTGAATGACTGAGGGGTAATCCTCGACATACGGTCAAACTACTCTTATACTTTTAAAAGTAACTAAATTAAACTTTACACTTTGCACACTGTTTCAAGAGCCGTTCACACCAAGAACGATAACTATAACGAAAACTAACCATAACGATAAAATCGTCCACACTGACCAACACTAAGAAAAGTGTCTCCTTGTGTTGATGAATGTGATGGCTAAAATTTTAGAAAAAGGCTGTCAGCTTTTTATCGTTGTCAAAATCATTCTGAAAGTGATCCCCAATGATAGCGTTCTTCATGTTGTTAAAGTTATAGTTTATATATGGACGTTGTCATTCATATTAGCCGTTACAGTTATCGTTCATGGTGTGAACGGCCCCTTAATCTGTGATTCCCACTTCTAGTAATAACTACTCAACAGTACATCTTTAGGAGAGTTCAATCTTACCGGAGATATCTGAGGTTTTTAAGATGGGGGTGTCCCTCTCTGATCAGGTCCCAGAGACGACCAGGAGTTGCTATGACGATCTCTGGCTTCCGACTCAGCATCCTGTGCTGTTTCTGTGGAGCCATCCCGCCAACAATGATCGCTGTCTTTATGCCTGCATACACACACACACACACACACACACACACCAGTCAAACAAGCCACATGTCACAATTTACTAGGTCTACACAATACAACAATGTATGCCTGCACTACCTTACTATGCACAGAGAATCAATCACAGGCTCAGTCCCTGCCTCAGTCATTGCTAGCGCCTCATGCTTAATCACCCCTAAGCACACTATGTGGATACTGTTTTAGACTTGATTTGTATTTAGCGTTATTTAGTATAATTTGTATTTTAGTATATTCTTTATCTTCTACTGTCCTTATTGCTTAGTTGTGTTTTTTATATTATATACTTTTTCTGCTGTTAGTGCATGTTGTGTGTGATGTCTGTATGCTAGTGAGACCTTGAATTTCCCCTTGGGGATCAATAAAGTATCTATCTAAGTATCTATCTATCTATCTTTATATCTATCTATCTATCTATCTATCTATCTATCTACAAGCACATAGTTCAAACAAGGCACAATTCACACAGCCATGGTTCGCAGGTCAGCACAGGTGCTGGCTTATTTTTATGACATAAAATGGCATGTTAATGTCACAACAATGTGAAAGTGCAGTTCTTGATTCTATAGAAAGAATACTTTTTTGACATAATCTCCCCACTTTTTCTAAATGAAAATAAAATAAAACAAAAAATAACACAATGAGAGGTTACTAAACATCCCCGTACCTGTGAACTGAGCGACGGCATCTATGTGGTGTTTCACCTGCACAGCTAGCTCTCTGGTTGGGGTGAGGATGAGCGCCAACAGTGGCTGCTTGTCTCCGGCCTCATCAGGTTTCTCCAAGTCAGTCTGAGTGGTCATGATTTGGATTTGGTCAACTTCATCCCCCTCACCACCACCACCACCATCATCATCATCATCCAAATCACACCATTCATCTTCATGAACCTCCAGCCCATCCTCCTCTTCCTCCTCCTCCTCATCATCATCATCATCCTGCGACACATCGTTTTCCTCCCCATCATCTTCCTCTCCCTCTACGGCATCATCCTTGTTCTCGGCGTCTGCTTCCGTCACAACCACAGACGGCGTCACTACAGTGCCCTCTGCTGGTTCCTCTTGTTTGGTGGTGCTCTCAGACGCCTTTTCTTCTGCAGTAGTGGTAGTAGTAGTGTCAGCAACATCAGCGGCATTACTGGCTGGAGGAGAAACAGCGCCCTCTTCCTGTGGCATGGTGTCTGACATGTCTGACAGTCTACTCATCTTCCAATTCTCAGAGGCACGTTTCCACTCCAAGATATTATGGATCACAGGAATTCCAAAGGAAAGAGTCTTTCCACTGCCTGATGAGGGAAAAAAGGGGGAGAAAAAGCACAAATGTGGAATTTCTTACAAATGACACATACACATTCTTGAATTTCCCCTAGGGATCAATAAAGTATATCTATCTATCTACAGTATTGACATAGTTATAGTTTGCTTGCCAGTCATCTTCTCATTTCCTCGCAGTGCAGTCACATTTAACGTCACAGAATTGCATGCAAACATAATGACATAATGTGGCAACTGCTAATTAAAAGTTCTTCAAATGTCTCTTAACCAGCCTGTCAGTCTGTGATCATTGATGGTGACGGACTTGCACACACAAAAGAACCAGAAAAAAAAAATAAATAAATAAAAATACAACTGTTCTGGGCGCACATTGGCAATGTCAGAGATTTCATTCTCTGTACTATAAGTCAGAGTAGCATCCGAATGAGTTTGAAGCTATTATTTTAGGGTAAAAGTAAAATTGCATTGTGAGGTCGCTTGCTATACATTTCCATTTGATCATTTAGCAGACACTTGTATGCAAAGCAACTTACAAAAATGAGGAATAACATTTAAGCTACAATGGAGAGAAAACTTTAGGTTGAAATTAATACTACAGTAATTCCTGCGTATTAGCCACATTGTGTATAAGCCGCAGGACAGTGTTTTTATGCAAGTTAAAAGAAACAAAACCATATTAATACCATAGTAACTGCCCCCGTGTATTAACCTCACAGCTGAAGAAATTTCGCATAAAAATCAATGTATACGCTGCAGCTAATAGGTGGGAAATTACGGTACATCAATCAATACTATAACTAAAGGATGAGAGTGCAGAAGTTGAAAGTAATAGTCAGTGCAGTGGAAGAAGACAGTGGTAGAAGAAGAATGAGAAAGAGGAAGGAAGAGAGGGCTCAGGGCAGTGCATGATGAGCGCTTTAATTCAGCAGAGGATCTGCAGGCCAGACACTACATTCTCCACATTTTAAGTCAGAGCAGCATCAGAATGAGGTTGAAGCCGCTATTTTAAAGGGACACCAGGCAACGTTTTCGTGCTAATTAATCATCTTCGTAAGTCGGTATATGGTTAAATGACTCATTACAGGGCGAATGAAGACTCTCTCGCCCGCCCCTACTGCCTGTAGGAAGAATATCCCGCTTGCTCGGTGTATCGTACCCAGCGAACTTCAGCCTCACAAAGTCTCAGACATCACAAGAAGCAGGATCAGTTTACATCCTGCATCCCCAGCACAGAGGCAGGCTAACGAAACGCTAGCGATTGTTGCAAACGTGTGTATACTGGCAGAGCCGGCAAAGAGGCAGCGAAAACCCTTGACGGAAGATGTAAAGAAAAGGAAAAGAGCTTCAGACCGAGTGAGGGCTCGCACACGTATCGACACGTACAGTCGCTAGGGGGAGCTTCGTAGAGAAAAAGCATCAGGCTTGCCTGGTGTCCCTTTAAGGTAGCAGAACTGCAATGTATATATTTCAATTCAGCAGAGGGTCTGCAGAAGGTTCCCGCTTACCTGTCTCCGCGGCGCCCAGGATGTCCATGTGGTCCCGGATAGCCGGTGGCAGTGCCAGGGCCTGGATGGGCGTAGGGGCCGAGAAGCCCAGCTTGCTCAGCGCCTGCAGTACGGGCTCGGGCACAAACAGGTCCTTCCACGCCGAAACGTCCGACGCCTCCGAGGCACCACCCATCGCGGTCCAGTTCTTCTTCTCCTTCTTCTTCTGCTTGGGCTGAGAGCCTGGAGCCGAGGACGCCAGCTCCTCTTGGGAGGCTGCAGTCTGTTTGGTGGCGTCTGGCTTCTTCTTCTTCTTCTTCTCCTTCTTCTTCTTGGGCTGAGAGCCTGGCACCGAGGACGCCAGCTCCTCTTGGGAGGCTGCAGTCTGTTTGGTGGCGTCTGGCTTCTTCTCCTTCTTTTTCTTGTCTTTTTTTTTGGACTTCACAGAATCTTCTGCTTCGTCATCCTGGCTCTTGTTTGTGGTCTCCTGCCCGTCTCCCATGGTCTGGTCAGCAGACATCTTCTGCCCCGTCTCTTCAGCAGCACCTGTGGCCTCAGAGGCTGTAGTGTCCGCTTCATTTGCAGGCTGACTCTCCTTCTTCTTCTTCTTCTGCTTCTTTCTCTTCTTCTTGGCTGGTTTCTCTGTCACTTCTGCATCGTCTCCTTCTGGCCCTCCGTCTTCCTGCTCAGCATCTTCATTCTCCCCCAAAGCCACCGCTGCCGCCTCCTCCTCCTCCAGCTCTCCTTCCTCGTCCGCCAATTTCTCCTTCTCCTCAGCTTCCAGTTCAGTCGCCTTTCGCTTCTTATTCTTAGCCGTTTTCTCTGGTTTCTCCTCTGCTGCGATGAGGGCTCGGTCTGAATCGACCAGCGAGTAGTCGGTCAGCTCCTCAAAGCAGACCAGGCCCCCCATGTCCTCGTTGGCGAAAAGGCTCGGGTCCAGCTGCACGGCCTTCCACTTGCCCTTGATGAGTATCCCTCGTTTGTGGGAGCTCAGGCGTCTGCCTTTGGGCAGGGGCTTCTTGGGCTTCATAGTGGTATCACTGACTGGGAGAGAGAAAACAGCAGATAAGAAAAATCAGTTGAGAAACACAAGACAACTACTGACCCAACGACATGACATTGACATCATAGACTGGACAGGACAACATGTGCAGAGATAACTAATCTGAGCATTACAATTTCTCAGATGCTATAGCTCAATTCAGTTAATTAATGGACACACCAGTGGACGGGAACAACGATTACTGATGGTGGAGACGAGGTGTTTTTTTTTTGTACATATGCACAATATGAAAGGCATTAGTCAACATTTGGAATAAAAAAATAAACTCTGTGCCCTTTTCTGTGTTGCTTTAGTTTTAATGTAAGGTACTTAGTATTTACTGTGTAGCCTAAATCACAACCGTATGAACTACAACAAGAATCTAGTGTCGGGTAAATCCTAACTTTAATTATTTTCAGCAAGTTGCCTTCATTTCTCTAGTCTCTTGCTATGATCATATTGCAGCGCAGTGTTGCACTCTTGGAATTTCTGGTTTCGTTGAGCACAGTATACTGGTGTGGTAGGAATCGGATTTCTCTCTATTATTATTAATCAGTACATACTTAGTTGATGTAGTGGGTATTCTGGCATTCTTTACTTAACTGACAGACGACATTAACCTTTAAGTGCAAATGAGGAAAAACTAACATGACAACCCACAGAACACTGGCGTTAGCTCACTAGCTCAGACACACCATCGTCGTTTTCATGTTAGCTGCTTGTTCAAGACCAAAGAAATAACTTAACACACGCTTCATATTGCTGAATGTATATATGCTTTGATTATTATGATATTATCGTTATAGACAGATACCTCCATGGCTAAATTAGTTATTAGCCAACTTGCTGTGAGTGTTACGAGGGACTAAGAAGCAAAGTTGCCGTCTTTTTTTTCAAATATTACGTGCTTTAATGGCCTATAAAAATAGCTCCATTTAGTAACGTAATTACCTCTTCAGTCTCCAAACAGATGTTCCGGCACGTCAACGTTGAATTTGTCCAAATATCCACAAAAACACTCAAGAAACAGACACTCATGTGGCACACGAGGCGGCTGCCATGTCTTCCTCACGTGGTTGATTATCTGACCAATCACATCAGGGTTGCAAACACGCAACCAGATTGCGCGCTCTAGTGGTGGATGTTGAGATGGTTCTGGTTGTTAGCAAACTGGTTCCTGCGGCGCTTCTCCTTGGTGGTATGGATGCAACTCTGCTTCGGTTTATAACACTTCAAAGCATTGCTGTCCCGCTGCAGACAGCAATAAAGGTATGTGACTTAAAAGACAGAAACGCGCTTCCTAAGTAGGTGAATGGAGATGCCCACACATTCCTCCTACCTATTGTTCAATGTAAGCTATATAGTGTATTTTTAATAATAAGGCAATACGGTCTATTATTCATACAACAAAGGAGGACCACAAGCACAATCACCAAACCTCCATCCCCTGAACACGCACTTTTTAGTTGCTTGCTAAGCTTATCTCAGATATGGGTGCGTTGTGTGCCACATGGTTAAATTCTCCTGCTATATGTGACTGTTAAATTTCTTTCTTAGACAAGGATGATACAGTTTATCAAATGCTCACGAAAATATCTGTCATTACTATAGGTTTAGGCTTTGTTGTTGCTCTTCTAAGTGGATCCATTAATACCTTCTGTGAAATGGGGGGGGGGGCGCCTTCACTTACAAAAAGGGAAGGTATATCAAATCCTCAGATCGTGGACGTAGTAGACTCCAGGTACATGCAAGGTGCTCTTGAAGTTCAAAAGGACAGTTGAAGAAACAAGGCTGGAGGCTCTGATGAGGGTCCCAGAAGGCTCAAACCGGTCGCCGGTTTTTAACCGTGTTGTGCCCAAAGGCCTTTCAATAATTTGATCCTTGTCTCCATGTAAGTGTGCCAGAGGTCAACCAAGAAGCTTTGTTTCTTCTCACTGTTTCTCAAGTGTTCAATATGCAACATAGAGCCCTTACGCAAGCAAATTCTTCATTCTAATGGTGAGAAAATTCTGAATTCTAATATGAAACAGTGATGGTGAACAAACACTTAGAGCTTGACAGGCAGATTTGGCATGTAGGTATGTACTAGATAAGGACAAGGGTATAACATTTAAGAAAGGGCATTCAAAAAGACTTGTCAAAAATACCCTTTAATCTCTCACAGCCTAAGAAATATGCTGCCAAGCGTCAAGAACATGAAACATTTTAAGTGTTTTAGTGCAAACATAAAACATATTTACAATTTTTCTTTTTTACTTTAAAGAGAATGACAAAATGATGGCTTGATCCTGCCCCACCAAGTCTGTCATACAAATGTAATGTCGGTCACATGACATGACAACTACTCTTGCATTACAGAGGGTAAAAAATAAACCACAAGAAAACAAATGTACACATTCATAGTTCAGTCTCTTCCGAGAAGTAGCACTCTGACGTTCCTTTAGACAGTTCCATTACTCTTCATGGTTCGCCAGCGGTCTTTGATGTTGACCGACGTGCGCCCCTCAAACGGGAATGCCTCACGGATCTTCGCCCAATTCCCCACGCCGAAACGCTCCACGCCCTCCTTCACCCAGCGAGTCTCCTCCTCCGTCCACATCTGCAACACAGAAAGGAACAAGGGGCTTGGACACATGCAACACTGTCTCTAGATTTTAAAGGGACACCAGGCAACGTTTTCGTGTTAATTAATCATCTTCGTAAGTCGGTATATGGTTAAATGACTCATTACAGGGCGAATGAAGACTCTCTCACCCGCCCCTACTGCCTGTAGGAAGAATATCCCGCTTGCAAGTTCAGTGTATCGTACCCGCCGACCTTCAGTCTCACAAAGTCTCAGACATCGCGAGAAGCAGGATCAGTTTACATCCTGCATCCACAGCACAGAGGCAGGATAACAAAACGCTAGCGATTGTTGCAAACGTGTGTATAATGGCAGAGCCGACGAAGAAGCAGTGAAAACCCTTGACGGAAGATGCAAAGAAAAGAGCTTCAGACCGAGCAAGGGCTCGCACACGTATCGACACGTACAGACGCTAGGGGGAGTTTCGTAGAGAAAAAGCATCAGGCTTGCCTGGTGTCCCTTTAACTAGGCCATCTTCATTACTTAATGCCACATGTTTATAAATAGAATCGAGTATGGCAACGTCAGATGAGGGTTTCTACTGATCTGTGATGACTTTATAGAATAATGCAAAACTTTTTTACATTCCATCACTGCCTTACCAGACGGACAACAGGATAACTTACCCTTTTCCTTCCATTGCTTTTAGTCACTTCTGGGAAGATAGAAATCAGAAAAAAAGAATTATTAAAAAACAAGCACTCTTCTGAAATACACTACATATCATAACAAAAACATTATGTCATACATGGCATGTAAGATATGTAATTACTTGCATTGTATTCATTCATTTCATTTAAAACAACTAGTATGACCACAAGTATGACCTTGGTATGTGTATTGGAGTAGAATCACAGACCTTCTCCTTTTATCTACAGGAAATTATTTATTTATATGTACCAGTTTTCCTGGTGCTGCTGAAAAGCGAATCCTCGTCGCTCCACTCCTCCCTGGTTGCTGTGACGTTCATCATCTTGCTGTAAAAGGAATGGGAATGTGCGCCGGCAGCGCTGTTAGCAAAAGACTTGCTGCTTCTGCTGCTCCTCCCTGCATCGGAGCCACACGTGTGATACTGGCTAGAGGAGCTCTGCATCGTGCTCTGGGCCACGGCCTCTGCCTGGTCGAGTGCTGTCACCCCGTGAATGCCTGCACTGTCTTCACTAGAAGTGCCCCTGCTAGGGGAGACAAATGCCAACTGCCTCGAGCATCTGGTGACACCTGCAGGACTTCCCCTAACTGTGGTGTCAGGGAGGGTGTCCTTCTGACGCCCAGGGGTGTTGCAACTGCCCCTGCTGCGATTGGCAGAGCCCAATTCCCTTGAACGTCGGGTGGCATCACCAGAAGTGCCCTTACTAGGCGTGGCTGAAGCCAACTGCCTCGAACATCTACAGGGAGTGGCATCGCCTTCATCCCTAGAAAACCTGGGGGTGGCACCGGAAGGGGGCCTGTTGGGTGTGACAGAGGCCCTCTCCTTCAACCGCCTGGTGGTGGCGCTAGAGGAGACCCTGTTGGGGGTAACAGAGGCCCTCCCATTTGTGTGCCTGGTGGTGGCGCTACAGGTGCTGCTGTCGGGGGAGGCTGAGGCGCTCTCCTTCAACCACCTAGTGGTGGCGCCAGAGGGACCGCCGTCAGGGGTGGCAGAGGGGCTGCCCTTGCTGGGCATGTCGGACTCGGGGAAGGGGTCATTCTGTCGTCGCCGTGCCGCCACCTTTGTACGGTAGAATATTGCCGTGTCACCGTCATCACTCTCAACCTCACGTTCTGTCTCTGTCCCTGTGTGCAACCTCTTACTCAGTCTTCTTACACGCCTGCATACCAAATAAGGGGGCAGTGGGTCAATGAAACCGGATAACTCTGGCTTCAGCAAGTAAAAGTCCTACCACACATGGGTTCTACCTGTGCAGCATTAGTGGTGTCACCAATTAGCTTATCTACCTGGCTTAAGAGTTGAACTAATTAGAAGCCATTGGTTTAGTGAATGGTTTGAACAAATATGTGGTAGGACTTTTATGTTCTGAAGTGTATTTACCCCTCTGTTCAAAACGCATAACTCAACTCCATGCACCTGTGTGCAAGTAAATATGCAAGGACATTGTTACATGTGATCCCTTGCTTCCCATTTTAGCATCTTGGTCTATCAGCTTGAGAGAACACAAGCATCATGGGATTTTTACTTGTCATCACACATTTGAGATTTGGACATGTAGGTGAGTATGCATTTTGACAAACAAACAAATAAATAAATAACAAATTGGTTTTGGCTGCCTATGTCTCAGTTCAACCAACAACTCCACTGGTATAATAAACAGTGGATCTACTGAAAAGAAATCTCATTTCAGAGTGCATGTTTGACACTGGACGATTATTACCTGTTTCTCTAAACATTACACCACAAAAGTAAGGGCATACATAAATAAACTGATGTAATGCATCTCTGAAGACAGTGTGCAACTAGTTGACAAAAAGTGTGAAGAGATGGCAGACCACACAACAACGTGACGAATACTACTCTGCTAGCCAGGGCTCAACATTCACGGTTGCCTGGTTGCCCATGGCTACCAAATGGTTACAAGTGGCAACCAGTTTGTCCCCCCCTGGTTGCCCCTGTGACAACCACATTTGGTTGGCCTTGGCAACCAAAACCTCGTGCCTGGTTGCCAAGAAGATGGCAACCACTTTTTAAAAGTTAAAGCTGAGCCCCCTGCTGCTAGCTATTTGATAGTTGTTTTACATCACAGCTATTCCAAACTTCACCTGGTTCAACACTACTTATTAAACGAATCAATTTACAAAGTATTCCTGCCCCTTTAGGGAATTAAGTTGTGTGGGAGTGCATGCCAATCGGTCAGCCCAGGTTTGATTCCCAAACCCGCAATTTGGAAAAAAGTGTCTGCTATATAGTAGTCACTTTCCTATTACTTTAGGTCATTTGGTCCGTCATCCCCTCTATTCCCTGACGCCAATTTCTGTTCAATCACAGTCTATTGAACATTGCAATCAAGCATTTCACTGCAAGCAAAACTTAAACACAGACGAATTGAGACATGAGTTCAGTCAGTGCTGCTTTAGAAAAAGTAATGAAATTTAACAAGTAATGCAGTGCTTCAATCAGGGCATCAGCAAGCATAGAGGCATTATAGGCGCACATACAACTACACAGCGAGTAGCGTAATGTGTGCCGTCATGAATAAGTTATCAGAAATAAAATATATTTTTCTTTTTCTAGTTTCTTATTATAGTAGTACTTTTTTTCAATATGAAACAATATCAGAAGTACGTTAAAAAAATTCATATGAATATACAAAATTGCAAAATTGAATACATTTGAAGAACACACAACTATCTGTCCATCTAGCTTGTTCACAGATAAAGACACTAGGGATGCAACAGCACACGGTGCTCACTGTTCGGCATGTATCAGTACAGGTTTTTTGGGCCACGGTAACGATATGGTTTCGGTATAAACAATTAATTAATTAATTTGATTTACCTTTGGTTGCACTGCCTTTTCGTCTAAAGTCCTTTTAGACAAGTCTCTCCACTCGGCGGCCATATTGTACGCTAGTTAGTTTATTTATCTATTTAGATATCAGCAAGCCATCGGCCGATTTCCATGAAACATGGAAAGAATGGGCTGGAGGAACCCCTTGAACAAAGCAGATACATCCGATGTGTAATTTCACTTTAGATAAATTTGGAAGACTTGGCAGCAAACAACATTTCTTTAGTTTATTTTAATGGCAATCATGTTAGAAGCGTCTTGTCCAGACTGCATTAAGTAAGGCTTCTGGGCTGCATTAAGTAAGGCTTCTGGGCTGCATTAAGTAAGGCTTCTGGGCTGCATTAAGTAAGGCTTCTGGGCTGCATTAAGTAAGGCTTCTGGGCTGCATTAAGTAAGGCTTCTGGGCTGCATTAAGTAAGGCTTCTGGGCTGCATTAAGTAAGGCTTCTGGGCTGCATTAAGTAAGGCTTCTGGGCTGCATTAAGTAAGGCTTCTGGGCTGCATTAAGTAAGGCTTCTGGGCTGCATTAAGTAAGGCTTCTGGGCTGCATTAAGTAAGGCTTCTGGGCTGCATTAAGTAAGGCTTCTGGGCTGCATTAAGTCTTAAGGCTTCTGGGCTGTAGGCTTAACTTTGTTTTTGTTTTTTTACTTTAAGATCTTCAGTTTGTACCGAAATCCTAAATGTTCCCTCATAATGGATATGAAACCCGGCGGCGCCTCTTCAAAATGTATTTCTTTCTTACTCCATTCATGTCAGCTGTGCACTGGTGTTTCTCTAACTCATTTGCATACCAGGGTTGTGCAAAATTCAAATTGCAGTTCTGCTTCCTGTTTGCTACCTCAATTGAAATGCAAGTGAAATTCAATAATTGAATTGGAATTTAAGAGCCAGTTTCAATTCAATTTTGGAATTTTGCACAAGCCTGTTGCATACAGAGCACAACAACCTATCGACGCATTGCTACATTAGCAGGGAAGCACTGATAGGTTGTAGAGGTGGCAGGGCCGATGCACTGGTTCTCTGTGTTTTGTTAATTTCTAACGTGCATACAGTTTGCGGCTTATCGCGGTTATAACATACCGTGTACGGTTGCATCCCTAAAAGACACACACACACACAAAGAGAAAACTCTTGCTTTAACTTGCTGTGCAACAGTGAAGAGAATCTGGTGGTGACAAACATCCTCTTCCTAACAAACTAAACTAAAGCTTTGTCTCTAATATATTCTTTTTACCTCATGGTTAGCTCCTTCCGCCGTTTCCTGTTGGGTGGCGAACTGGACAGCGAGAAGTCCTGCGGACCTTCGTCTGTGGAGCTGTTGTTTGGGCGCAGGGCGCTCCCGGGTCCTGGCCTGCCAGGGGTGGTTGGCAGCAACCCTTTCCGACGCTTGGCACCAGCCCCGCTGCCCCTAGTCGGTGTGTCAGGAATGGGGTCCTTCTGACACCCTGGGGTATTAGAACTACTCCTGCTCGGTGTGCCAGAACCCAACTCCTCTGACCGTCTGCTAGTGGCACCGGAGGTGCTCCGACTAGGTGTGACAAAGCCTTTGTCCCTAGAGTTCCTGGTGGCACTGGAAGAGCCCCTGTTGGGAGTGTCAGGGGGAGACTCCTTTGAACGCCTGTTAAGGGGCGGGTCCCTCAGTCGCCCACGACCCCTGCGCACCTCTCTGTCCGGTGTCGACGACAGTGGCGGCGTTCTGATGTTCTCTTCCAGCTCGGATGGCAACAGGGGCTCATCTAGCATGGAGTTCTCGGCAGCGGAGTCAGGGTCAGAGGTCGAGAGCTTCTCCGACTGAGAGGTCACTGGTTGGCTGTCGGGAAGCATGATCAGCTGTGGCATAGTTACCTTGCAGTAGCGTCCACCGATTATACGTGACAGCAAAGAGCCTCCGATCACGTTCACTGCAGGCTTGGCGTGCTCAGCAGGGTCTGGGGATTTTGACGTGGGTGTTTGTGGATTCGAGGAAGGGGGAGGGGGAGGGGGAGGGGAAGGGGAAGTGATGTCGCTGTGGGCTGCTGGGGGGTCATCCCGGCCTCGGGAGCGGGTGAGGCGCTTGGGTTGAGCCAGGAGGCTGGGCGACTCCGCCTGCGAGAACAGATTGTCCGTGTCGGAAGACGAAGGATGTGGTGGCGAGACAGCAGGCACCACTGCATCGTCGTCACTCACGTCTCTCTCTGCGTTTACCAAGACCGACTCTTCCTCCTCCTTTTCTCTGACTGACTTGGACTCCTTCTGCTCCACTTCAATGGACTCATCCCCCTCATCCGCATCTTTCCCTCTGTCCGGCTCTGACTCCTGCTCTTGCTCCTCCTCCTCCATGGCCGCCTCCTCCTCCTCCTCCGCATCATTGTGTTGTGCCACCACCTCTTCCTTTTCGAAGTCCTCCTGCGGAGTCTCAGAGAGGTGGAGGTGCAGACTATCCGCCTCCCGTTTCTCCTCTTCCTCCTCATCCTCAGCTTGCGTGTCTGACTCCGTCGCTTCCACACGCACCTCCTCCCCAACAGCAGGAGTCTTCTCCGGAACGTTCTCCTTAGGATTTACGTCCTTCTGAATCTCCACCACCTCCACCTCCACCTCAACCGCTTGCTGCTGTTGTTGTTGTTGCTGTTGTTGTTGTTGCCCACCCTGTGCTTCCTTTTGGGCCTCCTCCTCGGCCTCCTTGTAGACCTCCTCCATTAGTGTGGAGAAGGGCACATTAAGGCCCAGTTTCTGGGCCTGACTCTCGTAGACCTGCCTCAGCACCCGTAAGGTCACGAATCCCAGACGGGCGTCTGATGAAACGGAGGAGCTGTGAAGAGAAAAAGAGGTAAAAGTTAGATCCAATCAGATTTACTTACCTTAAAGTCAGTAACAACAAACTATGATTAGTATAGGAAAAGTTAGGCATTAGGCACTAGTTCATGGTCTTAGAAAAAGAAGAAAAAGATAGAAAAAATTGCACTCAACGGGGTCATAACTGAAGTGCTCCATTCACAGAGCGTAAAAATTGTTTTAGAAGACTGGTCTAATTTTTTCGAGCATACACGCCGCTCTCATGGCTGGTGTAGCCGGTTCCGTTGATTATAGAGGAAGCTTAATTGTTGCAGCAGATGCTGCGTGAACGGAACGCTTCAGTTATGTGCCACATATTGTGTAGCTTCTCTGTCAGGCTCCAAATTACGTTAACATTGGAAGTGTTATCTAATAAAATACACATTTGGAACCAGAGTGAACATTTTCTTCCTATTTTGAAGTTTATCACCAGAGGTCAGCATCTTGTTAACAGCGTTTTGGGGTGCGTTACTGTCTGTCTATACATACGGTATTTGTTCATGGTCTGACATATATAAAATATATGTATGCGTATTTGTATTTGTATAAGTATGTGTGGGCACAATGTTATAAAGCAGTAATAGCACTGTCGCCCAACTAAGTCAGTCCGGGTTCAAATCCCTGAACGTCCGTATCGCCTTTGGATAAGAGTGTCTGCTGAATACCAGTCACTTTTACTTCACGTTCTACTTTTTATTATAGTGTTTTGTCCTCACGGGCAGGCTACACTGGGCACATGACAAGCATCGTGGCTCATATGTCTGTCTCTGTGTGTGTGTGTGTGTGTCACTCTGTGTGTGTGTGTGTGTGTGTGTGTGTGTGTGTTACTGTGTGTGTTACTGTGTGTGTCCTTTCTATTACCTATGCTCTGGTGCATCTTGCTCTTGGCGTGGCTCAGATGTGAGGTCAATGTGGTTCTCTGTCTGGGTTCCGTACTCTAACCTCCGTGACCTTCTCTTGATGATCTGCGATTCCTCAACCATTTCATTCCTCTTCCGAACAATCTGCAGGACAATCGAAAAAACAGACACTGGTTATAAAATAATATAACACAACCAGACAGAATCAATCCAATCATTGTTCTTAGCCTTCTCCTCCAAACCCTTAGATTGACCATCACATATGATTCAAATAGAGCATAGGTTATGATTTCTTTTACAAGGATGTTGCATGTAATCTCACTTTTCTCACTAGTCTCACTTTTAAGCAGGGCTTTTAGCAGAGGCTTTTATCCAAAGTGACTTACACAGACATCAATAAACATTACAATAACATTAAAATTATCAGTTTAAAGTAAAATATATTTAGACTAAATAATATTTATAATAAAGAAATAAAAAACTAATATTAGTAATAAACTAATTAACATTTAACAAAATAATAACAATAACCATAAACCTAAAAACACACCTCTGTAATAAATCAATTAGTCAGATATAAGGAAAATAGATGAGTCTTTAGATGCTTTTTGAAGATCCAAAAACATAGCATAGATGCTCATCAGAGGATCGCAGTGGGCAAGAGAGGCAGTGATACACAGGAATCCAAGATGGTGTTAATCATAGCAGAACATGTCTTTAACCCAAGAATTATGTGTCTGTTTGTGTGTGTGTGTGTGTGTGTGTGTCTGAATAGATGGGATAATACCATTGATAGAAAAGGCTGAGGCATGGTGTACACTCTCTCGATGAAGTCCAGCGTGTTCTGCCTGAACTGGCTGTAGGACGGTTGCTCCAGTGTGGGGTGGGTGCTACATTTCCTCTGCACCAGGTCTGACAACAGCTTAGCCTGAAGAACACAGATTAGACAATTATGTAATTTATTTATTTTGTCAATATATCCAATATATTTTTGGGGGCGTTTTGCCTTTAATGACATAGGACAGTGAAGACTGACAGAAAGAGACTGGGAGAGAAAGAGGGAAGTAAAATAACTACATTGTGTTGCTTAAGGCCCTGTGTCCACCAATTACGTTTGTTTGTGCTGACAGCGCCCTCAATCTCATTTTCAGAGCGCTTCCTCAAGTGTTTATTGTTGCTAGGTTACGAAGTGTTGATTGGTCGTCGAGAGAGAAGTGACATTGACGAGGCCAGCGCTGTTCTAAAAGTTGAACAGATTTCAACTTTCAGCGCTCGGAGCGCCAAGGGCTTTTTGCCACCGAGGGTGCTGAGCGCTGTGAACGCTGAACTTCATAGGATTTGTATAAAAAATAGATGCCATCGGCTCAATAAATGTGATTGGTGGACACCGGCCCTAACGGTACTGATATGATTACTTAAGGTCTTTATCAGTGGGTCTGTTTACTGTGTGGTGACCCAAAGACCTCTACAATGCACACTGTAAGTTTTAAGCAGTCACAGAACTCACCTTGCCCACTGGATTTTTCCTCGTAGGGAAGTGTTTTTCCAGCATCTCCTTGGCTTTTTTAAAGTCTTTACTTTTGATGCAAACGACAACAACCTACAGAATAAAATATTTTGAACCAACAAGGAAAGAATGCATTAACACTGATGCTAAACATCAAAAACATAAATACAGGGTAACACATAGCATGACACAAGCCTCTAATTCTATGTGACCACTAGTTCACTGACAATTTTAAGCAGTGTTAAAGTTCAAGTTCACTGGGATTTAGCAGATATTTTTATCCAAAACGACACAAACTTGCAACAGCAGGAACCGAACCCGGGTCAACCGGAAACAATGGAGTGCACTGAACTCATGCCCGTGCCTATGTGTAGGGGCCTTAAGATGTGGCCTAATTAATTAAGTTGGCCTAATTAAGAGCTGTGTGTGTGTGTGTGCCCTCACCATCTCCCTCAGTGATGTGTGGACTCTCTCCAAATCTGACTGTGGCACCTCAACCTCAGCACAGATTTTCTCCAAAACTTTCATGGCTGACTCAAGCGGAGTAACAGAGTCCAACTCAAATTGAGTCCCTGAGGATAAAGACACAACAAAACATATCATATACAGTACAAACACAACAGCAATGGACCTTTTTGAAATATATGAAATATAGGCCCAGGTGTAACTATATAACATTAATTAAGGTCCTGATTCTGCTGCACTTCATTTGAACATACCGGTACTTCATTTTATGGTAGTTACACCTGTGGTTGCCCTGCTAGTTAAAATAGCTGCTGCTCAACAGGACACAATGAATGATTCTGGTGAGTTTGCACTTACATACTAATTATAAATAACTATGACATGTGAACCTGATGTCATATTACTTCTAACCAGATTCAGACCAGATCCTAAACCATACCAATAAGAACCCAATGACGAGTGAACCCAATGTCATATCCTTAGCATTCAAATGTTATTTAAAAGTCAGTTTTCTATTGCTATTTTTATTTCATCTACAACGTCTGAATGGTAGTGGAAGAGTAAAAACTAAGTTTGAACGTTATGGCAAACGATATTGCACTGTAACCAATAACAGAGAAAGAGAGAGAGAGAGAGACAGCACTGTTACAAAAAGCACCGTTCAACTTCACTTCCATCAATTCCAACAGCTAAGGATGTTGACGTTAAGAAACATCTTACCAAGTTTGTCGCCGTCATTTATTCGAGACAAAAACTGTATGATTAATAACTTCATGGGGAAGCTACTGTTGGCCTCTATCGGCATCTCCAACAAACCTATAAAAAGCAGATTACATGTGTTTACGTTAGTAGCAAGCTAAGTTACATGAAGAATACACCGACGATTAATTTCTAGATTCATTTTCTAGTTAGCAAATCTTATCTCCTCTGCTGCTAACCTAAACCTGCAAGTTAACGTTGAGTTAACGTCACTTCACGGCAAGACAGATACTTAACGTTAGATCTAACGATGCGTTCACAACTGCAGACGACTATGATGACCTTGTTTCCACAAATGTTAACCAACTTTCAGCTAACCAAGTCGGCCTAACGTTTGAGTTTGGGATGCAATGCTATGAGTAACCTACAAATGTTAACGTTATGTTATGCTGTAGAACCGTATGCTGAGACAACAGCTAACGTTAACATTAGTTTATGGATGAGTGTTTCACATAACGCATCAGCAGCGTTAACAGTTAGGTTAACAGTTAACAATGACACTTGACAGTGTTGTTGACACACTTCCGAAATCATTTGACCCACATGTTTTCTTTGCACTGCTGCAAACTAACGTTAGCCTTGTCAGCCAACTTTATGCTTCCCAAGTTTATTCATGTGTTAGCCAGCTAGCATAGTTAGGTTACATGAAAGCTAAGTTACCGTTACATACTGTTTACTAACGTTACTTACTTTGAAGATGGTCTCTAATTTGGGAAAACTGCGTGTATTCATCATCCCGAAAAGCGTCGAGGGCTTCTGCCACATAAAAATCCAGACACCATCTGTTGACAATCTCAAAGTGTGTCGCCTTTTTGGCCCTTCGACGCGAAGCCATCGTGTCTATTTACTAGCTAGCAGCTAACCCTCCGTGGTGCTTTCAGTTTGTGGCGGGAGTTCAGCTCCGCTCTCGTAGCCGACCTGCGCGAGCTCAGCAAGCGGCAGTGGTTGGATGACTGGGAGATGCACCCGCCCACGAGTAGAAATATGCAACAAATTTACAAACTCGGGACAGTAGGATATCCGAGATTTCACTTGTCCATTGTAGACTATTTAGCCGCCACCAGGTGGCTAGAATAACAAAAAGGCAGCCTACTTGATATCTGCTTGATATTATTACAAGGATAGCCCTAACCTCAGTTTAGTTTATCAACCATAAAATATTACACCTATGCAGCGCTGGGAATTGTAGGCCATAACGTAAATACGACCTAGGCTAATTGTGTAATTATATTGACGGAGTTTTGGAAATCTCCAACACAATACGAATATTCTATAGTAACATAGCTTTTGTTTGTGCACTATAATGCATTATAGCCCTTCAGGGAAAATACACCATTGAAAATACACATAGTGTTTTTTTTCTCATATGATATTCGTCGTATAGGATAGGCTACTCTCCAGAAACACGTCAGTAACATGACAATAACATAGGCCTACTTAAATGAGCTATGGTTGCTCTGACAGAGTTCATCTGTAAGGTGGAGGAACTTTTAATACAACAGGCAACAAAGTAAGCCTTGTTATGGGCAGAAAGGGGTGTCGTGTTGAGGAAAGCATGTCTGACTCACTGCCACGTCGAACGGGTGGAGCAAACAAAAAATATATATTCCACACACTGTGCCATCTCTAGAACCGTTGGCTATTACAACAGCCGGACTGCAACGGCCTTTAAGTGTTATCACGGCTGTTTATAGGAGTTTGCCAGCAATAAGAAGAGAGAGACGAGATCTCAGCCTTTTTACCAATCCGAACTGTCCTGATATAATCTGATTGCCAGAGGCTAATTCTCTAAAAATCCAGAGGGGACGTTTCCGCTGTTGTTTCCAGACCCCACACCCTTTGGCTAAATAAGATAAGATATGCCAAATTCAATGGAGATGCATATAGGCTACGTGCAACCTAAGCATATAGCTTATAAATATCCACACTATAGGACAAAAATAAGGCAACTGCGAATGGGGCTAAGAGTTCCTGAAAAGTTGCTGAGACAAAATGTACAGGGGAATACAAGCAATAGCTATGGTTATATCTATAGGCTATAATTTCTTAAAGGGACGCCCCTTTTTTGCATACCGCCACACGTTTCCATGAACGGACACGACACGCTCACTGATACGCCGATTCCTCTGTAACAATATCGGGAGCATCCACCAGCTCATAAGTGATCTCCACTTTCCTCCGCGCAGCAGACGACCAACTCAGGACTCCAGCAGCCATGACTGCGAAACACAGAAATAAGAACAACTCGACCACCACCAACAACGAGAAAAATAATGCTCCACCACCACCACCTCAGCAACAAGATGACGTGGCGAAGAAAAGTCAGAAAGCCAACAAGGCAGAGACCCCACCAGCCCCTCACCCTAAATCGAGTTCAGGGTCGGGAAGTTGTTTGAAACTTTTGGCTGCGCTTTGTTACATATCATTGGTGGCTGGTGCTGGTTTTGCGTCCTACTACCTTCAACAAGTATTAGAAGAAGTGAGCCAAATCAGTAACAGACATGAAGAGTCTTTACAGAAGAACGCAGAACTGGCACAAAAAGTGGAGAATGTTCTTCAACAGGTAGGATGGTCTGAGCAAATTACAGTCCTATTCCATAGTTATAGCAACGAAACTGGCCTCGCTTTTGTGGGGGCCTACATGTAAGACAATCAGTATTGTTTTCATGAATTTAAAATAATGTGTTATTGAAAACCAATTAGATTCATCCATTTGAAGTATTTTCACAAGAAGGAAATGGCCAGTGCGTCCCCTCCCCCCCAAAGAAGCCTGATGAGTTGGCACTACAGAAATACGTTTTTCATATGATTTTGTAAATTGTAGTAGCCTACCATTCTAACATTGATAGATTATATGTCATCACTTTTTAAATATTGATTGTTATTTTACTTTATTGTAGATGCACATAAGTTGTCTGTGGAATCATAGCTTTATCTTTTCTGCATGCATTCATTCATTGATAAAAAAAAAAAGTGGTGAAAAGACATTTGAACAGAATTTTGTAAAACTATTTTTTGTTACAGATCTCTTCTCTCTAATTTCATACTACCACTTCATGCCCAGTCACTGTAGAGTTATGTAACAGGCTGCTTCACTGTTACTGCTTGCAGAGCAGTGATGCATCTTAGGAAACATTGGACAACAAAATCTCCAGTGACAGTAAATTTGCACTCAGGTTGAGTAATAATGTACAGGGCTGAATACATTATTCTTTGGGCTTCTTTTTGGCCTACAGTCACTATCAGCAGTGGTGAATTTGACTATAGCATGTACTGTACCCATATGACCTTTTGTGAAATGCATAACATCTGGTCTTCATATTTGTGCTCTGCATGTCAGCATCAGTGCTCACAGAGTCACGGGCATTCATGCATCCTCTAATTGTCCACTCGGACGCTGTGACATTCCAAACAGGACTATTAGTTTAGTGGTCTGAGCTGAGTTTTCACTGAGACATGCAGTTACAGTGCAACTCTTCTGCTCCACATTTGATTTGATGTGCATTGTCCTGGCCAAGTTCCCAACCTGGCTCATTCAATCTGGCCCCCTAATCATTCCCCATTCATTCATTCATTCATTCATTCATTCATTCATTCATTCATTCATTCATTCCCTCACTCTCCACCTCAAGCTGGTGTGTGGTGAGTATTCTGTTGCATAATGGCTGCCGTGTACATTGGTGGTGGTTAGTGAAGATTCCCAAGCACTTAAAGTGCCTTAAAAAGCACCATAAAGGCAAAGTGGTGTTGTTGTTGATGTGATGTTTCCTCATACTGTAGATCCATAAGTCCATTTTGCATATGAATGTCAGGGAATGAATGATTGTTTTGCTTTTAGGGGGTATTTGCAATAACAGCATCGTCACCTCCACTCTCCCTCCTATGTCACACTGTCTCACCCTATGCAGGTGCTTCACGAGTCTGAAGTTCTCTGTCTCCCCTCCTTGTATTAGATTCTGGGCCTTAATTCAAATGGCAAGTCAATGGGCCTTAATTCAAAGTGCAAAGTCTTGCAATGAGCAGATTGTCTTCTGCCTGAACTAAATCTATCTTGATGTTTGCACTTAGGAACTTGCTCACGTTATCAAATTAGGTAGCAGACTTTGTCCACATATTAAATTAGCTTCTGTTAGATGTTGCACTTTGCCTGTCATTTAAATTAAGGCCCTCTATCTCTCTGTGCCTGTACCTACAGTATATATATGTCCTCCTCTCAAACATGTCTTGTTACTCCTTCTACCTCTTCTGCTTGCTCTCTCTCTCCCATACTTCTCCACGAAGAGTCCCATTGACCCCCCCTCTCTCTTTCTCTCTCTATCTCTCTCTCTCTCTCTCTCTATCTCTCTCTATCTCTCTCTCTCTCGCCCTCTGTAGGTGGACTCTCTGAGCAGTTCACTGGCGTCTCTGGAAGGTTCCGTTAGCGAGGGTGAGAATGCGGTGCGTCTGCTGGGCTCGGCGGTGCAGAAGGGCGAGCAGGAGACGCAGCGTGTGGAGGAGGCTCTCCAGCGTCTCCAGAAGGAGATCCTGCTCGACCTGTCCGAGGGCATCCGCGAGGTGAAGGAGGCACGCGAGCGTGACTTCTCCTCGCTGGAGTCGACCGTGGAGGAACGGCTGGCTGAGCTCAGCCGCTCCATCGCCGACAGCGTGGCCGAGTTCGCCGGCGCCCAGGGCGAGTCACGCGCTCAGCTCCAGGAGCTCCGCGCACGCGTGGAGGAGCGGGAGGACCCCGCGCTGGTCAAGCAGGAGTTGACCGCCATGGCCACTGCCATCGCCGACCTGCACACCGCCAACCAGGTCGCCGAGGGCAACACTGGCGTGCTGCGCGAGCAGATCGGGTCGGTCCGGGAGGAGCTGCAGGGTCGTAACAAGGAGATGGCGTCGCTCTCGGAGGAGATCGAGTCGGTGCGTGCGCTAGTGCAGGCCACGGCGGGCGCCCTGCGGGAGGAGGTGACCGCTGCCGAGGTCGCCGTCCAGAACATGGCCGACCAAGCCCAGAGCCTGCAGAGTGGCCAGGAGCAGGCCAGTGGCGCCGTCCAGAGCCTGGAGAAGGAACTGCGGGAGGAGATCGCCAAGGCGCAGAGGCGCGGCGACGACCTTGAGAACCGGCTGACGCGGGTGCAGGAGAGTGCCGAGGCCCTGGCCACCGCCAACGCGGAGCAAGATGGCCGACTGGAGGCCCTCCTGTCCAAATACGACTCCCACGAAAGCACGCTGGCCGCCCAGGGCAAGGCTGTGGAGAAAGCCCAGGAAGCCCTGAAGGCGGATCTGGAGGGACTGAAAGCCAGTCTTGGACAGCAGCTCGAGGGCAGCCTGGCCTCTGTGGAGAGCGTCCGTGGCGACCTCTCCTCCGTCGGCCAGCAGCTGGCAGCTGTGGAGGAGAAAGTGGACGCTCTCGGAGACGCAGAGACCCTCAGCAAGGCTGTGGGAGACCTGGAGCAGCTCAGAGGCTCCGTGGACAACCTGCAGGCCAAAGCGGAGCAGCTGGACAGCCAGGCGGAGGCTATCGCTGCGCTGAAGAGCGCAGTGCAGGAGATCAAGGCTGCAACAGCAAACAAGGTGGGGAAAGAACCCACAGCCACATAAGTGGACAGAAGAGGAGAGGTAGACTGATATGCTAGGGGTCAGGGTGATGAGTATATCTTTGGGGAAGATTTGAGGGTGTCAGTTTGCACATGCAGCAGAATATTCTCTGTTTGTGTGTGTGTGTATGTGTGTGTGTGTGTGTGTACGTGTGTGTGTTGTGTGTGGAGGAGTAGGAGAAGTATAGAAAATCGAGAAACAAGAATTGATTTAAATGAATGCCAAGATAGTCTTTGTGGACTGCTGTTCTGTGAATCTAAACACTTCAACCTGCACTGTATTTTTTAATAGTTTGTTTTCTGTTGTTTTTATGAAGGGTCATGTCATGTCATAAAAGCTTTCTACAACTCTTTGAAAATCTGATTGTACTGGCTGTTTTTTTTTTCAATAAAAGTTTAGAAACTACTGCATTCTTACAATCCTTACAAACAAAAGTTCAAAACATGAGCACTACAGTGTCAAGATCTCAACAAAGACCTGTGATTAGTGGTGCAGCTTATCTTCAGCTGCCACTTAAGAATCCCAGGCATCCCCTTCACCTGCCCTGTCATCAACACCACTGATCGATACAGCAAATGTTCCACAGCTCCTCATTGGTCCACAAAGTTACATGCCCACACATAAAGGTCTTTGATTGGCTGAGAGAGTGTGCAGTACATCTGCCCATAAATTCCCATTGACTCCATTTCCTGTCCCTGTTGAAATCAGTTGAAATGTTCCTGGGCTCAACCAGAAATGTTGGACATGCCCATAGGCAAACAATGTATAGAACACATCAACATGCATAGAAAAGAAAAAGCAGTTGAACTGGTTTAGCATATTCTGCATGTTCCACGTAGTTCTACAAGGCTTGAAGATGGCAGAGATAAAAAGCTGATCTTTTCTTTTAAAACCCAGACATACTTTATATGATTTCCAACTGCATTTTAATTATTATTATTATTATTATTATTTAATTGTATTTTTGGGGGCTTTTTGCCTTTATTCTGATAGGAGAGTGAAGAGCAACAGGAAGTAAGTGAGAAGGAGAGATGGGGTGGGATCGGGACATGACCGCAGGTCGGAGTCAAACCTGGGTCCCCATGGGCACTTGGGCCCGTACATGGTATGGGCGCTGTAGCCTGTTGCGCCACAGTACCCCCCCTGCATTTAATTTTAAAATAAGAAATGAATGGCCTCCAAAATCTCACAACTTGAGACTCAGTGAAACTCATGACAAAATCTGCACTTCAAATGCTGTTTCATTTCAACCTCAAAGCGGACGAAAAACACTCAAAGAAACACATACCAAACAAGTTCACATTTAATAACACTAATTCATCAGTAATAACATTTCAGCATGGCGACCCTTCAGGAATAACCTGAACACACCACATACAGCAGGCTACATTCTTAAAAACTGCACTACGGACAGAGAACTGAGTGTTCACAGCTCTCCAGATGGGAGGCTGTTGCTGATTGACTGTCCCTCAGTGTGACTGACAGTCTGGGCGAGCTGCTCGGCGAGGTCAGGGGTCATCATGGCCACATCCTGTTCTGCTGGTACCTCTGTTGTTACTCTTTCTGGAGTTACATTGAGGCTGGCCAGGCCCTCTTTCAACTCCTCGAGGTCTTTCTCGCTCTTCATCAAGTCCTCGGCCAGCTGACCGATCCGCAGGGTCAGGTCGTCCAGGCGCGGCTCCAGTGCGTTGAAGTCCCTCTGGATGGTGAAGACCTTGGGCTTCAGGTCACCTGCGAATGTCACGGTTCTCATGAGGCGGGCCCGGCCGCTCTCCAGGGCCAGGATTCGCTCGGACAGCTGACTGTCGGCGGCCTGCAGCTCGGGGAACCGCCTGCGTAACTGGTCCAGGCGCTGGGCATTCCTCTCGGTGGCGCCCTTCATGCTGGACACGCGGTCGATACTGCTGGCCAGCAGCTCGGCCATGCGCTTGACCATCGTCCTCTCCGCGTCGGCCAGTGCGTCCTCCAGCTCGCCCGTGCGGTTCAGCAGCGACTCAACGTCCGTCTCCAGGCCGCCCATGCGCCGCACGTCTGTGCGCACGGCTGCCACCTTGGCGGACATGTCCCGTGTGATGCTGGAGGTGCGCTCCCCGATGCTCTCCACGGCTTGGCCCAGAGCCGAGAGCTTCTCCTGGGCCTGCTGCCGCCTGGCGGAGACCTCTGAGGACCAGGCGGTCAGCCGGGAGATCTCCTGCTCCAAACTGGCCACCTGGGACGGAGGAGCCGCGCTCTCCAGCTTCTCCAGTGCAGCTAGAAGACTCTGACACTGTGAAGAAAACACACACACACACACACACACACACACACACACACACACACACACACACACACACACACGTAATGTTGGAGGGCAACCACATACCAAGGTTCCATGTGTTTTCCGATTGGTTGATTAAAGTTCTCAAGAAACTTGAGGTTGGTGTGAGAGAAAGTGTATGGTGTGTTATTCATCTTGCACTGGATCATCTTCCTGAATCTCAATATTCTGATGACAATAAGTCTGAGCAAATTACTAAGTCAGCACCAGTCAAAGGCTACATTCATTGTTATGCACTTTTATGATCATGGTCATCACATCGCCAAAAGTAGGCTACTGGTTTTACACACCTATGTAGTATTTTGATACAAAATACCAACCCATTTTCTTCAACCCAATGAAATGAATGACAAAATACTTGTCATTACAAAATATTTTAAATACATACTGTATAAAAAATACTGCCCATCCCTGCACACGCCAGAGGGAGCCTCTGCTGACAGCCTCTGTGAGGTCATTTTCAAGTGCATTCAGTTAAGCCTGTGCCTCTTGAGTGCATTCTGTAGGTAGCTGGAAAGGTCATTAACAGGTACACCTGGCTTATATAGTAGGCTACTTAAATCAACACTATGCAACATTTTAATGAATACCTAGTTTTGGTGTTATCTGTAAATTCATTTCAATAGAATATCAATATTATGGTCTTGTGAAGGAGACAAAAATACCCCTGTTGTTTCTAGCCCTCCAGGCTATGCACTACTACTGTATGTAGTTCTGTTCCGGTATGAACACCCTTTGAAAATCTAAAGCTGATGATACACAAGCTATCTAAGGCTGATGATACATTTTTCAGGCAATGGTCCTGAGTATTGTTATTTGGGTCCATTCCTGTTGCCCCATATATCATAACCCTAAAGGTCAACGCCCACTGGCGACGACATTTGCATCTATGGATTTGACAATGACAAGACAACAATTTTCTAAACTTTGGTGTCGACGTGTGTTGGGCTTTGCTCCGTTAGAGGTAGCCTAATGGAGTTTTAATTTGATGATCATGAAAATTTGCCTACAGCTGATTAAAGTACTTTAGAAAACAATGTTGGTCAATATCAATGAGAACATACCAGAACCACAATACATAAAGAAACATTGCCTAGCAACATTGCTCAAAAAGATGCCTCGTATATCATCAGCTGTAGAGAATCCTTCACAGCACGCCAACATTATTTCCAACAGATGAACAACTGGCCTGTTGTTCGTGTTTGAAATTTTGAGTAAGTCACTAATTTTAGAACAGGGCCAACCAGGATAATGCTTCTTTAACATCATACTGCTGGACAGTGTGATCCTGCATATAACTTCACACCACTGTCTAACTCTATGGATGCTGTTGATATCAGCCTGTAACCACAGTGAAAGCTGTTCTGCAAAAACAGTTATGCAAAAACAGTTCCTAACACATACGTTACACGTGAGTGAGGAGAATCAATTTTGCTGATGCAAAGAGATCACCATCCCCAGAAATAAGGAAAGGAATGCCGAGGAAATCAACTATGACGCATATCTAATTGTGATTAAAAACACATAACACAACAACAAAACATGAAAGCCTAATCTAATGACCTGACTTGTATCCATGTGTTGACTCTTTCAATAGATTCTGTATTTATCATAAATTAATATGATAAATCTTTCAGTGTTCTGTTATGTGTTTTTGAAAGTAGGCCATAAGTTGTGTCAGAGTGTCTTCTTATTCCCTGTGAGCACAGAAGAGATAGTACGCTCGTAAGAGATAGTAAGCTAACCGCATATGATGACACCAGGGTGTACAACCAAGGCTGTACTGTAGACAAAGCAGTCGGCTTGGAATGTCCAATCTTTGTAGACTCTAATTAATGTGCCTTACTGAAGTACTGTAGTTTCTAGAAATCCTATACATGATGCCAGGAAATATGAAAAGTAATGTTATGTGAGAAGACATGTGCATACACAACAAATATTATGGAATTAACTTCACAAGAAAATCATGTGAAAAAAACATTTTCATTTATTTTATTAAAAAAGAAACAAAATCTGTGACATTGTGTATAATTACAGCCACACAAATGACTATTTATGAATATCCACAACAATACTGATACATTAATTTTTTAAATGTTATGTGAGAATAAGACAGATGAGTTCTATATAGAAAATAAAATTTCCCTTCAATAGACATGACTATATGATGAGACAGTGCAGTTATTACAGCATTTATACAAGGAATACTTTTCAGATACAGTAAGGGTAATGTTCAGTACTGACCGAGAGACATACAGTAGATATTAAAACTGTGTTCAGAAAAACAACAGATAACAGAGCATATATTCCATTAATACTTTAATACTTTAAAAACACTTTTTTCCACTGGCAGCATAAGCAGCAGTTTTATAAAGAGGAGGCAGCTACACACAATTGGCAGGCACACAATGATGACATCACACATTGACATCACTGGGCAGGGACTCCGTGTCCTGGATGTGTGTCTCCACAGTCTCAACCATCTCCTCCGCAGGCACTGACCATTCTTCTTCCTGATTGTGCTCCTATTTGGGTTAAGGTTCTTCTGGGGGTATTGTTTCAGTCACAGCACCTTCATCCTCCTTTTTCCTCTCCTCCTCCACCACCTCCTCTCCCGCTGCCTTGTTCACCACCTCCTCCTCCTCCACCTTCTCTCCAACTGCCTTGTTCACCACCTCCTCTCCCGCTGCCTTGTTCACCACCTCCTCCTCCTCCACCTTCTCTCCAACTGCCTTGTTCACCACCTCCTCTCCCGCTGCCTTGTTCACCACCTCCTCCTCCTCCACCTTCTCTCCAACTGCCTTGTTCACCATCTCCTCTTCCACCACCTCCTCTCCCACCCCCTTGTTCACCATCTCCACCACCTCAAATATTGCTCCCTTGCTCTTGCTGTCCATCTCCATCTCCATCTCCCTGAGAGTCTCCAGCATGGCGTCGATCTCGCTCCCGGCCGATGAGCCCAGGTGCTGCTGCTCCTCCTCCAGCCTCCCCTGGCCCCCGCCGCTCCTCAGCGCGTCCACTGCCTGTCGGATGTGCAGCGTCTGGGTGAGCCCTCTCAGCATGCTGTCCTCCAGCCCCAGCACCTGCAGGCCCAACTCCTCCACGCGCCGCTCCACGACGGTGAAGCCCTTGGCCAGCCGCAGGATGGTCCGCACGGCCTCCTCCACGGCCGGAAGGTGCTCCTGGCACTGCTGCGCCCGCGGCACATGCTCGTCCAGACGCTCGGCATGCTCGCGGTCGGCGCGTGCCAGGCGGGCCAGCTTCTCGTCCAGCTCGCCGATACGCGCCGTGTTCCAGTCGAGCTGGCCCTGGACCTGCCGCGCATCGTCCGCCTCCGTGCGCTCGAAGACGCGCGCGTTCCGCCGCGTGCTGGTCTCGAACTCCTCCAGACGCTCGGCCAGGGCGCGCAGGCGCTGCTCCGCGTCGTTGACGCTCTCGGTGGCGCGGACGTGCGATGCGCGCGACTCCTCCCTCAGCGTTGACAAGTCGGTCGTCACGGTGGCTATGCCAGACTGCCATGTCTCCGTCACATTCAGGAAGCGGGCATTGATTTCCTGGATGCCACCTGAGGAGGAGGAAGTGGTGATGTCGTCCTCATCCGATGCTTGCATCGCCGCGACAGCAGAGCTGAGAGAGGCGACGTTGCTCGCCAGCCTGGTTGCTGTGGACATGGAGGAGAGCGCCCCCTCCAGGCGATTCTTGGAGACGTCGAGCTGCACCCACAACATAAGACAGGGTGTTTCTCTGAGAGAGCTTGCTCTGGTCTGCTGTGTGTGTGTGTGTGTGTGTGTGTGTGTGTGTGTGTGTGTGTGTGTGTGTGCGCCCCCTACATCAAACACAATGTCTCCTTTGTGTATGCCACTACTGACAAATTTCAAGCACTTTTGGTGTTGTGTAAAACATTCAGGATGTAACATGGCATGAATTGAAAGCAGTGCCTTGAAACAGAGCTGCATAAAAAGCTACATAGAAATGTCCTACTGCCAACATGACCCTCAACTTCTTCAAACAGACCTAAAACAATCCCCTTACAGCTTTGGCTTCCCGGGTTCTCTATTTCCTAATTATAACCTTTGTTTGACTGTAATAATGTTTAAGTCACACCCACCTTTTCAGATACTCTCTCCACTTTCTGCTCAAGGTCTGCATAACTTGCTGTTCTCCCGTAAAGAAGATTGTACTTCTCCTCAACCTCGGCAAACCGTTCATTCTGTTGCAGGACCACACTGTGTGCAGGACAACATTATATTAGTTTATGACTTAGAGGAATTTTTTGGCCTTGACCGGACTCTCGCTGAGACTATTGTTGTTAAAGATTCTGGAAAGTGCGTAAAAGCGCAGCCAAACTCACCACGTCAGCGCAACACAAACGGAGACAGATAGAAGACAGAGAAGCGTCCTCGACTCAGGCAAACAGAGATAGCTTTTCTTCTGTACCAAACATTTCTGCTCGGTTGCTTCGCATTTCTTTGCCTCAGCTTCGCCATTCTGTTTCGCTCCATCGCTCGAATCGTCATTTTGTTTCTGGGAAGTGTTCTTTTTCCTTTGCTTCAACTCATTACTTGGCATTTTCGGACCGCTCCACGCTTTTACAATGCCTGAGCTTTTCTACAAGACTCAAATGAGTTTATGTCTAACTTCACAAATAGACTTGACTAGATCTAAACTTTCTAGGAGTAGGCCCAAATTCAGTTCAGTAGCCTAAAAACTACGATGAAAACATTATTGCAGATTAGTTATAGCCAAAAATCCTAGCGGTCTGTCTTCATACATAACCCCCTCCCTAATCAAGGGATCTTGGGAAGCACTTACGTGCCAGCCACGTAGCAGACAGACCTTCACGATTTTTTTTTTAACTCTGTTGATGCTCAAAGATTCAAAAGTCCAAATTACTTAAGAAAAAAAAAAAAGACAGGATGCAATTGGAATATGCTAAAACAATTAAAAATGTAAAGTAAGCTAGTTTATTTTAACTAAAAACGGGAAACTCCAAGAAACATACCGGTAGCCTACCTCGACGGCTCTTGAAGAATTTGACGACAATGCCACCCTCCGGTAGCTGTAGTTACATGACTTCGATGAGTTATTCGGGCCTCTAGCGGAATGAGTGCGAAACATTCTGCTAACCCTAAACCAGACAAGTCTTTGGACTACATACTAGCAGGGTTCCCACGGGATATGGAATATGATGGAATTTTAATAAAGTCTATTCTAGACATGAAAAGTCAGGGAATTGTATCATATTTGGGGCAAAGCCATGGAATGCAGGGAATTTTGTTAGCAGTTTAAATGTACTTGCCAAAATACATTAGGCCTAATACAAATATATTTCCATGCAGAACTGGTGTATATCTGCCTGCTTATTAACTTTACTGCTTGCCTGAGTTGTGGTTAGCCCAACTTTGTTTATTCAAAGGCCATTTATTCATCCTCCTAAAAAAAAGTAGAACGATTCTTGAACGCTACGCAGCTGCTTGGAAATCTTTGGTTAGTATTGTACTGTTGTATTATAAGTCATGGAAATTTGTTTTTTTTTTTTTTTTTGTCAGGGAAAAGTCATGAAATGTTACTTCACAGAGTGGGAACCCCTTACTAGGCACTTTACAGAACGTTACTTTATAAAAGATCCTCAAAATGAGATCAAAACCGAAAAGAAACATTTAAATTATTTGTTTTTAAAGTTTTTTTGTCAGGTAGTAAGACTATGTTTTTACATATTGTATAATTGATAGGCATCACAGGATGAACAATGAATTCACATAAACGAACCCACAAAAAAAGAGGAAAATATAGTTTATTTCATGTTGTAGTGGAGTCAAAATATACACTTAGTACCAATATATCAGTCTAATAAATTCGCTATAAAAGACTGCTTTGGAGGTTGACAGGTTTGATTACAGTTAACTCTTCATTCATTTCACACAAAGTGATTAGAGTACAACTATGTACAAGAGGAAAGTTATGAAGCTTTTCTCCACACCTCGCAAGCCGGCATATTATTACCAACATAACACAGTGAGGAAGAAGAGTGGCTTTTGCATTTATGTAGTTTCTGTTGTCCTTACATGATAAGCCGGATGAAGACTTCAATAAAACCAGGCAGTTTTGTGGACACTGTTATCTGATGACAATGTGGACTGGACTGCCCGTTAACTTAAAGAGCAAATGGCTTGTACTCACTCTATGCCCATACGCATAAATATAAGTGTCCAGAAATAACTCTCTTATTCACTTCTTAAGGCCAAATGGTATTCAATACTTTGAACTGTTCACACTGAACTCATTAGTGTGGGTGGTAGGTTGGGTGACATTACACATTTTCAACAACTTGCCAAACTTGTCATCCATTTCACAGTCGATTGTTCTGTACAACAATGGACCGTATAGTTCAACAAGGTGCAAGACAAAGCTGTGTGAATCCGTCCACGGTTTGTTACTCTCCAACTTTGTCCTTACAGTTTCACAGTAATGAGCAGTTTCACAAAGACACCGTAGTATTCTCCACAGGTTGATGGTACAGAGAACCTAAAAGGCTGCAGTTAGAAAGACCAACAGCCACTGAAATAGCAGTAAAGATATGCAAATGTAATGGTCAAATACGTATGCATTAGTATTAGTAAACATACATGAGATCCAAGCAGAGAAGTATAAATGATCACAAGACGCATATGGAAATAAGACAGAAAATGGGTGTCTGGGACAGGCAAGTCCACACAAAAGATAACAAGAAAACAGATGTTGTTTTGATTATTCCAAAGGATCCACAGTTGTTTCGATGACAATAAATTAGAGCTTATGGAGCTGTAGTCCTTGACCGGAATCTAAAAACGTTCCCATGCTCCTGTTACCTCTTCCCAGGCGTCCACCAGCTCTGGGCCTGCTGCTTGATGACGGCCTGCTTCTCCTGGGGACTGAAGTGCAGGATGGTGAGGATGGCCGTCAGGGTCTGCTGGCGCCCCCTGGTGTCCTGGAGGGTCAGGTACTTGTAGATGATGTTCTTCAGGTACTCCAGGTTGGCGCCGTCTCTGCCCTGGTCACGGACGCGCTTGTCCAGCTCCGTGCGGAGCTCGGCCACCTCCTCGTCGTGCCGCTCGCCGTTGGCGATGAGCTTGCCCTGCAGCTGGTGCACGTCCTCCTCGAGGCGTCGCTTCTGCCTGCGGAGGGCGCCGTTCTCCACCTCCTTGCGGGCCAGCTGCTCGGCGTAGAGCAGCAGCGTGGGCTCGTTGGGGCCGGCCAGACGCAGCGCCTGCGTGATGAAGTCGCTCTCCTCCTGCGCCTGGCTGTCCAGCTCCACGTCGTCCCCCAGCGACACACCGGCCGAGCTCAAGCCCAACCCCGCTCCTCCTCCTCCTCCTCCCGTCTCGGATGTCCCATCGCTGTCACTGCTGTTCGCTCTGCCTCCTCCTCCTCCTCCTCCTCCTCCGCCGCTGTTGTTGTTGCCACGGTGACCGGCGAAGCCGAGGACGTTGGCGGTGGCGACGGCTCCCCGCAGCCGCTCCAGCTCCTGGTCCTTCTCGGCGAGCAGCGCCATCGTCCGGTCGCGCTGCTTGTGCATCTCGGCCTCCAGGCGCAGCAGGCTCTCGCGGTGCTGCGCCTCCTGGCGCTCCAGCTCCTGCTTGTGGGCCTGCTGCGTGGACAGCGCCCCCTGATGCCGCTCCTCCAGCGCGCGCCGGTGACGCGCCTCGGCCTCGTCGGAGTGGATGCGCAGGTTGATGTACTTCTCCTTGAGCTCGGCCAGTTGGTCGCGCGCGTCCTCCAGCTCCTTCGCCTGGCTGCCGTCTTTAGCGTTCTTGTTCTTGAGCACCACCTGCGCCCGCATCTTGTAGCGCTCAAACTCCTCTTTCACCTGCTTCAGCTCCTGCTGGTAGAACAGCGCCGACCTCCTCTCCGCGTCCGACTCCTCCACCTTCGTCCTGCCCACCACCTCCTCTTCCTCCTCTTCCTCTCTCCGTCCCTCCTCTCCGAGCTTCTCGATCTCCATCGGCTGCGAGCTCCTGTGTGCCGCCATCTTGAGCAGCTTCTTGACCACCTCCAGCTTCTCCTTTAACACGCTCACGTCTAGATTCGCCTCGTCCACGTTGAGCGTGTGGAGGAAGTCCAAGCCGCGTCCCGAGGATGTCGTGGCGGCGATGGCCAGCGTCTTGTTCTCCATGTCCAGCTGGAGCACGCGCTCCCGCAGCCGCTGGGCCGTCTGCTGGTCCTTCTGGCGGGCGCGCTCGCACGCGCCCAGTAGCTCCGACAGCTCGGAGACACGCTCCTCCAGACTGGCCACGCGGCCCTCCTCCAGACGGGACTGGTCCTGCAGACGCTCCTCCGCCTGGGTGGCCTAGAAGGAGGACGGTGAAACTGACATTTATTAACAAGCTACACTCTTAAAACGAATGTGTTGTCCCTATCTGGAAACAGAGATGTGTTAAAAACAACGCAAGTTGTGTTGTTTTCAACACATTTGTTTTAAGAGTGTATAGTACAGAGGTGATCCTAGATAGGAATTACTACAGCATCAATCAATACTATTACTAGTATAGAGTATTACTAGAGTACATAATGTACAGTCAATAGCTGTGCTGATGCATAGGAACGAGTTGCATTACTACTGAGACAAAGAAATTATTTGTTGTCTTTTCCCAGCGGTGCTGCTATATATTACTTTCAATTTAGTGAAAGTCTGTCTGGACTGCAGACAACACTATAAGAATTTATGATTCTGAATGATAAGATTAATGTTGATAAGTTTAACCAAATTAAACTTAACATTTTAACAAATCAACATTTTGTGAAGATGCAGTTCAGTTCTTTCCAACAATGATTCTATTCTTAATGTATCCAATGCTTCCCATTTTAAGTATATGTGGGGCTCTGACTGACCTTTCTAATCTCCTGCTGTAGCTGCTGTTGGAAGTGGACCTTGAGCTGGGCCATGTCCCTCTGGAGCTCCTCCACCAGCGGGTCGGGCTTGCCCCTCTCGGTCTCGGCGGCCTGCAGGCTCCTCCGCATCTCCTCGCGCTCCTGGACGGCCTCCTTCAGACGCGCCTCCAGGTCCATCCCGCGGTCGGCCGCCTGCATGGTCTCCACCAGGGTCTCGCGGGACTCCTCCAGCCTGAGCTCAGCGTCCTGCCGCAGGCTGCGTTCCTCCTGGAGAAGCTTCTGGAGCTCTCGGAGCATGTGCGCATGGTCGCCCTGCTCCTGCTCACGCTCGTGCTGCTGCGTGATCACACGGGCCTTGCTCTCCGCAAGCTGCTCCTGTGGAACCAGAGGAAGGCGTGGAACATGGAACACGGAACATGTGAGTGTCACAGGATGGAACATGGAATACAGAACGCGCAACTGATCTAAATGTTTTAAATTCTCAAAACATTTTAAACATCTCATGACCCAGCACAACAACAATGATATATAGCCTATACTGTGTCTGAAATAATAAACTGGACCATCCTCAGTCCATCCGCGGTCCATCCTTACCTGCAAGGCATACAGTTCAGCCTCCTGTTGTCTCTTGGTCTCCTCTAGCATCTTTTGCAGCTCCTCCATGTCATGCTTCATCTTGCGCTTGTCCGCCTGGAACGAGGCCTCCATCCTAGACTTCTCCTGGCTGACAGTGGTCAGTGAGCTGGTCAGCGTATTCAGCTGGGCCTTGAGCTGCAGTAGTCGCCGGTCCGCTTCCGCAGAGGCAAGCGGTGGCTGCGGTTGTTGTTGTTGTTGTTGTTGTTGTTGTTGTTGTTGTTGCTGCTGCTGCTGCTCCTGTCCACCGCTGCTGCTGCTGCTGACACCGCTCTCTGACCCGCTTGCCTCCTCTGAGCCTTGGGCCTGGCCAGAGGCCGCGGGGACCACCAGGCCGGTCACGTCTCCTGCAGAACCGGACCGCTGCTGCCGTTGCTGCTGCTCCTCCTCCAGTGGGTCTCCCTTGGTGCTGCCACTGGCTACGCTGGCAGCTGTGTCCACGGACGCCGCCGTGTCAAGACTGTCCTCGCTGTGCAGGGAGGAATGGTCATCCCCCAGGTCAGAGGTCATGGGTGAGGCGTCAGTGGGCCCTCCGCCTACGGATAGGTCATCGCTGCGTTGGCCCAGGTCTACTTCCTGGGACACTGTTAGAACCTTGAAGCTGGCCTCAATGGCCTCTTTCTCCTTCAGGAGGCTCTTGTAGGCCCTCACAACATCTTTAAAGCGAGTTTGGTACTGGACCAATTGCTTCTTCTGGCCTTCTATGGTTTCCAGCAGTTCCTTTTTGCTGGGGCCACCCCCAAAACTCATGCCAAACTTCTCCATGTCTGTTGTTTAGTTCAAGTATTCTCAACTAGGATCCATCATCAGTCTGTGAAATGAAAACCAACATGGCCTGATCAATATTCTATTCAATTGATTCACGATTAACAGTGAACAAACTAAACCACAAGCTAATGATACTGAACAGAGACTAGTTAACATAGCATGTGCATTAAAGATAACGTCTGATCAGATTGCACTTTAATTGCAATGTAAACGATATTTTATTTACAAAATCCTGTCAGTCTTGCCACAACAGCATTAACGTCACATTAACAAACTAAACGTGATCTGAAAGTAGCTCAGCACATATGCTAGCTAGCTAGCTAGACCAGAGCCTGGCAAGACTGTTATCCCTCAATTTCAAAGCATGTGATATAGCACTAACATTAGAGTGTAAGAAATCAACCAACTGTAAATCCTAAAGGTATAGAAAACGGCATCTACATGACAAGCACAAGTTAACTACGGAATTGGAGTAACAGTAAGTTAGCTACCAAGCTACGTGATAAATAGCAAACACAAGTTCATAACATATAAGATGTTGTCGGGCTCAACAACCGCACAAAATAAGGCATCGTGTTATATGGGATATCAACATTCTAACACAGATATACTTGATGCAGATAAAGGTCGTATTTCGTGATGAATATTTAATCAAGATGTAGAAAATACCTTTGATACGTGTCCACCATCGTCTGTCTTCCTTTTTCCTGGACATGTTTTGGAACGTCACAACTTCACTTCTGGTGAAAGCGTCCTCTGCAGGAAGCCATGTTGATAAGGTCCCATAAGAATGCTAAATAGCTTATTAGATAATGATTACATTTCCAAAACTGTACAATATACATACGAGTCAACACAAAATCTACTCATAATTGCTGACCAATTTGAAAAAACAGCTTACATTGGCTTGGTAACATGCAGCTCTAGTGCTATGTGGGCACGCTTGATATTGTTACTTGTTTAGGGGGGAAACATTTTTGCCCTATGAAAATAGTGATTACATCGCAGAAATACAGCATACAGTATATAGCAGCCATAACTTCGTGAGAATCAGCAATCGACTAACAAAGCAAAAGTAGCGGGCCATGTGGAGACTGAGGGCAGTTCATTTAAAAGGAACGAAGTGATGACGTAATTTCTTCCGCGTTGGCCTGGACGTGGCATATGACAGCAAAAGAAGCTGCACCCAGTCGGTGTGGTTACAATAAACAGATTACAGGCCATCGGAAGAGTCGGTTGATTTTTGAGATTGTTGATTTATAATTTTGCTTTTCTGCGGAGTGGGTCTCTAAGTGAAGATGGGACTCACTATTTCGTCGTTGTTTTCAAAGCTCTTCGGTAAAAAACAGATGAGAATACTTATGGGTGAGTATAATCCAATAGGCTATGATAGCCATCCTAGCAACCCTAGCTATCGTCAGTGGGAGGGGACGTCTCTAAGAAGCTTTGATGTTTTCTACTGTTATTAACAATCTGATGCGTGTATATTTTCATCTAGATTTAGTAACTCATCTGTTATAAAGTTGGTTTATGATCTCACTTGATAAGGTTTAAGTGAATGCTGTTGTCGACAATCTGGCATTGCAACATTGTCAGTAGTACTGTTAATGTTAGCCATCAATGGGCAGCAAGATGACCATGTTGTCACCATATATGTAATGTTACTTTGTTATCAATGAGTAACGTAACAGTAATACATCTCATTTAATGTAATCAATGTTGTTATGCACTATGGACAAATGTGGTCGTAGATTTGGAAAGACGTGTCATAATGTCTCCAATCCAGTTAAGAAACCTATTGGCTAATGATCGCTAGCGACGTGTCATTTTGCAGTCAGGTTGTGTCGTGTGTCCTCACTCGGTATAGAACTACGGTACTACTAGCAATGTTGACTACATTTTTTCTCCCACTACATTTACAGACTGCATACCTCAAATACATAGTTAAAATCCAAATAATCGTGAATATAACAGTGGATTTGTAAAATGCAGATCGACAACTCTTGTGTAATGATAGCCTGTTCAACTCGCCGGCAGAAAGTCTCCCGACACTCTCTACGTCTGCTGATTGTACTCCTGGTTATTGTTGGTGTAGGCCAGTAGATATGGAGGGAGTCAGATAACATGTTTTCATTGTCAGGTGTTCTAGGCCAAGCGAGCACACAGAGCGATATTGGTGTAGTTGCCTGTAATCTTTGACATGTTAATGTATTACATTGCTTAGGACTCGACTACAACAAACAGACCTTCAAGCCATTGGTGTATGCTGTTGACAGAACTGCCAAGGATTCATTCAGATCAGACTTTGTAAAAATTCTCACCACCTATATGCTCGACCACGCAGTTCTCCACAAGTGGCATTAACGCAGTTCTCCTTGATGTGGCATTAATGAACTTTTACTGAATATTAGTTTTAGACGTCATTAGCTTGTGTGCTATTGTCATATAAATTATTGTGCTCAAATGTATGAAATTATGATCTATCCATGTAGTATTCTTCGATATCCTGACCCACTTCTCTATTTCACAGTTGGTTTGGATGCTGCTGGAAAGACCACAATCCTTTACAAACTGAAGCTGGGAGAGATAGTAACCACTATTCCAACTATTGGTAAGAATCACCCCTAAACAAAGGAAAACAAACAATATGAATGTATGAAAAGGCTCTGGGACTAATTACCCGTTGTAGTATAATCACATGCAGTGTGCTACACGCCTTCCCCGGCAATGCTACATTCATTAGAGCAGACAAGCCAGCTTCTATTAGAAGAGCATAGAGGATGTCTAAAGTGGAGAATAGAAGATCTCTTGAGCATAGTGTCGCGCTAGTGGAGCATAGTGGCTGTCTAATATAGAGAATATGATGTCTGCTGTAAATAGAATATCTCTAATGCATGGAATAGAGAATCTTTAATATGTAGAATGTGTTAAGTGGAGAATATAATATCTCTAATGTGAAGAATGGAGGACCTCTGCTGTGGAGAGTTGAAGATCTGTAAAGAGGGTGTTGAGGGGCTTGTTTAGGCTGGCGTAGCATAGCGAGGGGTGGTGTGTGTGTGTGTGTGTGTGGCATGCAGGGTGGCTCTGCTGTGAGAGGGTGCAGCCTGATCGGATCTGACAGAGCCCAGTCTAAACACCACTCAAGTGGCTCCCCTCCAACAAGATCCTACACGCAGATTCACTGGTGGAATTAGGTCACTGGCACTGGTCTCTCTATCTCATAAATGTACATTTTAATATGTTTTGAATGCACTGTTGCTTTAAGGGTGGAACTTAGTAAGTTGCTGTAAATAAATAAATTGTGGCACCTCAACTGTGGATACAATATTGGATACAATCAACAAATTGCATACAATTGATAAACAAGTGTTGGTATTTAAGCCTTGCATTTATCTATGGTTTTGAACTAGACTTATAATGGTAATAGTACAGGATAAGCATTGACATATTTTCCATTTCAATGTATTAAATTGTCAGATGCCTTTATCAATTGAGGAAACCGAATCAAGCTTCAGTACCTTTTCCTACTTTTATCTTTTTTTTATTCCCTGTGAGGTGTTAACAGTGACTAAATTAATTAACTGAACTAATTAAATAAAGTTAAATTAAATGAACACCATTATCGTTTCTCTCCGACAGGTTTCAATGTTGAGACGGTGGAGTACAAGAACATCTGTTTCACTGTATGGGACGTCGGCGGCCAGGACAAAATCCGTCCCCTTTGGAGGCACTACTTCCAGAACACACAGGTACAACACACGTGACCTCTGACCTTTTAAGGACATTGAATGAATGAATTGAGCGTTAAGTGTTTCTCCTTTGTTCTGAATTTGATTTGATTGCCTCCTTGTTATCCAAAGGGCCTTATCTTTGTAGTGGACAGCAACGACAGAGAGAGAGTAGCAGAGTCGGCGGAGGAGCTGGCAAAAATGGTACGTGTTTCCTTCCCCCCTCCGTCTGTGTCAATATCCGTGACTTCTTTTTACAGGGTTTCTGCAGGGTCTGAAGTATCTTTGCAAAGTCTTTTAAGTATCTTTAAAAAGATACTTAAAGATATTAGGCACTAGATCTTAAATACATTTAGGTAGGTCTTAGTTATGGTAACACACATTTAATTAAGCAATAAGCCCCGAGAGGCTGTAGGTTACACTGATTTTAAAACTGCTAAGGGGCGTTGTTAGGCACATCACGCAAGCGGAGTGGTTGCCAAGCAACTTCTAGACACAGATACTCTAACTTTTGTATCGAGTTGTGGAAGCGCAGTAATATAGAATGAAATGTGGTCAAGGTGTATGTTTATGCTGGATTTTACAGCATCGAACGTGATTTAGCCAATCATAATCAAGGACTATCCGTTTTAGAACACTATTTCTATTTTATTTTTGCGGAATCAATTGTAGTTGTTTGGTATTGCAGTTCCCTTAATGGTACAGATGTATCACAATGTAATAATTCTTCAAAGGAGATCAATGCGGAACTGATAACCGATACAAACTTTGTATCCCGTATAGAATGTATCACAAAACAAATTCATTTAATTTTACTACTGATTTTCCTTTGTATTTTTTGCCAATATTGACATATGATCGGTCTTAAATTTCATTCATGGTTTTAAAAAGTTTTCAATTGAACTTGTTGAAACCTACAAAAACCCTGTTTTACATTTCATATTCTCACTTGATAGTAGTCAGTTGTAGGAGAAACTAAAACAGAGTCTGTGATTTGAGACCTGTCAAGGGGCTTGGCTGTATGAAATCAACTGGTGCTGCTGCCTCATGGAATTTGCTTACATTCTCACATTCTTCTTTAATGAACACAACATGTGTTATAGTGCTGAAAATTCCTCTTGCTACGCAACTGTGTTTTCGGACTCCGTTATCATAGACTTGGGCAATGAACTGTGTCAAAGTGAACTTACTTATTTAGCTTTACAACTGTGGAACTGTGACTCCGAGTGGTAGCTTGACTGCCTTTCTCTTACACACACATTCTCTTACACACACGTGTTTATTTTGATTACTTATTTGGTTATACAATCAAGAGTTTATTTTTAGATACTCTTGAGTGGCAGCTCGAGTGCCTTTCTGTTACACACACATTCTGCTAGCTCCCTCTCACGCATACATCTAACCTATGTCTCTTTCTGTCCCTTCTTTCTTACTCTCTTTCTTTCTTCCCTCCTTCCCCATTCATCCACAGCTCCAGGAGGATGAGTTGCGGGACGCTGTGTTGCTGGTGTTTGCAAACAAGCAGGACCTGCCCAACGCCATGGCCGTGAGCGATCTCACAGACAAACTGGGCCTGCAGAGCTTGCGGAGCAGAACTGTGAGTGATCACACCAACACGTCATGCACGCCGCACACACACACTTACTCAATATTTATTGAAGTGCAGCAGAGTCTGTTATGCATCACTGTGAAGACGGGCGAAGATACATTCTCAGAAACACACACACACACATACACATCATAAAGTATAGTGATTTGTCTGTGTCACACGCATACATAAAGTAACAGACACCCAATTGCAGCTGTGGCAGAGATTCAAACACACGTGTGCATACACACACACACCCACGTATACATACACACAAGTGTGTCCACTTAGCCACATCACTTCCTGTGACACACACACACATGCACAGACAGTCCGAGTGGTTCACACCAACACTATCTCAGGGGGGATAGAAACATGCATGTCAGCTGCAGATGTTCCACAGACGTGCTTTCATCTGTAGACAAACTGCAGGGTGTTGAGGTGACCGATGTGATTCTTAACTGCCCTTCCTCCCTTGTCTCTCTGCTGCAGTGGCACGTGCAGGCTACCTGTGCGACCCAGGGCACGGGGCTTTACGAGGGCCTGGACTGGTTATCCAACGAGCTGTCGAAGCGCTAGAGAACAGGGCGACCGAGGAACGAGAGTGGGACCAGAGCGAACGAGAGCGACCAGAAGAAGAGCAGGAGCGGGGGATGGAGGGAGGGAGGGATTGTGGACACGGGAACGGGAGGATGAAGAGGAGGAGGAGAAGTTTGACCTGGAGATAACTTTTAAAAAAAATATCAATGTGTCTGTCTGGTAGAACTTGAAGTTTATGGACGTTTTGCAATCAGTTCCTGTTCTGAAACTTTTTTTTAGTTTTTGGATTTGTTTTCATTTTTTTTTTTTTTGCCCTGTTTGTTCTACCTCCTTTTATTGCCCTCATCATTGTCACCCCCCTTTTTGCCGATGATGTTTCCTAGATCTGCATTCCTGTTTCTTTCAATGCCACCCCCCAACACCCTGCAGCCGTACAACGAGATGTTTTTAACTTTGCATGTTTCTACGACTATATTACAAAACAGCGAATCAACCACTGAGGAGAACAATGGGACAGTTTGTAATTGTGACGTAAACCCAAAAGGGAACGTTGGGGGCGGTGGAGTTGAATTGACTCATTCCAGAATTCCAGAATACTGCACCGAAGGCCAGTTCTATTCCTGAAGTATGTGAAGGGCCTTCTCATCATGTACGTACGAGGCCATTATGACGCAATAAAAACAACCTTTTTTTCTCAACTTAAGTTTGTTTGGAACCTGTGGTCATTTTGTTTTTAGTTGAAAGCAGATTGCTGATGTTACATGATTGACAGTTACAGTGGACATACCATAGCTGACCACTGTTCTTTTAACTAGCCTGAGGATAGGTAATTGTCCACGAATTGACTACAAAGAGCTAGTGATTATAGACCCTTTCAACAAGAAAAACAAAAACAATGCTTGAACGTTCTATTTTGTTGCCAATCTACTTCCGTTTCATTAAGATAACATATGGAATGTTAAAACAGAAGCCTTGTGGGAACAACTATGATGCTGATATGTAACTCTCTTGAAACGGTCTATAAAAGCATGCCTCATTCACATAAAGTTACTTTTGAGTAATGATAGCTCAGTGACTAACCACACAATGGTTAATCAGGAAGTGAACACATCCCAGACCATAATAAGGCACATTACTATGTGAATGAGCTTCATGCTCCCTCAGCTGAGGGATTCTGTAGTTATGATTTGATTGGAGGATTTTTTGACTAATTCAATAATGAAGCAAATCTTTCTAATCCCTGGTTGCATCATAAGGGTAGGGGCTTTCCCCCCCCATCAGTGATTTGGCACGAGTGTCAGAAAATCCCAGTGCTTGGGGTGCGGATGCTGTGGTGAGGCTATTGCAAAACCGAAAACCACAATTCACGCCAACTTCATTGTCCTCCTCCTACACCCAGCGTTGCTCTGGGCACTGAATCAGACACTGAATCCACACGCCTGGAACATATTCGTATAAAATAATAATTAATTTTATTGCATAAACATTAACAGACAACGTAGCTGCTTTGTGACTCACTTCCTCTAGCCTTTAGCTGCCCAGTCCAGCCCAAAGAGTGTGTTATGGGTGTGGTGTGGCTCTTCAGCCGAGGCCGTCTGTATAAGGGATGAAGGGGGGTGGGTGTCTAGATCTCCTCGGAAGGGCCAAGGAGGGAGAGGAGCCACGTGACCAGACCCTTCTCAGACAGAGTGGCCCCCTGGATGTGGTTGAAGCAGCGCTCCAAGTCACAGAGGGTCTGCCAGCTCACCTCAAATGGCACCTGACACACACACACACACACACACACATGAATAAACACAATTATACTGGTATAGAACAATATTCTATAGTTTCTATATTCAGACTGTATCTATGTAGCATAATTTAAATGGTACCTGATACGTAGACACACACTAACACACACATATACAGTACATTACCATTATATAGTACAGCTGAGTTCTTGAAATAGTACCTGGTACATGCGCCCACACACACACACACACACACACACACACACACACACACACACATATTCCGCATACTTAGTTCATCTAAGGTCTTATATGTTTTAACATTAGTCTGGAATCAGTCATCCTATTCTGCCAAAGAACAGCTAAAACTTGGACTGTACTGCTGTCAGGGTTGTGCACAATTCGAATTGCAATTCTGCTCCCTGTTTGCTACCTCAATTGAAATGCAAGTGAAATTCAAGAATTGAATTGGACTTTAAGAGCCATGTGAGTGATCCCTACTGTACTGCCCTACCTCGGCAATGGGTGCAGGCTTCGCCAGAGGACAGAGCAGCCTTCTGATCTCAGCACAGCACAGTCTGGTCTTCTCCAGCAGCATCTGACACACACACACACACACACACACACACACACACACACACACACACACACACACACAACACACACACACACACATACACAGGAACAGGATATAACCCCACTGTGGCCCACAAGCTATTTTAATGTGGCTTATATCTTGATGTAGTGGTCTGAGGTTTGACGTGTCTATGTGCTTGTAGGACATAGAGAGACGGAGGGAGGGAGAGAGAGAGAGAGAGAGAGAGGGAGAGAGAGAGAGTGATACATTTGTTGTGTTATCATTCATCATTCATTATGTGTGCACAGTGCATTACTGTGTAAAAGTAGTAGGTAGTATACATGCAGCATACATGCATGTCTGTTGTGGGTACCATTGTAAGAGTATGTGCATTTGTTATTTGTATGTGTGTGAGTGGGATATGTGTGTGAGAATGTATGAGTGCACGAGTGCGCACGTGCGCTTGCTTGTATGTATCTGGGTGTGTGTGTGTGTGACTGTGTCAGACCTGTTGCCTGGGGCAGCTAGCTTCTCCCTTGTCGGCCTTCTTGTCCCCTTTCTTGTCTCCTTTCTTGCGGGGGGTGGTGGAGGTGGAGGGGGCAGCGGCCTCAGTCACGCCCGCACACGCAGCACTCAGCTGGGCATGCACCGCCAGGAGCCTGCAACCGGAGCACCACCGTCAGCACCCACCCACTATCATCACTCCACCCTCACCCCTCCTCCACGCTCCACATCACAGAGGAGTAGAGGTGTAAAAATCCCACTTCAGAAAGTAAAAGTCCTTGTCCATGTATTAGTTTTCTACCGGTTCTCTTAAGTGATTCCACTAATCTACCTGGCTGAGGAACTGTGCTAATTAGAATAATCTGATGGAGTGAATGGTTGAAACAAATACAGCATGTGGCAGGGCTTTTACTTTCTGAAGCCGGACTTTTACACCTCTGCAGAGGAGGGGATTAGGGACTATCAGAGAAACGGAGCCTTCAGTGGTTTAAAGCTTTGTTTTAGCAATACAGA
>NW_027468664.1:29004462-29171962 GCF_046254945.1 Alosa pseudoharengus | reverse complement strand
GTACAACACAAACACACCTTCACTAGTTTACCCGCTGGAATGCTTGATTTAGTGCATTGATACTACAATACTACTTGGCAGTGGTTCTAGGATGTCTAAAAAGCTGTGTACACATTGCTTCCAATTCACTGGTCACCCGACACTCAACGCTTCAAAAGTGACAATTATTTTAGCACAAACGGTTCACATCACAAATGGATATTTCACCTGTAGTTGCCGATTTGCATTAACATGCCACAGTCTCTAGTTGCTAGTCTCTTGCAGTCTGAATTGGGCTTAACAGAGACTGTGTAAGCAATTTCTACTGACATCCTCTATGGATAAGAGGTAATGTGAGCTTAGTGAAATCGAGGAGAGATGAGGGTGAGTTGGGAGAATCTGCCACACTGGAACGTGTGCTGTGTTGGACAGGGAAGAGGGGTTTAAACCAAGTAGGATAGGAAGGTGGGGTCAGTGACAGCTGTCAATCATCCCTGTGGACTCTTCACAAACTTCACTAATCATTAATTGTCCTTAATCTGGCATACAAAGATTCTAATTAATGTCATAAAAGCAAGTTAGAGACAGGCCATGATAACAGGATAATTCCACGTCAGTACACAGAAATAATCTGACTATTTCAGAAACTAGCCTTGTTTCCGGTCAGGTCCAGTATATATCAGGTGATGTGATGGAGAGAAATATTTGCTTAAGTATACATTTTGTTTAAGTCTCTCTATTCCAGTGATATATCTGCTTTAGCATTTACTGTGAGAGTCAGTATTACTGGTGTGTCATTACCTTGAAGAGGTGAGCAGAAAGCAGGCAGCATTTTGTACGCTGACTGATATCAGATATCATTGTGTATCTGTAGACACAAGCGTAACATAACATTCAATAATGCCATCTTACAGACCACATAAGAGGCACAACATAAAACAAAACATAACAATTTCAACCTTTCTACACAGACAATAGCACAAAATATGATAATTTACCACTAATGTGATTTCTACATTTCTACAAAAGCCAAATAACCACTCACTATCTTGTCCAATCACACAATTCAAAAGACCGACATTAATTGGTTCACTGGATAAGGTTGAGTATGGACTGATGACTGGTCAATGTGAACTATTACTGGGTCGTGATACTTATCACCACAGCAGCAGTCAAACGTACTGGGCAATCTTGGCCGTCAGTATGGCCCCTTGTAGGCAGCCCCATATCCCAGCCTGCTTCAGGATCTGCTGAGGGGAGAGGCCCTCCCAGGACACTCCGTCCCAGGCCTCCAGCACCCTGGAGCCCTGCAGGGAGGAGTCCAGGGCCTTGGCCCAGAATGAGTGCGCCACCCTGGGGGACAGGGAGGATGGGAGAGGGTAAAACAATGTTGTAGTATGTGTCCTCTATTCTGACTTTATAGAGATACCAGTCCACAAGGAACTTCTTTTCAGATTTCAATGATGATTCTGATTCTGCTTTTGATGGGATCTACTTGTAAACTGCACACTATGTGACCAAACAAGTCATTGTAAAGTCTTAAGGTGACAATTATAGTACAAAAAAACAAAATACCTCCTGCTTCCTTTGTAGAAGTGTAGGTTCCCTAGGTCATGCAAGGTCTGAGCTCTGAGCGAGTTTAGCTTGCAGGCTTGGAGAGTCTCTGTGGTGTGCACAATGCAAAACAAACAGAAACCCATGAGCTTATTCAAATATTACAAATAGTGTGTGTGTGTGTGTGTGTGTGTGTGTGTGCGTATGTATATGTGTATGTATGTGTGTGTGTGTCTGTGTGTGTGTGTGTGTGTGTGTGTGTGTGTGTGTGTGTGTGTGTGTGTGTGTGTGCATGTGTAAATGTAAAAAAATGTAAATCAGGTTTATAGGTATCCTTGCGTATACAAGGAATTTGGTCTCTGCATTTATCCCATCTGTGAATTAGTGAACAAACAGAGCACACAGTGAACACACAGTGAGGTGAAGCACACTGTGGAGGTGGGCATGGGAGAGCAGTGCTCAACCACTTCCCCCGCCAACATTTTTCCTACTGGTCAGGGATCGAACCGGCAACCCCTCGGTTCCGAGCCCGAAGCCCTAACCAGTAGGCCATGGCTGCCCCCGTGTGTGTGTGTGGTGTGTGTGTGCGTGCATGTGCATGTGCTTGTGTGCGTGCGTGTGCGTGCGTGTGTGTGTGTGTGTGTGTGTGTGTGTGCTCCCTCACTGGCGCTGCTGTTGAGGGAGGACAGGACCAGCGGCGTCTGGGAGGGGGGCAGTGGGGGCAGGCAGATGGAGCCCAGGGAGCTGAAGTCCTCTGTGGACAGGTCTGGGGGCGAGACGGAGGGGGGCGTGTACACCGTCCCGCTGAACTCCACCCTGCCCGGGGTGTGGACGCTTGTGTCCTTGCAGAAAGGAACTTCAAAAGCTGCAGAGGCAATAAGACTCACCTAAGTCATACATTGCTGCGTTGCAATTGCAAACTTAACTTTGTATTACTGTAAGTATTGTGTTTATTTGTGGTATTTGTGTGAGATCATAATCTTTGAAAGATTTTAAGTAGTTACACTTAATGAAATATTTTTGGTTAAAAAGTGTCACTCCCAAAAAAAGTCTGGACCCAGCTGGTCGTCCTCAATAAAAGAATTCTGGCTACGCCCCTGTCAATGGAAGATTACCATTGCCAAGACAACTTCCTACAGAACTCCACAAAGCTCTTTTAATGTTATCTGAACAGTGGGGATGGCACAAATTATTAATATGGCAATATATTGTATAACTTCTATTTGAAATACACTATTACTAAGTTTGGCAATTAGGGGTGATATCACAGGGCTGGGTTAGGTAATTTGGGGTGATAATGTAGTGTGATAGTGTAGGGTGATATTACAGGGCTGGTTGTGATAATTAGAGGTGATAGTGTAGGGTGATAGTGTAGGGTGATGTGATAATGTAGTGTAATGTAGTGTGATAGTGTAGAGCAGTGTTTCTCAAAGTGTGGTCCGGGGACCACTGTTGGTCCGCAATCTATCCCAAGTGGTCTGCGAGATGAGATGCGTGTGGAAAAAGTAGACGTGCTGTTGAGACTGGAGCTAGTCATATTCAAAATAATACAAAAATAAATCCGCAGATAAAACTAACTAAAGCTAACCACTTTCAGATAGAGTGTTAGGGAGTTAGCCCCGAAGTTACGGATAACAAGCTCCCTGTTCTCCGACTAGGTCAGAAGAAAAAAACAGTAAAGGTTAACGCTCTCAAACAAACCCAGAAACTACTAGGCATACTTCTACTAACTACGATATGAGATATAGCCTACCTGCGAGCCGATAAGCTATATTTGTCATCGGATGACAGGGGTTGGTGCAGAAATGAAGTAGACTGCGCCACGTAACCTCCTCTCCATTTAGGTGATGGGCTTACCTAATGTTCCTGATTGATTAGCTACGGAATAATACAGATTTTACAAGTTTTATTTGCTACTTGCTAGATTGACAAACGTATAATATAGGCCATAATTTAATAAGTGTTCAAAATCAATCTATGGGTTTGGGGTTGGTTGGAGCAGCCAAGCTCGTCCAGGGCGGGCACAGATGACTTCCAGGATGGGCCTGGCCCCCCAAAGCCCCCCCATGCCGCCGGGACTGCAGTCATGTACCCCCTGAGACATTATGATCTTCCGGAGTACCACCACCAATTGTTAACAAGTTTTTTTTTAATTGTTTTATTAATATTTATTTTGATCAATTTTGTCGAGAATAGTGAATAGAATCATAAACATATGATACAAATCTCATCAATAGTCAACATATGATAGGCCTACAAATGTGCCGAATATAATGATTTTAAATAGATCTGCACCTAATCTCACACACAATCATCTTGTTGAATGCAGTGATCTTATCTGCTAGGTGCTTGTCTTTGCCTTGTAACTGGAGATTTAACTCATTGAGCTTTCCAAATATATCGCTAAGATAGGCCAGCTTCGTCAAGAAATGTTCATTAGTGAACGTGCTTGCAGATTCAAACATGCGCACTTCCTCCAAGAAGAGGCGACTCGGAGCTCAAACACGCGACAGCACTTTACCTCGGGAAAGCCACCTTGCCTTGCTGTGAAACAGTACAGCCTTTTGGTCAGCTCCCATCTCCTCTCAAAGTGCGGAGAATAGACACGCTTTTAAGGGCCGGGTCTTGATGAAATTCACCACTCTCACAACCTCGTTCAAAATCTCATTCAGGTCGGGACTAACTAAGCTGCCTTGAAACAAGCGCTTCACTATGAATAACACAGTGCGTCCATTGCGCATCGGGTGCTACCTGGGCCCAGGCTACAGATAAAAATAAAAATAAAAAAACTCCTGTTTTTCACGTCAGTTCGCGCCCCACCTGGCATGTTGGCATGTCTCCACGGCCCACAGTTTGAGAAACGCTGTTTAACCCTCTCTGTCTCCACTCTCGAATATTTTGTTAATGCGGAGAAAATAAGTTTTTAATGTGCAGTGCAAATGCGGAAGTTAAGTTACCAACGTGGGATAGAGAAAACGTTTGAAAAGGCATATGACTTTTTCGCGTACCCCCTAAAATCAGTCCACGTACCCCTGGGGGTACGCGTACCCCAGTTTGACAACCGTGGGTGTAGGGTGATACTCACAGGTCTGGGTGTGGTAATTAGGGGTGATAGTGTAGGGTGATACTCACAGGGCTGGGTGTGGTAATTAGGGGTGATAGTGTAGGGTGATACTCACAGGGCTGGGTGTGGTAATTAGGGGTGATAGTGTAGGGTGATACTCACAGGGCTGGGTGTGGTAATTAGGGGTGATAGTGTAGGGCGGTACTCACAGGGCTGGGTGTGGTAATTAGGGGTGATAGTGTAGGGCGGTACTCACAGGGCTGGGTGTGGTAATTAGGGGTGATAGTGTAGGGCGGAACTCACAGGGCTGGATGTGGTAATTAGGGGTGATAGTGTAGGGCGGTACTCACAGGGCTGGGTGTGGTAATTAGGGGTGATAGTGTAGGGCGGTACTCACAGGGCTGGGTGTGGTAATTAGGGGTGATAGTGTAGTGCGGTACTCACAGGGCTGGGTGTGGTAATTAGGGGTGATAGTGTAGGGCGGTACTCACAGGGCTGGGTGTGGTAATTAGGGGTGATAGTGTAGGGCGGTACTCACAGGGCTGGGTGTGGTAATTAGGGGTGATAGTGTAGGGCGGTACTCACAGGGCTGGGTGTGGTAATTAGGGGTGATAGTGTAGGGCGGTACTCACAGGGCTGGGTGTGGTAATTAGGGGTGATAGTGTAGGGCGGTACTCACAGGGCTGGGTGTGGTAATTAGGGGTGATAGTGTAGGGCGGTACTCACAGGGCTGCGTGTGGTAATTAGGGGTGATAGTGTAGGGCGATACTCACAGGGCTGGGTGAGGTAATTAGGGGTGATAGTGTAGGGCGATACTCACAGGGCTGGGTGTGGTAATTAGGGGTGATAGTGTAGGGCGATACTCACAGGGCTGGGTGTGGTAATTAGGGGTGATAGTGTAGGGTGATACTCACAGGGCTGGATGTGGTAATTAGGGGTGATAGTGTAGGGTGATAGTGTAGGGTGATACTCACAGGGCTGGGTGTGGTAATTAGGGGTGATAGTGTAGGGTGATAGTGTAGGGTGATACTCACAGGGCTGGGTGTGGTAATTAGGGGTGATAGTGTAGGGTGATACTCACAGGGCTGGGTGAGGTAATTAGGGGTGATAGTGTAGGGTGATACTCACAGGGCTGGGTGAGGTAATTAGGGGTGATAGTGTAGGGTGATACTCACAGGGCTGGGTGTAGGCGAGTAGCAGCAGGAGCAGAGTGCGGCTGTGCTGGAAGGACAGCAGAGTGTGGTGGCCTCTCTCCAGAGACTCTCTGAAGCAGCACAGTGTGTCCTCCACATCCAGGGGCACGCTGACCAGAGACATCGCCCTCTTCATCTCTGAGAGTTGAGAGTATTGGATTCAGAACTCATTATTTTTATACATGTGATTTATGTCCTGATGCCTCTAAATCGGTTGATAATCTGAAAAAGTGGTACACCAATGGGATTATCCCAACCTGATATAGAAATGATATAGACGAGTTTCTGAATAGTTTAGGGGGATTGACCAAATATATTCTTTTTGATTTACTGTGGTTGTTATTGTACACCAATTATGTGTAGCTATTTTTTTCATGACTTACGAAGAAATCAGTTAAATCATGTATCTAGTCATGTACCTGCTTATTTGGATCTGACTAACTTTAATAAAAACAAGTGTATAATCATTTACATTTTGTGCATTTCCCAGTGGCAGTATTTGATGAAATGTTCCAGCCATAAAGGCTGAAAAAGGGGGACTGAAAGAAAGTGGAATAGAACATTATGTCCAATATTCCAATATGTGGTTTAATGTTCTGCATTTCTCAGTAGTGGGTCACTTTGATACTAAAAGTATGATTCTATGTAATGACTGTATGATATCTGTACTGTCCCTGTGTATATCTGTGTTTGACTGTATTTAGAGAAAAGCGGGAATATTATGACTTTGCAGTGTTTCACTGTTCTGCATGGCTGCGTCAGTAGCTATCTGCTCCGGATTGGCAGGTTGCCACTAATCAGAGTCTGATTCAGTGTAGTCCACGTGAGATGGGATGACCAACGCCATCTCCCGTCAGCCTGGAAGGATACTTAAACCCTAACTATTTCCTTGTCTAGTTAGAGCAGCTGATGGATCTTTAGGTGAAGTCATGCTGTCTCTCCCTTGATGCGCATCATTGTAAATAAACTCTATTCCTGATTTTTCATACTACTGGTCTGACTGGGTCTCTATTAAATCTATGGTATCACAATTACCATCAGAGTGCACACACACACACACACACACACACACACACACACACACACACACACACACACACACAAACACACACACACACACACACACACAGGCACAAAGGCATAGAGGCATGCACACTGTCTGTCTGCACACACAGATCAAACCAACAAAGATTATTATGACCGCCGCTAGCGAAGCTAGCGAAGCGGTCATATAGGGATTGTCAAAGTTTTTTGTTTTTGTTTTTTTCCCATCATCTACTTCCTGAATTTTTGGTCAACGATACCTGGGACACCGAACCACCGGGACACATGAAATTTGGTGGGTATGTAGCCCCACTAGACTTTTACGGAAAAATTTTGTTTCGTCCCCGGGGTCCACTCCCCCCCGTGCTGGGCCCCCCGAACCGCAAAAAAAGCAGTTTTTCCTAAATAACTACCTGAACCGTGGCACCGAGGATGAAGAAATTTTTATGGTATGTTGGTCTCAAGGGCCCACATCAATCTGGCCCATAATCACTCATTTGTGATTTGCACCCCCCCGGTAAAAAATGAAAATGCAATATTATTCTGCTTTAATCGCCCCTATCTTCAGTTAAGATGTTCAGAACTGCACCAAATTTTATTTGTATGATTGACCTGGCATTCTCTGGGGGTATGCCAAGTTTCGTAGAATTTCATCCATGGGGGGATCTTAAAAAAAAATAGATTATGTGTACATTTAGTGACTGTACACTCATTGGCCTGTAGATGGCGGTGCACACATATACACATGCACACACACACAGGCACCCACATACTATCGGTATTAGAACGGCCAATACATAATTACAAATTCAGTAGGATTAAAAGAAAGCCAAAATATATATTCATCATCATGGCTGCATTTCCAGTATTGGCGATAAGTAGTCGTTTGTCCACTAGATGGCGCATCGTTGCAGTGAGACGTAATTTTGTTGGAAGTTAAACGTGGGTTGGAATAACAATGGACACTTCCTACAAGGACTATAGTTTACCGCAGAGAACTCTAATAAGGATAGGGTGATGTTCACATGAAATGTAATTCCCATTTCTTCTTGAAGCCGAAATAAATCTGAGGATGTTTATCGGACATGCTTGGTTTTTACTGCAGGTACTTTAATCTTATAATATCAATAAGGACCTAGGTAATGTTACCGTTAGCGTTGGTTGAGTGATGGAGGACAATTTGATTGATTGCATTTGTAGAAAACTATAAATGCGGTTATACCAAGCAAATTGATAGCAGCACTGTAATTGTATCTTTCGACTGTCATTTGTTGCATGTGCTACAAAAATCATTCTGTGCAATGGAAGATTTACCAACGTTACATCGGTCTGATACAGTTTTGCCTATACATGCGTGAGACTGAGACGCCTGTTTATTTTGTGTATAAGTGCGTGCAGGGTGTGAGAGGGGAATCGATGTGCTTTGATTCCAGCTTGGTAGTTGTAGTCTGTGAAATTAAAAAGCACGTGTGTGTGAAGTATCCAAACAATGACACCTTCATTTCATTATGGCTGCTTTAGCAACACACCTTAAGCTACTGTGTAGTGGGTCCCATTTAGAAGTGGCTACTTCATTCGCGCTTTCCTTGACTCATGGAGCGTGAATTTTATTACAACTTTTCGCCACGATATGGCAGTTTAAGTCCGCTTGATACTGTAAGGCGTAAACCATTGGTTTCCAAAGGAGATTTTATTTGTGTCGCCAGCATAGCCTATTTACAATTTATGTTGTAAATAGGCCTACCTTATAAGCCTACCTGTAGCTTAGGGAAGCTAACAGCTTTCTATTAGGATCTAGTTTGTTAGTTACAGTTTTGTCATAACTCCCTGATGCATTTTTGCATTTAGAATAGCCAGAGCGTGAACAATATCGGGTGCCTATGGACTAGGCTTGGTGAACCCAGCCTGATCTGCCCGCTATTTATTTTTTGATTTCTTAAAAGATTGAGCTTGGTCTGGTGAAAGCCAGACTAGCCATGGACCTCAGTTACACAATGCAAGGGAACATGAATCAGCCTATATTTGCACGAACAATAACGGACAACAGCTCTTCAACTTTGGCCCGTTAAAATGTGTATGAACAGTCTAGCGACGCATTTCATCAAGGCCCATTTGGACATGTCAGTTATTTCCACTAGATGTAAAACAGCATTTCGTTTCAGACTACTGTTACTTAATTTGTGCATTAACAATAACGTTTCAGACTACTGTTACTTAATTTGTGCATTGACAACAAAGTATTACATGAACTAAAGATGACTAAAATCTTATGTAGAAGAAGAAACATTCACAAAAAGTCCATCCATCCAAAAATGACCTTTGTTTTTGATAGCTGTTGAAAACGGCATGGAACTGACAGAGATGTTTTTGTTTATAAATAAATAAATAAATAAATAAATAAATAAATAACATTATGCTGATACCTTTTGCTTTTCCCAAATACAATGTAGCCTACAGGTGTAAGTGACCTTTCATCAGTCCAGTTGCAATGGATGAACTGTGATGAACTGCCCTACTTGTGATTGTTTAGAAATGTTTAGAGAAGGTTTTATAACAATGCTACATCTTCTTTGGCTATTCTACAATCTATTCACCTTTTCAGCACCAGTAGGCTACTCTCTGTGCAGCCGCACACACACACTCAGGCATGCCAAACAAGCATACACAAAAGTTTCAAGAGTGGGGGATGGAGTAAAATATGGAGACAAATTGAAGTGTGATTTATTTTCGCGGAACGGATGTACAGGACTGAGCGGCGGTCATATTTTGTACCGCTATGCGGTACATCTAGTTAAAATAATTATGGCATTGGCCTTGTGTATGCCAGAGTTACTTCCTGTGCACACTAAACAACTGATGAAACATCTTGTATTTTATACTTTTTTAAATTTTTTTAATCCAGTGTTTTTAAATTAAACCTTTGTTGAAACTACAATTACCTGGATGCATAAATTAATCTCCATAGACAATAGCTGACATAGGTATCTCGCTTCGATAAAAAAGCATTTGCCAAATGAGTACAGGTAAGTATGAATAAAGCCATATGACTCTGTAACCCAGTGTAGAGAGGTCTGGCCACTTACGACTAGTCTCTGTTGTAGTTATCGAGGCTTTTCTCCCACTGAGTCGGGTCTTGACATTCCAAACACATGTGATCTGTGCACCCACATAGTTTCTGCAACTAATCTAAAAACACAGAACAGAATAAACAACAAACACATATTAAGCATATGCAAATAAATAGTGACATTGAAATCACCTCTGCACATTTAATCTGATAATCTACGAGGGAGTTAATTAGTTAGTTAGTTGGTGCATTATCGACGTGGGGAAATGGACCTTTTCACACCAGCCATTTTTGACATGAAATACATGGCAGGCCCAGGTGTTACCAATGACATTAATAAAGGTTCTGATTCTGCCACACTAAAGTCCTTATAGGTAAGTCGCACCACTCCACGGCCATCTTGGTAACAACTTTGGGCAGCTATATAAATAAATGGGGAGACATACATAAGAGAGGTCATATTGACATAGAAAAGTACATCAGGCGAATCTGGGTCTAAATCTGATTTGAACTATATAAATATCTCCTCCCAAATCGCCAAAATAAGGCTTAAAAAGACATGCCAAAATGTCTGCTGTGAAAAAGGTCTATTAATGTTCAAATACGCTGTGTTATTGAGACTAGGGCCTCTTCCTGTGTGTGCTGGGGACGGTTTCCTTACGATATCTCCGGTGATCTCGGCCGTCTGAGTGTAGTGTGGCTGTGGGGCGCAGGGACCCCCAAAGGCAGCGATCCTGTCCAGTAGCCTCCTCTGGGCGTGGACCAGCAGTGGGGTCACTATGTGTGTGTAGCGCTTCCTAACGTGGGACAAAAAAACACACTCAGGTTCAATCAACGGCATATACAATGATACTTAAATCTATCAGTTTTGCCAATTTCTACGCTGTTTTCTCGCTTTTTGCTCGCAGTTTTCTCTACAGAGCTCCCCCTACAGCTTCAGAGTATATATTTTATGACACTCCTCACTCGGTTAGTCTGCTGTTTCCTCTTTCCCTGTTCCTCCGACAACGGTTTACTCGCTTTCTGCTTCTTTTCGCCGGCTCTGCCATGACGAATGTCTGAGAAACTCCATCGCTACCTTGTTCTAGCCAGTGCCTGGTGTGTATGTGTGTAGTGCCGTAAAGCAATTCGTTACATCGCGAGGCCTAGAGACTTTCTGACTCTGGGGCCGGCAAGGCTGGGGTTTTTTGCTCCCTAGGGGGAAGCGAGACGGCCACCTTTCAACCTGGAAAAAGTCATAAAACCATTCCAATGACTTCGAAGCTATTAGGTTAAAGTAAATTAAGCTAAAAAACCTGCATAGTTTCCCTTTAAGGAAGTTACATCTCAGGCCCGGGCTACACCGGGTCCGCAACTGAAGTGCTCCGTCCGTAGAGCCTACATATAGTTTTATATGTAGCAGCAGTCGCTCGGCGAATGGAACGCTTCAGTTAGGGGCCCGATGTAGCCCCCCAGTCACATCGCTTACTTGTGGCTACTATTTATTCTACTGGTCGTGGTTCATTGTCTGCTTGTCTATCCATCCACCTGTCTGTCTGTCTATCTGTCTGCCTGTCTATCCACCTACCTGTCTGTCTGCCTGTATATCCACCTGTCTGTATGTCTGTCTATATGTCTGCTTGTCTATTCACCTGTCTATCTATCTACAATATCTGTCTCCTCCCGCAGTTCTGACCTATTATAGAAGTTGTAGGTGAGGGCGAGGTGAGCAAGTGTCTCCCACTTGGCCTGGTAGCCGAGCAGCAAGTCTGTCTATCTGTCTGTGTATCCATCTACCTCTCTGTCCATCTATCTATCCACCCGTCTGTCTGTCTATCTATCTATCTTTCTACAGTACTGTATCTGTCTCCTCCCGCAGTTCTGACCTAGTGTAGAAGTTGTAGGTGAGGGCGAGGTGAGCAAGCGTCTCCCACTTGGCCTGGTAGTAAAGCAGCTCAAGAGTGCTCAGCACCAGGCTCTTGAGCCAGCGCAGGTCCACGCGCGTGCTGTCGTCCAGTGCGCGGCTGAAGTGGAGGCTGGACTCCGCGTCCTTCTCGTCCTCGTCGTACACCTTCCACAGCTGCCACATGCAGGGACAGATGGATTATGGGGAAGCAAAAAACCTTCAGGACTGAGCTATGTTCAAATTTGCGAAAATGTTCTCTGCAAATGTTTGCGAACACTCGCAAACAGTTAGGAGGTAGTTTTCCATGAATATACAGTGGAGCTGAACAATGGGCTGTTTACACCAAACCTCTCTTTGCCACAGACATGGATTAAGCCATGGATTAAGATTTTAGTCCTAGACTAAAGGCCCATTCACACCAAGAACGATAACGAAAACGATAACTATAAATAAATATTGTTCTCGTTAATATGAATGACGACGTTCACACATAAACTATAACGATAACGACATGAAGAACGATATCGTTGGGGATCACTTTCAGAGCGATTTTCAGAACGATAAAAAGCTATTAGCCAATTAGAACCCATCAAATTTTAACCGTCACATTCATTAACACAAGGAGAGACTTTGTATATCGTTGTTCAGTGTGAACACTTTTATCAATATGGTTATAGTTATCGTTATCGTTCTTGGTGTGAATAGGCCTTAAAAGCCTTTTTTATCAGTAAAGACCTTCATTGAAGTTCTGCTACCTTTACACCATCAGTTAAATGTGACCCAATTCCGATTTTTTGCTAATATGTGGCACAATTGCACATTGTGTGTGGCCAAGCCTGCACATGTCCAACTGTACGGAGCAGTTCCCACTGACCTGCAGTTTGTCCATCATGTCCATGAGTAGCTCAGAGGCCACGGTGAGCAGTGGGGTGAAGGCGGAGTAGACCTGGTCCAGACCCAGGCTCGGGCAGGGGGCAGAGTCTGTGCCCGTGCCCCTGCCCCGCAGCAGCGGAGGGAGGGTGCAGACCTGGTCCCACAGCAGCCCAGCGGCACACTGCAGGGACGTCCAGTGGCCGCCGCGATGGGCCAGCACCTGTGACAGAGAGTGGGGGCAAGTGTAGATGTTCAGGTGCAGCAAAGTGTGTATGAGAAAGAGTAGGTTGGCAATTTGAATGTTTATGTTCTAAATCTTAGAAATCTTACAACACACACACACACACACACACACACACACACACACACACAAACTCTCTCTCTCTCTCTCTGTCTATCTCTCTTTCTCTCACACCTCACACACACACACACACAAACACACACACACACACACACACATACACACACTTCATATCTTCATTGATACCCACATGTAAGGAATTCACAGAATTCACAAACTAATATAAACCACCAGTGGATTCATTTACAACGATTCTCATTAAAAAAAAAAAAAAAAAGAACTGACAGCTAAAACTGAGCAGTGTATCTGGCTCTTATTCTGTCCGTGTCCTAAAACACATACATACACACACCTTGACCCCGTGCACATGCGCACACACACACACACACACGCCATGGCCCTGCACAGTTGTTTACAGTCTTGCCGAGCACGTCTTGCTCAGCACGTCTCTGCTAATCACACACACACACACACACACACACACACACACACACACACACACACACACACACACACACACACACACACACACACACCATGGCCCTGCGCAGGTGCTGTCCGGCCTTGCTGAGCATGTCCTGCTGGGACACAGGGCTGCGCTGCTGGGGCAAGCCCAGGGCCGTGGACTGGACGCTGTGGATGTGGTGACTGTCCTGCTCGCTGTCTGGGTCGCTCTCGCCTGTGACCGAGTCCTCACTGCCCGGAACTGCTGAGGGACGAAAGGGAGACATGGAAGGATCTCTGGGCAGAGGGTTCCTCTCTAAACAATGCAACTCCTTTTAGTGGCAGAGTGTAGCTGAGAGGAGAATAATTGAGTTTTTTAATTTCATCTGTACAGCCACATCATCACACCTTAAAAGCACAGATCGTAGGGCCAGCAAGGCCACATTGGACTCTTAGCGGCTACTTCTACATGTACATGTGTAACACACACACTCCCTCTCTCTCTCTCTCTCTCTCTCTCTCAAACACACACACATACACACATACACAACACACATACACATGTACACAACACACACTCTCTCTCTTTCTCACATCTCACACACACACACACACACACACACACACACACACACACACACACACACACACACACACACACACACACACACACACACCCTTACCTTGTGTCTTGTTTCTCTGTCCGACGCTGCCCTTCGGGGGGCTGCCCTTGTGCTGGCCGCCCCTGGTGGTGCCAGTGGTGTTAGAGTTGCTGTTGGCGGTCACACACAGGTCAGGGGAGCGTATGCTCTGAGGACCAGTCCTCCAGCGCACCAGCGAGCCAGAGTGGGGCAGAGAGAACAGGCCCCAGGGCAGCTGGCTGTAACTGGTGGAGCATCAGAGAGCAGGGAGCAATATGGGAAGAGTTTATCACCAGTTCCTCATCTCATCATGCACACACACACACACACACACACACACACACACACACACACACACACACACACACACACACACACACACACACACACACACGGCAGCTCACCAAGTGTTAGCTGAAATGCGCTGCCCTGCTAGTTGTGTGTGTATATCTATGTGTATTTCTGTGTGTGTTTGTGTGTGTGTGTGTGTGTGTACACACACACTTGGAGCAGTGAGCTGGGAGCCCACACACACAAGGAGCACACCTACACACCCAGAGCAGTGGGTAACCCTTAATCTGGCGTCTGTGTCTGTGTGCATGTGTGTGTGTGGGTGAGTGTATATCAATCAATCAATCACACTGGTGCCGGAACAAATTTTCTCGGCAAAAATTTCTAGGGTGCTTGGTAGTAAATTTGAGACACTTCGTCCCGCCATTCCGCCTCGGTCTATGTGAAAGGGACAGGCGTTCCGCGATTCTGGCACATAAAATCGCGGGGATTTTGGCAGTGTGAAAGGGCTCTATGTGTATATCTGTGTGTCTGTGTGTGTATATATCTGTGTGTGTGTATGTGTGTGTGTGTGTTTACCAGCTCACCAAAGCTGAGGTGCGCTGCCCTGCTGGTTGAGGCTTCGGTGCAGGAGCATCAGGTGGGTCCGCGCCATGATGAGGTTGACATGACAACGCCACACCCACTCCTCGCTGCAGACCAGGCGCAGGCGTCGCCGGTGCTGCTGACGCCTCACCAGCAGCGTCAGGTGATGCAGGAGCACATCCAACACCTTACACTCTCTAGGGTATAAACACAGGAGCACATCCAACACCTTACACTCTCTAGGGTATAAACACAGGAGCACATCCAACACCTTACACTCTCTAGGGTATAAACACAGGAGCACATCCAACACCTTACACTCTCTAGGGTATAAACACAGGAGCACATCCAACACCTTACACTCTCTAGGGTATAAACACAGGAGCACATCCAACACCTTACACTCTCTAGGGTATAAACACAGGAGCACATCCAACACCTTACACTCTCTAGGGTATAAACACAGGAGCACATCCAACACCTTACACTCTCTAGGGTATAAACACAGGAGCACATCCAACACCTTACACTCTCTAGGGTATAAACACAGGAGCACATCCAACACCTTACACTCTCTAGGGTATAAACACAGGAGCATATCCAACACCTTACACTCTCTAGGGAACACACACACAAAAACACACATGAATTATGAACTCACACATACATACACACACACACACACACATGGATTAGCAGGATTAGCAAAAATACTACACTTGCACGGACATAAATGTAGACACAAACGCCTTCCTGCTAAAACAAACCTTTCTGATTTCTGGGCTTTCAGTGCGAACAATTTCCTCTTCTGTAAGATGTCTCTCTCTTTCTTTTCACTCGAGCTGTTTTTCCGCTTCGAAAGAGAAAAAAATGGGAGCGCATTAGGACTATGTCCACCTCTTGAAATACCTGACAAATGTAACACTGTGGCAAATAAAAATGTCAGTAAAGCTCAATTTAAGCCTTGATTCAGTACGACCCAACAAACTTTAGAATCACGCTGAATTTTTTGTCCGATCTGTCGTGCAGTTTGAGCAGGGGAGGTCTGATTAGAAGATGTGCATCGAAAGGAGAATGAATGTCCACGTACTGGAGTTGCTCCCAAAATTGAATTGCACTAAAAACAATGGAATTTGCCTGAAGAAGACCCTGTTTGGGTCGAAATGTTTTTGTTTAGGGAGCTACTCCAGTGTGTGGACATCCATTTTTCTTTTCATCTTGTAGTGGTGTACCTCCGTCTTGCACCTGGCTTCAAAATAGGCGGGATACGTGCAAACATTTAGAAGATGTGACAATCAACATTCCAACATTCTGAACTGAAAACCAAAAGTTTTTGTGGTCAGTCTTGCAGTGTAAGCAGTGCAGTGTATAGGGCCAAAATGCCTTGAAGTCTTTTCATCTAGTTTAATCTCAATTTGTACCCACAGAGGGATCTATTTTTGGAGTTGAGAGTGCCTGTTGCAGTGTTCCCAGCAATCGGCACCCATTGAAATGCGTAGTGTGTGAATTAGTGAAGTCATATGTGACTGAGAAAAATCATACAGTGTCTGTCCAGCTTCAGACCGCAAGTTCTATACTTCCTCTGCACTCTCCTCCACTAATTTTTACAAAAATCACAAAATTCCAGACCTAACAGACAACAGGTACAATGGTAATGTAATGAGTGACAGAGTGAAGAGCTTTTCAGATGGAACCCGCACCCTCCATCACCCTCCCGCACCCTCCCGCCCTGCCTGTCATCTGAAAGACTCAACTCAATAGATTTTCCTTTCCTTCACGTAATTGGCGGTCTCTTATTTGCTAGGGCACGTTCAGTTATCCAGTTATCTGAGGAAATATTGAAATGTGACCATGTGCTCCAGAAGTTTTCCTTTCTGCTGTGATCACCTGTCCCTACTCTGAGATGCACCTGTTTGCTGTGGTTTTTGTTCGTCAGTTGATGCGCAAATTCTCCCTTCTTTGTTATGGCTTAGTCAGATTACAAGATTTTTTTGTATTCCACGATGGCCTTTTAGAATTGACCATGTCAGACTATACGATTATTGAACCATAAATTCTTGCCGCATCTTGGTCAGGAGATTGGCCACATTACAAGATCATGTAGCCTATCGTTCACATCGTGCGTCGTGGTGTCGTGGAACGTCGCAGACAATAAATCACTGGTCGTTGAATATGTCACATTACGCCAAAATCGTGGAAAAAATCGGGCTGAAATTGTGTAATCTGACCAAGCCATTAGTCTATAGTCAGTGTCTTAATGTTAGGACTTACCATGAAGTGATCTGCTGAGGGGATCAGATGTTTTCTTGTTTCAGAGGGTATCACAATATTGGCCTTCTTTAATACCAGTTCCTCATCTCGTCTGCGCACACACACACACACACACACACACACACACACACACAAAAGAGATATGCCTCTTAATTACTCTACATGTACCAAACACACAGGCGCAATTCTTGTGAAATTCAAATAACAAAAGGATTTGAATTACAACACACATACACACAGACACAGACACAGACGCAGACACAGACACACACACACCTGCCGAGCCAGTGAAGTGCTTCCTGTCCCCACTGCACCAGCAGCTCCAGCTGGTCCTCCTGTAAGGCCCTTTGCAGCGTCAGGACCACAAACTCCATGAAGCCGGGCTTCCGCTTGAACCTCATCACTGCCCAAGACAACACACACACACACACGCACGCACGCACGCACGCACGCACACGCACACGCACACGCACACGCACACGCACACGCACACGCACACGCACACGCACACGCACACACACACACACACACACACACAAACAAACACACCCACACACACACACACACACACACACACACACACAAACACACACAAACACAAACAACGCACACGCACACACACACGCGCGCGCGCATACGCACATACACACACACACACACACACACGCACACACACACACACACACACACACACACACACACAAATAAGTGCTTCAGAATTCACTTAATGCCTGTTGTATCTCAAGTGTCTATTTTACAGTGTCTTGTGGTAAGTCTATTGTACAAACAAAGAATGTATTTGTCGTGTGTGTGTACGGTTTGTGTGAAGATGTGACAGTACCATCTTTGAAGGTTTGCTTGATGTTTTGGGTTTCAATCAGAGTGTAAAGGACTGAGGGGTCTTCATATCCAGTCAGGTCCTGACTGTAAATTCCTAAAAAAAAAAAATATTGTCAGTATTGTAATGTGAGGCGAATGTTTGCTTTAAACATGTGTTTTTGACATTTTGAATGTTGTGTGTCATTTTGCTGGAGATTTGGGGCATTTTGCATTTTGTGTGAGCAGTTGTGGGTTTTGTGTGTGGAGTTTTGAAAAATAGACACAGAGTTTTGAAAACGTGTGTAAACAATTGTAAAAAAACTGTATTAATCGGTTTTATCCAAAGTGAGGAAATAACATTCAAACTGAATGCAGAGGAGACCTCAGGTAGCAATTAATACCACATCAATCAATAAGACTGTAACCTGTGCATGGTCTAGCCCCTTGCTTTGCCCAGGCTTGAGCCTCTCAACTTGCAGCATCTCGAACTAGGAGGTGGGCGTGCTAGCATGGAGGAGTCTGTCGCTAGCACGTCTCTTACTGTGCCTACAGCTACTGCACCAGCTGGCAACAGTTACAAGAGTGCTGAGTCTATCCCATCCTACTATCATCTATGACCTTTCTACTTCACTTGAGGGATTTGGATTTAGATACAGTAACTCTACATTGGTCCTAATCACTTGTGGTTATCTATGGCTACAGATTCATTTGAATCCCCCAAATTAACAAAGTCACAACTTGTGTCTTCAGCCCACATTCAGCAGGTCCTGCCTTCATGAAGTTGACACACATTTCTCAAAAGTACCACAGAGGCTCTCTGGTGAGGCTTTGCAAAGCCTTCTGGGTAATGTAGTTTTTTTTCTGACCTCTGTTCCAGAGGTGGTTTGTGTCTTGAGTTATAGGTGGTGCCTGCTGTTTCTTGAGCTTCATGCAGTCAAGAGACCGGAGGCTTTCGTTCATCTCCTCGTCACCGTGGTGCCCTGCTGCCTTCCTCTGTAAGTACACGCACACACGTGCATACACACACACACACACACACATGGAACATGAACTCACACATGCAAGCGTGTATGCACACACATACAGTATGCCCACACATAAAAAGTACATACACAAAAAGTAAACAGTTTACTTTACAGTTTTTGATGTAGGGTGAGTGTATTTCAGAGCACGTCACGTACATTATCGTCTCTGAGCATTGGTTTGTCTGTGATCTCCATCAGGAGCTTCTTCCCCTGTTCAATGAACATGTTTGCCATCCGGGTCTCCTTCTGCAGACGCAGGCCCTGCAAGCCAAGATCCTTGATTACTAATACCAACCAAGCCTCTCTGCTACAAGCATGGGAAACACATCAGCTGCTATTTTCCCCCCTTGTGAGTACATAAATGAAATAGAATGAATTCAAAATAAATTGCTGAAACATTAGAAATCACTTACAACTCATCAAGCGGATTAGTTTAAAGCACTCCGCACACAGACATGAGTGCGGTGCAATCCGCTTTCAACATTCAACTGCATTAGTTTGTTACCCTGGAAATCCAGAGTTCTCGCAAGAGCACAATGGAATTGTTTCTGCGAGACACTCTGGCAATGAGCAATGATGCACATTACTTTTACCCCTTGCATCCCGGGAAACCAAGTGTGTATCTGATATATGCAGGCCAGAGGCAAGCTAAACTGATGACGACAGCACTGCAACGTTGGAGGTCAGTAAACATTAGTCGTAGTGTTATCCAATTGCGTCGAAGTCCGGAATCATTCAGAGTAAACATCCAATTGCGTGCAGTGAGATTTTCAAATGCATGCTTGGTGCCGCCCCTCGAGTTGGGCCATTACATTGTTCGTGGCCAGACCCTTAATCTTTCTAGATTACCAGGGTCTGGATTTTCCAGGCTATTAGTTTGTATTGTTTTCAATACAACCACACAAACACCAGAGTTGCACTTTGCTGCCGCTGCCATGCAGATTACAATTCAGTTCTATTTCTGTCGGCGCCCCTCCATGAACTCCATTGTTTATGGAATGCTTGTCAGTTAAAAATGTCGGCGCTGATGTGCATGGCAAGTAACAGTGCACTCATGACGGTGCCTATCTGCGGAGCGCTTAAACCTTTTCTAACCACGGAGGCCAATGGGGCATACTGTATGCTTATACCCGGCTTCAGTGCTACTCAGCCCAAGAGAGTCAGATGAGGATCAGAAGTCAGGTCCAGGGTCAGAGGATGAGGTATAAGTATAAGTATACATACTCTTTTGATCCCATGAGGGAAATTTGGTCTCTGCATTTATCCCAATCTGTGAATTAGTGAAACACACTCAGCACACAGTAAACACACAGTGAGGCACACACTAATCCCGCTCGGGGAGCAGTGAGGGTTTAGGTGCCTTGCTCAAGGGCACTTCAGCCGTGGCCTACTGGTCGGGGTTCGAACCGGCAACCCTCCGGTTACAAGCCCGAAGCGCTAACCAGTAAGCCACGGCTGCCCCTAGGTCATCAGTCAAGCAAGGAACATAATCTTGCTATCTCTATCTCACACACGCGCGCGCGCACACACACACACACACACTATACACGCACGCACACACACACACTATACACACACACACACACACAAACAGACACACACACACACACACACAATACACGTGCGCACACACATACACACGCGCGCACACACACACACACACACACACACAGTTTACCTTGACCACATAATAAGTCATGCATGCCACCATGTGCTGAAGAGACTCTGAGGTTTCAATGTTGCGTTTCTTCTTCACGACCCCAGAGATCTCCTGCAGCACCATCAAACACTTGATCACAATCTGCAGGAAAAGGGTGAATGGAGGTGAATGGAGGGATTCATCAATTCAAATTTTGAGCCCTAATTTGAATGACAAGCGAAGTGCAAAGTTTTAAGTCTAACTAATGCTAATATAATAACAAATAAGTCAAATCAATTTGCTGATTCAACACCATGGCGATTTTTCACATAGTAGATCTCTGTTTCTCAAGTTCACTGAGTCCTGTGTCAAAAAATCTAGCTGCCTAGCTCGAGTTGCTGCAGCCAACAGTAGCCAGGCAGGTACAGTGCTACACTCCGGGGGCATGCTTTTTTTTTTTTTTTTCATACCAACATTAGGCTACTTGGTGACCTTGAGAAACAGAGATCTACGTGAAAAATCACCAGAATTCTCCCTTAAGCGCAAACATTGACAAGTCAGCTATAAGTTAGTCTGCTCCCTCAGGCCATGTGACAGTTCTAGCTCTATAACTTTACATTGTACCCGCTAATTTAAATTGGGGGCCCTTATCTTCCTCGGACGTACTGCAAGTTGCAAGTCCAAGCTTCCTGTGTTTGAATATGAAAACTTTATTAGCCTTACAGAGTGTTGTAAAACTATACTGGATGAAGTAATTCACTTACTAGTAGGCCTATCCCTGAACTTAGGCTTAAATCTAGCAAAGGAAAAATCTTGCTTATACAACCATGAAAACATTTTCCTCCTGGCTTTGAGGGTCATGCTAAAGGAACACAATGGAAGACTTGATATCTATGTCCCTTGCCATCAATATTTAATGCCATTGAGCTCAGTTAGTCATAAACCGACTAAAAGGGTCAGTTTCCTCCCCAATCAAAAACTTTACATTGTGCAATATCAAGTGTTCTGGGCAGGCAATGACAATGTCAGAGACTCAATTCTAAGTCAGTGTAACATCAGAATGAGTTTGAAGGGGGGTACCTGCAGCACATCCTCTGATGGTATCTGGTGGTAGATGATGGGAGCCAGGAGCCCATAGCATCCCACCACAGCCTGCAGGGCGGCGGAACTGTCGTTCAGCCACAGGGCCAGGTCTAGAGCAACCAGCATCCTCTCACATTCTGCCAACCTAGCTTTCTAAAGGGGGTAAAAGACAGAGAGAGTGAGTTTCGACATTTCAACATTCCAGCAATTTCAGGAGTAAGATAACACGTAACAATAGCCTACTTTTTGACCTTTCAATATTACAGACTACAGCACTAATTTAAATATCAGTACAGTATTATAAAAAAAAGAAAAAACAAAAACACAAAGTATTTGCATTTGTCCCCAAGTATCCCCAAGATTTTATTTTATTTTTCCCTGTCAGTGTCGCTCAGCCAATAATAGCAGAGCGCTTGCTTTAGCTCTCAGTTGATTGGTCAATTTTGATGACATTTTAAAGTTGCGACCTGGTTGCGACACTACGCATCGAACATGATTCTGAGGCAGATGTTCCGTGGAATATCCGCATGTTCGACTGGACTAGCAGTTTTTAGCCGGGTGGCAAAACCTTCGTCTGCACGGAGTAGTATATGCATTGCTTCAGTAAACTTTCACACGGACCAATATCGACTAGCTAGCTGTGCATTTAGCCGCAGACTTCTGTCAAAACATTCGTTGAACACTACAGGAAACATGGATTCATGCAACTTTTCCAACTCTGCCTCGGGAGATTCGACACAGAGAATAGTTTGGGTCGATTTAGAGGTTTGTTATGGTATAGTATTATTAGCTAGTATAGGTAACGTTAGCTATCCAATCAGTATGCTCTCTAGGCTTAAACATTATCTACCATTACGTTCAAGCTTGGTGCTGTAAACAAGGTTAGGTTTGCCAGATGACATAATTTACTGGTTACTTTTGGTTTCACAGTCTCGCATAACGTTAGATGTAGGATGACGTAAAACCTGGGTAACTTAGGGTAAAGTAAGATGTGCACATATTAATTTGCCGTTATGAGTTCTACCTGAGCCTAATTTGTATACCTTACAACCTCGTTTTGTATCATCATCAACATTAAGTTGTTAAATTCGAATCAGAGTCAGCAGGTTTACGCTTTGTAGCACTAGAAGACGGGTGAATGTACTAACATTGTATAATAGGATAAGGATAGGATATTGGTAGTTGAAAATGTTGAGATATAATGGGATGCTATTTATCCAGATATAGGCGAGCCTAAACCACACAATTGGCACGGGACAATTTTGCACCTCACCGCACACTTTCTGTAGTTTAAATTATGACTGGTGATCTGTCATTGAAGTTCCACATTACAGTATCATGCCCTTGTTCGTTAACTTACAGATGACAGGACTGGACATAGACAAAGACGAGATTATTGAGATGGCCTGCATCATCACAGACTCTGAACTGAACATCCTGGCTGAGGTAATGCAGTCCTTTGTTTTACTTGCTGATTAGTTAATATTATCTGAACTGTCACTCACCACATCTAGGCTAACTACATTCAGACTGGTCAATTAATACACCGTTGTGAATTAGCAATACATTGAGGTGTGGTGTTGAATTTAGTAGTCTGGCAGATCGTTTTCCCTAACACTTACATGGCATGATTAGATGATGATTTATCAGACAAAACTGCAGGAACTAGCATTGGTGTTCACTATGACTCACAGGGACCAAATCTGATCATAAACCAGCCAGATGAACTCCTGGATGGGATGTCGGAATGGTGCAAAACACATCATGGCAACGTAAGTAGAGTCTCTTGGGGGTATTCCAAGCAAGTGGTTTATTATTAGTAGGTAAGTTTATAAGTAAGTTAACTCAGAGTAGATTGTAAACCTCCTAATAGAAGAGCTGTATGGCTTCATTCTCCTAACAAAACAATGCTATAGAGCTCTTGTTGTAGGAGGTTTACCTTACCACTTACTCTGAATTAACTTACCCAGGTTTGTCACTGAACCACGTACTTGGAATACCCCCCAAGTCTGTTGACTGCATGTACCTCCTGTCAACGCATGAAACATTTATTTTCAGGTCACATTACACTATTATGGTAGTCTGGCTAGCATCAGACCACTTCTCTCAATTGAGATTGACTATGCGTCTGGGGACCTTTCATTCACTTCAGACATCCAATGGGCGTAACCAGTGAAATTGAACTGAAATTAGTACATGCAACTCTTACCAATGCTTTTCAGAAGTACAGCGAACACATCTTTCTTGTACAGGACGGTTGTAAATGCAGTAGACACAATACCAAATGCAATTCACGTCCATATAATTTATCACTGATGCCATCTGCCCAGTCATTGGTAGAGTTGAACAACACTACTAACTATACTCCTCTGTCTGTCATCATATGAATATACAAATCATTGTAAATAAGTTTTGTAAATAATATTTGTGTCGCCAATTTGACTAACTGATGGATTGTTCCATGCAGTCAGGCCTGACGCAGGCAGTTCGGAACAGCAAGATTTCTCTTCAAGATGCAGAGAATGAGTTCCTGTCCTTTATCAAAAAGTACACCCCTCCTCGTCAGTGTCCGCTGGCAGGTAAGGCAACTACCTGGCCAGTTTGGGTTTTATGATGTCTACAGTGGTCAAACCGTTTGGGTTTTATGATGTCTACAGTGGTCAAACCGTTTGGGTTTTATGATGTCTACAGTGGTCAAACCGTTTGGGTTTTATGATGTCTACAGTGGTCAAACCGTTTGTTTTGTTTGTCTCCTTTTGCCTCTGTCCACATAGGTATATACTGTATTTGTGAAAAGTTTTTTTCCCCCTCTTGTTTTTGTCTTGTTTTGATGTCTGTAAAGCAACCTTAAGTGTTGAGAAGGGTGCTATATAAATGTGACTTATTATTAAAAGAAGCTCATATGTCAAGTTGTCACTTCTGATTTATTGTCGAAGACCGACCATATAATGCATAGCTGCCAGACCATCGAATACATAGCTGTCTTAATATTCCAAGAACAATGAGTGGGTTCCTGTGCTTGCTGTTGTCATTTCAGGGAATTCCGTCCATGCTGACAAAAGGTTTCTGGATAAATACATGCCCCAGTTTATGAGCCAGCTCCATTACCGCATCATCGATGTCAGCACAGTCAAAGAGTTGTGCAGGTCTGGAAAAGTCTTTGTCCGTCACTGCAATCTTGTTTAATTTACATAAAAAAACTCTTTTTAATAAAGGAATGAGATGCAGGCCGAAGTCTTGTGGCTTTGTTTATGACTCTTGTCTCCTGGTTAACCTTCTAAACCTTGATAAAGAGTATAAATATTCTGCCTTGTCTTATTTCCCCAGACGGTGGTACCCAGAGGAGTATAAGAAAGCACCTTCAAAAAAGGGATCTCACAGGTAACTGAATACTTCTGCATCACACATCATATCTGGGAGACATTCATATGGCCTTGTTCTATTCAAAAACATTAGATTGTGATTCAGTATCTAATTCAGTATTTCAACCTTCTAGGATTTGACAATTTGTACCCACTAGGATTTGACTATTCGAACTATAAGAACCCACTAGGATCTGACTTGGCCTAAATTCTTTACGTTAATGCCAATGAATGAGGGACCACCTTCATTCACATAGTTGTAGTTGTAGTAATTTAGTAAATATAGTTGAATATAGTTGGCTTTTTTGTTTTGTGCATGTTTAAGTATGTGTTGATGTTTAGTCATGTTTAATGTGTTTATTCTCTTGATCAGGGCGCTTGATGACATCCGGGAGAGCATAGAGGAACTGAAGTTTTACAGAGGCGCCATTTTCAAAACACCACAGCAGTGATCTCTAGGGGGAGCTATAGTCTGGGACTTGTAGTGCAGTTTTTGACAATGTTGTGTTTGAGTTGTCTGTGTTCTTGCTGAGTTTGCAACATGCTTCCAGAATGTCAATATTTCATGATTTAAAAAAATTAAAATCTGACATCAGCTAAGCACCTACCTACAAATAACATTCTAATTATACTTTAACAGTTTGCAAGTTCAGCATTACTGTTTCACACCCTTGTAGTGTTTTCTGATTGATGGCTTCATTGTATATAGTGACGTTGTTGTTATGAACTAAACATGCACATTTCAAGCGCTAATGCTACACGCATTGAAGCATGGACATTTCAAGCGTTACTGCAAGTGTAACATTTCAAGCGTTAGTAGGAATTTCAGTCCCAACAAGCATGTTCATGAATATGAATCTCAATAAATGCTGTTCTTTTGTAGTTATGTGTGTTCTGGATAAAAAAGAAGATAAGTATAAGTATATATACTCTTTTGATCCCGTGAGGGAAATTTGGTCTCTGCATTTATCCCAATCCTTGAATTAGTGAAACACACTCAGCACCTGATGATGGACATGAAAAATGGCCATGTCGAGATACAGTAGTGGTGTTGATAGATAGTGGTGAATGATCGAAGCGTATGGCTGGCTGCTTACCTGACCCCAGATGGGGGGACCCTGGTCACAGAGGGAGTCACAGAAGAGCGCCCCCTCCTGGATGTGGATCTCCGTCTGCATTAAGATGGAGGAGAAGACGAACTGGTGCAGGAGAGGAGAGGTGAGATGCAGGAGCTCCACGCACAACCTGAGGAGGCCGAATTCCAGGAATGTTCAAGTCGTTACACTCAGGACCAGTGGACTCAGATATGGTTCCCACTCTTAAGTCAAATGTAGAATTCTATGACTTTTACTTGCTAAAAAAATATATATAATGGTCTATAATAGGCCTACACAAACACATACACACACACTGTGTGAAGACAAGCTTACATTCACATAGAGTTTCAGTTCAAAGGTGAAAGTTAAAATTATTATTATCAGTGTTGCCATTTAAGTTCATGTCACAGTTCGGCTAGAGGTCCATCTAGCTCAAAGGCATATCCTACCCATACTGATACAAAGGGGCAGCCTCGGAGGAATTTAGCCCTTTACCCCTCTTAGCAGAGATGCCCTTCCTGCGCCCGTGTGCCCTTTCGCTGATCACGGGCAATAACTCAGACATGACTCAGAGGGATTAACTCCATTGTGGAAAAAGCTACCAAATGCTCTTAGAGCTCAATACAGAACTTAGACATTGTGGTTTAAATACTGATATAACATACTGTAATGTTATTAAAACCCATACAATCGTTAAGTAAACTGGCAAAGCCACTGGTACTAATAATATGTGACTGGAAGGATTGTGAAGTCATGTGACTGGTATTAACCGTTTCTGGTATTAATTATTATGACTTCTATAAGCGGCCAGATGAATAACTGTAAATGAAATATATACTGTATGGCGGGCATATATATGGTTTATATGTCTGTAATGTATATGGTTATTTGTCTGTAATGTATATATATGGGGGTGATGGTAGTGTAGTGCCCTTGAGCAAGGCACTTAACCCCAAGTTGCTCCGGAGACAATGTAATCCCTTGCAATATAGTTGACATGTGTAAGTAACTTTGGACAACGGTGTCTGCTAAATTAATACATGTAAATGTAAATGGTTATACTATAATGTAATGTATGTGATTATATGGATGTACTGTAATGTATATGGCTATACTGTATAAGGTTATATGGCTTATACTGTACATACAGTATATTGGTTATTTACTTGCCTGGTTTGGGCGAGCCCCTCTGGCCTGGGTGTCTGGGGATAGGTGGATGTGTTCTCAGGCAGGGGTCTGGTGAAGTGACCCCACAGCTGGTTGCAGGTTTTCTTGACCAACGCCTGCTGACCTGTCTGGTAGGCTACCTAGGATAGATAGATAGAGTCTTTAAAGCAGAATGGATGTGCTTTACCTTATATAGGTATAGCTTTGAAGTCATTTTGATGGTAGACAAATTTGTTATGGGGAGAATCGTGCAGCCAGCACAGCAGGCAGTGCCTCGCAGGCGGAAAACCTGCCTTACAATTTGGCTGACGGTGACTCGGAGATGTCTCGCGAGAATCATAAAAACATTAACTGGTCAGTAGATATAGCTCTTTGAGATTGTCTTTGCCTGTTGCTAGTCCTTCAGTTGCAAAGCAAATGCACATGTACCGTGGCCAGGGGGAAGGGCTCAAGCCGTGATAAGTAATTACAACAGCAAGGTATGAAATGTAAATATTACGCAACTCTAAGGGGAGCTCTAGGTCGCCAAAATACTCGAAACTACAGTACTTTAATGTCTCCAGGGGGATTATCAGTTTCACACATCACTCCATGTTTATTGAGTGCTTGTCAGTTCCAAATGTCAGCACTGGGGTGTGCATGGGCAGGTGACAGAAAGCGTAGGCACACTCTTGTCATCACCTACATGCGGAGGTCTTTACCATAGACTATATATATATCAGTTTATGGTCTTTACAGCCTGAAATGTCCGTGGGGTGTTTAAAAAAGTTGAAAAAGTACTGATGAGGGCTGTCCTTGATTCAAAAACTGTATATCCATTATCTGAAAGATTCAGCACCCAGTCTACTGTAACTAACATTAATGTGTTGAGTGTGTTATTCCATATATGCCTACCTGTGCCAGGTGTGCCCAGACCATCAGCAGTGATAGGGGAGCAGAGGCCAGTATGGGTTTGGTGGACTCGCCGATCGACTGACCCACCATTTTCGCCTGAGCATCATAAGCAGCCACTGCAAAGATGTACTTCTGATTATGCTGCAACCCTTCAATGCGAAACAGCCTCTCCCCATTCGCAGGAATCTAAGACAACATATGATAAAAAAAACATCCAGATGGCCAGATGGTCAGACATTAATAAGAAGATTCTGTTGCAAGTATCTCAAGACATTAACTGTGGTGTTTTTCTGTCGTTGAGGTAGTGGTGCAATTTGTCCATTGTTCTAATGGCTCAATCGATACCAATATAAACTTTTAAACAAGTATTTCAGCAACTCTAGAGTAATGACAACCATTCCCGAGTGACTGGACTCACCATAACACCTGTGCCCAGCAGGTGGAAGTCTCCCAATCTGACTTTCAGGTTGATGCCATCAGCCTCTCGGCCCAGAATCTGGTACCAGCAGACCTGCAGCAAGGAGAAATCACAGAGGGTAAGGAAGAGACAAAGCCCCAGCAGTAGAACATAATTAGTAATAGAAACAAAGCCCCAGTGCTGTAGAACATCATTTAGAACCAAAGCCCCAGTGCTCTAGTCTAGAACATCATTTAGAACCAAAGCCCCAGTGCTTTAGAACATCCTTTAGAGCCAAAGTCCAGTGCTCTAGCAGTTAATTTAGCATGCTTTAATATGTTATATGCACAATTATGATTTAGATGAATTAGAAATGAATTATACTTATGGGTTCATGCAAGGGAAAGAGAAAATAATCACTTCTTCATTTACAAAACATTACAGAAATAATGAGAAACCCAATAGACAAACAGCCATACATTAATTCATACATCATGAAGAATATTTTGGGGAATAATATTTGCAGTTACAGTAAAAGCTACAGTTTTCACAAAATATGCTTTGTAATCTACATTTGTACATACAGCATGTGCTACACTATACATTATGTCATGTAGTATAGTATGGCATAGCATAGTAATCTGTACATCCAAGAGCATTAGTGGTAAAAATAAAATGTATTAAAAATAATAAACTGTGTTCATTGTCCACATGAGGAACATTACAGTGAGTGCGATGAGAGGGCACCTGTTTCTCCAGGCTGAAGGGTGCTAGTTTAAAGATCATGGTGTGGTTGGTGCGGGACAGAAGCACGGGGGGCGGGGGGACCCTGCAGCCTTCCTCTGCGTCCTGCCTCTTCCTCCCTGCAGCACAGGTGAGATAGAGCCTCCTCTCCTCCACCTCAGCCTTCTCCACCAGGGACAAGGCTTCCTGAAAAGGCAAGGCAAGGCAAGGCAAGACAAGACAAGGAACATTTATTAGAATAGCGCATTTCATACACAAGGCAACCCAATGCTTTGCATGATCCCATAACAGAGAACAGCAGATAATAATGAATAAAAGCATGAGGGACAAATAAAAATATTAAAAAGGAAAATATAAAAATTATATATACATAACAAAATACATAGGTTACCATACATAAAATACAACACAAAATGTCATGAATCATAAGTCATAAAACACAGAGTGTAAAAAAACAACAACTGTGAGATAAGCACCTGATAAAGTTTGGCATCCTGCACGGTGGTTCTTTAAGATTGCACATTAAGATACATTACTGCACATTAAGATTGACATGACATGAAGACCCATGGGCTATGTATGTTTATCTATACTGTATATGTTATACATGTATATGCTGATATATGTTTCCTGGAATATGACTCTGTGAATGTGACATACACTTTTACAGTATATATGTATTGTTTTGTGTTGTATCTATTTGCTGGAGCACTCTATGTTCGTGTCACATGTTGCCTTGGAAACAGTGAGGTGAAGCTCTTATTGTGAAGTAAGCTGATGTAAGTAAGTAAGATGTTGTCTTGGTCATGGTGATGTTGTAAACATGGGGGTTACCATTAAAAGCTCTAGTGAATCTTTTGAACAGTGCTGTGTAAGGCTTACCTCCAGAAGTTTCTTTGTGCATCTTTGGTTGGTCCTGTGCTGCAGCAAGGCCTTCTGCATCAGGTACAGTGCTCTGGACACCTTGCTCTTACCAATCTTCTCCACAATAACAGTCTCTACATGAGGCAAAGAATAACACACCGGTAATATTCAAATAAAAAATAGTAACAACAACACATTGGGACGGAGACTGGGCCTGGGAACGAGCTCAATCAATGGCAACTACCTCCATTCGCTCAGCATTCATCTCTATGAACCACTATGAACAACTAAATGAGCCACTTCGTGGGAGTAAAATAATGGTAGGAAAGATAAAAATGCTATAAATACATACGTAAAATATATAAATATACTGTATATGACATACAGTACTTGAGTAGATGTCAGCTTCTGTAGCCTTACGAGGAGCAACATCTTGACCCTGCACACTGAGAGAGCACTCTTCCAATTAACACTGTCTGACATCAAGTGACTTTTCCCTTTCTCCGCTCCACTTCTCTCTCTAATTAAAGTGAAGTGGACGAGCAGAGTGGGAATTCTTTAATCGGGAAATCAAGTCAGCCGGGTAGTCTGTGCCCTATTTCATACATCTAGCCCATCCCAGAATATCCCCTGAGGTGTGCTCTGGGTCGCTTCGGAAACGGGGCCAGACATTAAAGAGGTTTTTTTTCCGCCCAAGCTTGAGAGAGGAAAATTTAGTTTTATTCACAGGTTCACGTTTCTCCTCTGAGAGCCAGGCTTATCTAAAATAATCCTCAGAAGAAGTATGGCATTAAGTATAAGTATAATACACAGGGGCAGTTAATATGGTATTAATATGGTTTTGTTTCTTTTAATGTGCATGAAACACTGTCCTGCAGCTTGTACACAATGCAGCTAATATGAAGGAAATTACAGTATATAAATGCGGTCCATTTACCATTTGATGTCCACCTCCTTACCTGGCATGTTGTTGTGGAAGGTGAGCTTGAGGGCGGCGCGGTGCAGAAAGGCCAGCAGCTCCACGTGCAGGTCGGACGCAAGGGTAAACACGGGGCTCTTGGTCTCCTCAGCCTCGTCCCCCGCTGGTGAGCCCCTGGCAGAGCGGCCAAACCGCTAGCGACACCAGCAGACACAAGATGGAGGATAAGATGGAGGGGAAAAAAACAAGAGTTCTATCTGTCTATCTATCTATCTACCTATGTCAGTGCTAATCTATGTCAAAGTGAGTGAGTACTGCATCTTATACAAAGTCGCAGAGACATAGGAAACAATTCATGGTTATATAATATACAGTCCGTTCAAAAAAACTGTTCACATTCACAAAGACATTTTCGTTGGCGTTTTTGGTGTTTTAGACCAAAGACCACGCACGCACACACACACACACACACACACACACACACACACAGAGATCTGCAGAGGGTTATGAATATGATACCTGCATGAAGGCCATGTCACAGACAGATGAGCCGTCGCAGGGGAGTTGCCTGGTGTTTCCGTCACAGACTGCCTCCAAGCCTCTCTCCAGGATATCATACAACAACTGAAGCTGCTGTTCAGCTGGAAACTACACACAGAAGTTGTTTCAAGAATTGCACTAACTGTTGTATGCAAACGTTAATGATGATTCGAGCAACGCATCAAAGCGACTGAGAAAACATCTAATTTAGATGAAGTTAGAATAAGACCTTAACAGACGTGCCTCGAGTCGTGCAGATAGGCAGGAACACTGTACGTAGGATCCTATTTTTAACTCAGATCACACTTGTCAAGCTGTGTGGACTTATAATAAAAACAACAACTTGCATTTATATAGCACTTTATCAAGTTACTCAAAGTGCTATGCAATGAAGGGGGAACCTCAATAACCACCATCAATGTGTAGCACCCACATGGGTGATGCACGGCAGCCATTATGCGCCAGAACGCTCACCACACGCCAGCATGAGGTGGAGAGTAAGGGAATGAATGAACTGTGGCTTACACCTGATGATGGGCATACCTTAACAGGTGAATGTCTAGTGATGTGGCTTACACTTGATGATGGGCATACCTTAACAGTTGAATGTGGCTTCCAGCTTATGAAGGGCATACCTTAACAGGTGAGAAAAAGGGGGTGGGTTTTTCCACAGGTGTAGATTCCACAATGGTGTCCTCGGGGGTGACTACACAGACAGAGAGCATTTACACATTCATCCATTCATTCATTCATTCATTCATTCAGCAACATTAATCTATGCATCCATACAACAATATTCATCCATTCATACATTCAGCAACATCCGGTGAAGTCCGGTGAAATTTACACTGATGGTAATTAACATAAGTTTAACAACTGTAAACCCAGAGAGAGAGAGAGAGAGAGAGAGGGAAGGGGAATAAAGACAGAGAGAGAATGACAGAGGAAAAAGAAAAGAAAAAAGAGAAGGAGAGATGGAGGGAGAGGAAGAGAAAGAGAGATAGAGAGAGAAAGAGAGAGAAAGAGAGAGACAGACAGAGAGAGAGAGAGACAGAGAGAGAGACAGCTGAGTGAGTTCCCCAGACCTGCGGGTCTGCCGGTGTTGAGCGCGTTCTCAGCGCTGCTCTCCAGCACCAGGGCCAGACGCAGGGTCATCTCCGCCACCACCACTGGGTCCGTCAACGCCAGATTAAACGCCTCCGCCACGTCATTCAGCAGGAACAGAGCCTTCACCCACTACACACACACACACACACACATACACCTACAGTAAGTGACACATATAGAGAAGGAAACTGCCTGAGGGCCCGGCCAGTTGTTATGTATTGCTTTTTTGTTATGTAAGCCTTTTGCCAGGTTTCCCTAACAATGATCAGTGGTCTGGTACTACAAGGCTATGGCACTATATGACACACACACACACACACACACACACACACACACACACACACACACACACACACACACACACACACACACACACACACACACACATCACCATCATGACAATCACAATCACCTTCTCCTGGCTGTCCATCTTGCCCAGGTAGCATGACGGGTCCCAGTGTCGAACCTGAGCTCTCTGGAAGGCCAGCTTGCATTTGTTCCACAGCAGGAGAATCAGGTCCATCACCAGGTCACCATCAGGTATAACATCCTGCACATTCATACAGTCAGGGACTGGGGGTTTCATCAACTATTAACTATTAAAGGTCCAGTATGTAGGAAATAATGGAAAATAAACTGTAACCATTCCAAAAATGATCACCATATGTTGTCAGAGAGTAAGGACACAGGATGAATTGAAGTAATGGCTTATTTGACAACATTACTCTAACCCGTAAAACCCATGAAAAAAAAAGAGTTACGGGGCGGAATCTCTTGGAATTTTCGTTAATGTATTGAACGATTAATTCTAGAATAGCGTATTAATAATGGGCTAGCGTGTTCTCCTATTTGGGTATCCCACTTGCAAGTTCGGTGTATCCTACCCGCCGACCGAAGCAGGATCAGTTTACAGCACAGAGGCAGGCTAACGAAACGCTAGAGATTGTTGCAAACGTGTGTATAATGGCAGAGAAAACCCTTGACGGAAGACGCAAAGAAAAGGAAAAGAGCTTCAGACCGAGCGAGGGGGGGTTTCGTGGAGAAAAAGCATCAGGGTTGCCTGGTGTCCCTTTAAAGCAGCTGCAGGTCAACTAACGTTAGCTAAGTCTTCATTATATCTGGCAACCCAGAAGAGGCTCGCGTCTGGTAGTCTTGAGAACGTTCACCAGTGTTTTGATTTTGGCCTACAGAACGTTCGGTAACAATCCTACAAATCGCACCTTTAAAGGGACATGCCAACTTTTTGGGAAACAAGCTTATTTGCTGTCTACCCCAGAGTAAGAGGATACATACCCTTCTCATAGAATATCTGGGTTTGTTGAATTCAACATGGAATTTTAGAAATTTAAATTGTTATAAATTATAAAATTATAAATCAGCTTGTGTATACAAGGAATTTGGTCTCTGCCTTTATCCCATCCATGAATTAGTGAACACACAGAGCACACAGTGAGGTGAAGCACACACTAACCCGGAGCAGTGAGCTGCCTTGCTACAGCGGCGCTCGGGGAGCAGTGAGGGGTTAGGTGCCTTGCTCAAGGGCACTTCAGCAATTCCCAAATGTCGGGGATTGAACCGGCAACCCTTCGATTACAAGCCCGAAGCCCTAACCAGTAGGCCATGACTGCCTCAAAGATGACTGTTCAAAACTCCCCTGCTGAGTGTGCTGGCACCACAGTTAGCTAGCACAGATCCAAGCAGAAGCTCAGCTGTATAACTGTACGTACACACCTTCGCCGACTAGAGCTTCAAAGTTACAGGAAGTCATTCATTTTCAATGGAAGCCAGCTTCTCTCAGCTGCAAGAGGCGGCAAATCCGTTTTCGTCGCATTTTGAGCGTGTTGAGCGACCAGAGCGTCAAGCGGAAAGTTGGTCAACTTTATGCTAATGAGCTGTGACGCGGTTCAATGGCAAACGACCAGCAACATAGAATGATGCCACGTCAGAGCGGCTAAAGCGCCAAAAGCTTCCCCGTACTTTTTGAGAAGCGTCCTTGACAGGGCGGCCAGAGCTTCTTTTGCAGCTGAAGTCGGCGGTGGTGTGTACGTACAGTAACAGAGAGAACTGTAATTCAGGAGGACAAGGGAAAGTCATGTAGGAAGCTCACAGACCTTTGTGGATTCACACACAGAGGCGTGCAGGGCCTCAAACAGGTCCATGAGCTCCTGGGACATCCCCATTGTTCCGAGCAGTCTGTCTTTCTCTAAAGGAGTAACAAACACACACACACACACACACGCACAGTCGCACGCGCATGCACACACACACACACACACACACACACACACACATACAACCACACATGTAGATTTTTGGTAGTTATTTAATGAGCTTTAGCTAGACTTTATATTTTGCACTTAGCTCATCAAGGTTGTATCAGCGATTGCAGGCCCAAAAAAGGCCCAAACATAAATGATCACATTCATCTAATCTTTCCTAACGATCCACTAGCTGCCCGCCCCATAAGCAGGCCGTCAAAAAACACGTCTCTGTAGGTAGCCTAGGCTCTGAGATCTGGACACAAAAACAATTGCTACCAACAAGTGTTGCCAACCACTCAAATGCAAAATAAAAGTGTTCCAACCAATAACCGATGAGATGCGCATTTAGGAGAGTTTCAATTATACGGGAGGGAGGTGGAGGGAGTAGCGAGCTAGCTCTCTGTTTTGTTTGAACGTCAACAGAAGTGACGTTACCCCGCCATTGCTGATACAACCTTTCAAAGGAGGGCAAATGAGTGTGAGTGTGCATTGTCACCTGGTGTGTCGTCCAACCCGCTTTCTTTAGGCAGGTACTTGTTCCTCTGAGCGGCCAGCATATGATCCACAGCGGTCAGGAGATTCAGCTCCTCCTCAGCCCTTCGCATCTCTGGGCCCTCCTGGCTCTGATGATGCACAACACAAGACATGGCATATTAACATATTTTAAATGTAACATATTTTTTGGAGCTTTTTTACATGTAATTGGAGAGGGTTACCAGACCTTTGGACCCACACGTGTGTGTGCATGTGTGTGTGTGTGTACAGTTCTGATAAATGGACATGCATATAGATTTAAAGGGTTGCACCCCCACCCCAAATCACAGAATGTTATTAACAAGAGCAGCCTGGTAACGTCAGACTCTAAGCCCTCATTGGTCAGTAAAGGAACAGCACCTCTTGACCCTGATGCAAATAATCAAGTCAAGTCAAATCACTTTTATTTTTATAGCGCATTATCGTGTAGATGACATGATGACCCCTTTACCTTGTATGAAAATCTGAAGTAAATCTGGCCCGTACTTTTTACGTTTTGTGAGCGGACACGCTCATGCAGACAGATGGGCGGACTGGATTATCAATACTTTCTGCCCCTTATTAGGGAAATGGGCACCATCAGAGATCCGAGAAATACTTTGCTCTTCCTCTACGAGTTATAATAGTGCCGTGGTGACAGCAAGTGTGTCCATTGTCATTTTCTTCTTCGTTTTATGACAGGTTAAAAAAAAACTTTTTTTTTCTAGTGACATGAAAAGGTCCAAAATAGGTCCCTCGGAATACCCTGCATTGGGAGCCCAATGTGCTGCCACTGGGCACTAGACTGCAGACAAGAGGCTTAGTCTATCTCAGTGACCCACATTTGAACTTTTCTCCATGAATGACTTACTGCCAATACAGTCTGGAGGTTGCTGGCGAGGTGCTTGAACATGTCCCACTGCTCATAGCGAAAGAGCAACTTCACAAACTTCACAGCAGCATCCATTGAAATCATGGTTCCTCCTGGTTAACAAAATCAAATTCAGTCGTAACTGAGTAAGTGAGTGAGAACCCAGAAATAAAATGGCATGTGAAGAGGGGATCTGTTAATATCATGGATATGCTATCTACCAGCTATGGCCACATCTAGAAGACTGCAGTCGGTAGAGACACCGTTCAGACAAACAGGAAGACAGTGATTCCTCTGCAGTTCTGTGGAACCTCCCACACCTGTGAAGAAACACACACACACACACACACACACACACACACACACACACACACACACACACACACACACACACACACACACATGTATGACACACAACTCCTACACATATAGTGTGTACAACAGGAACAAGAATTTCAACACACCACAGGCTAGTTTGTTGGGGCAGTGTGCAAGAACCGCGGGGTTGAGGAGGGCGTACCTGAGAGGAGGCTGACGCCAGCAGACATGAGCTCCAGCGCCACGTCCATGATGTCGGACTCATCTGGACCTCCAGTCTGTAGGGGGCGCCGAGTGCTGTCCCACAGAGCCTCCAGCACAGCCAGGAACTGGACCGCATTGCCCTCAAACAGCTCCAATAGGATTCGCTCTGTGTGGTTACGGGGCCATGGCATCTGGAGAGGGGATGGGAGAGAGAGAGAGGAGATGGGGGAGAGAGAAAGAGAGATGGGAAGAGAGAAGAGATGTAGAGAGAAAGAGCGATGTAGAGAGAGAGAGAGAGAGAAAGAGCGGTCAGGAGAGAGAGAGAGAGAAAATATATGGATAGAAAATATATGGATGGATATAAGATAGAAGAGATATGGAGAGAGAGATGGGGGATGAGATAAAGAGAAAACACCACGGTTATGCCTCCAGCAATGGCTAATGATGCTAAAATCATGCATCGTTACATTTCTGTATGAAAACTGTATGAACTGTACACTGGTTCTGTATACCAAAAGCTTACAAAAAGTGTAAAAAATATGCACTATGGTACTGTGGCAAAACAAATAATAGAAATAATGCTGTGTACCAAATTGTATGCAAAACTGTCATCGGATGCTACAGTACACTAGCATCATCTTAGACGCTTTTTATCTAAACTGACTTACAAAAATTAGGAATAATATTCAAGCTACAATACAAAGGAGACCTTTGGGGACAAAGAACAATTCTGGCGCTAAATGAACCTAGGGGTTAATAACATGTGTACCGAGTTCTCTGGGAGTTGTAGTTCAAGCAGTTTTATCGGAAACCGCTAATTACTTTATAACGCTAGTCTTAGGGGCACAGGTAAAGTAAAAAAAAAATCGCTATTTGGTTAATACTACATACATGTGTGCATGGATACAGAATACATTTACTTTTATTCATTTAGCAGACACTTTTAATCCAAAGTGATTTACGTCAATTATATTACAATTATATTACATTGTCCCTGGAACAACTTGGGGTTAAGTGCCTTGCTCAAGGGCACAACGGTGGAAGCCGGGAAGTGAACTCACAACTTTTCAGGCTACTGCATGCTAGCCCAGCTCGTTAGCCACTGCGCTACCACCACCCCAGCGGCACATACATGTGTGTGCATGTGTGTTGTGAGCAGAGCATACGTACACTTGAAGCATCCTTGAGGCAGTTCTTGGTTTTGGGTCTGAACGAGTTTTTGGGTTTCCTCCGAGGTTCGTATACACTCCTTTTAAACACCATGACGGCCAGCTGCAACACAGCAACAGCAAGGAAACAATAACGAGGAGAGGATTTTAAAAAGTGCTCATAAATAGCCGCCTACCGCTCTGTTTTATTTTAATCTCTATAAGCAATTCTCTCACAGTCTCGCTTACTTATTCACTCATACTCACTCCACTACTCTTTTTTTACTTACTCATTAATTAATTAATTAATTCATTCATTCCATCCATGGGTTCATGTATTCATTCATCTGTCCGTCCATCCTTCCGTCCGTTCATCCATCCATTCATTCATTCATCCATTCATCCATCCATCCATCCATTCATTCATTCATTCATTCATTCATTCATTCATTCATTCATTCATCTGTCTGTCCGTTCATTTATTTACTCATTTTCATTTTCATTCATTCATCCTATTCATCCAATCACTTCTTCTCTTACTCATCAGTACCTTAATAGTGGCCTCTTTAAAGGCCTTCTGGTCCTCTTTGCTGAGAGGGGAATGATCAGGATGCTCCAGATTGGCCAGCTCACTGACCTTGCCCAGAGCACGTCTTGCAAAAACCTACAGGACAGGAGGACAACATGAAGCTACACTGTTCACTTCATACGCACACACACACACACACACACACACCACACAGACACACACTCACATATGCACACACACACACACACACACACACACACACACACACACACACACACACACACACACACACACACACACACACACACACACACACACACACACACACACACACACACACACACACACACACACACACACACACACAGTGCTGTAGCCCAAAGGCCACAATAAACCAAAATTCCTTTTTATGTGAGATTATTTAACTATTCATAGAAGAAATGTCCTCTGCTATTTCCAATCAAACACCAATTAGGAAGTCATTTCCCTGAGTTACTTTTAATAGCTCCCACACATGCACAAAAGCCCATTTTAATTTTTTACTCAATCAATGTTTGAAATGAATGAAAATGGAGTCAACATTTCCCTTCCAACCAAATACTGTAATAATGAAAAAAAGGAGACGTCTTATCCGATTCTGTGCCCATTTGAATGTAAATGAGAAGTCTCCTTTCATTAGTGGGGTGGTGTGTGAATCAGTCAGTGACCAACCTCTGCGTGGACGCCTGCCTGGCCCTCGTAGTAGCACTGGCACACAGCACAGTAGAGCGTGGTCCTCCAGGCCAGGAAGCGGGGAGACAGCAGCGGAATGGAGGTCTCCAGACACACACACGCCCACAGCAGGAACTCCAAAGCCTGGGAGGGTGTGTGTGTGTGTGGGGGGGGGGGGGGGGACAAAGAGATCAGAGAGAGAAAAAGAGAGTGGGACAGAAAAAAGACAGAGAGGCAGAGAAGGAAATGTGTTACAGGCACACGCATACAAATACATCAATAGAGCATACAACACATCAATCAAGACACACACACACACACACACATGCACACACAAACACACACAAATTACCTGTGAAGGACACACAAAATCAGGACACACACGCACAAACACACACAAATTACCTGTGAAGATCGGCTCACTGACATAAGGTATCTGCATATGTCATATATATATAGGGATCCTGAAGGCAAACAGAAAGAACACATTATGACGATTGACATGTACAAAACAGGCTGCCAGACTAAGTACACACTGTTGTGTTTTCTTATTTCATGGTGTGTCTCAACCTTATGATGCATTGAAGTGTCAGCACAGGGTTAATGAGGCTGACTATTCTCATTTCAACCTTACAAGAACGCATGTCACATAACAAATTTATATAGTTGAGATCCTTATCAGAGGGCACTTTAGTCTGATTGAAATGAAGACCTGTCGATTGGCCTACCACTCAGAGGAAAAGACAGCCAATTCCTATTCCCCAAGTGTAGTCTATTTTCATTGTTCATTTTACTGCTGATTTGAATGACAAGAAAATGAAACGTGTATAAAGTGTTTTTGGACTTACACATGTTTTACACAATACACATCATGTTTTACACTTTAAATTATATTTACACACTACATTATAATTTCTATCATGGGCACATATGTAAATAAATAAGTAAATGAATAAATAAGATCCAAATTATACAACACCATTGTAAATAAGCCAGCAGAGGTTCTCCTGGGGCAGCACAGCTTGCATCATTATGCGCAGGAATCCCAGCAGGCTGAGTAGCTTCTGGACGGAGTCCAGACTTGGTTCTCTGCCTCGGTCTCTCTCCAGGTAGAACGTGCACAGACACTGGCCCTGTAGTGCTTGGAACTGAGGCAGACAGATGGCGGAGCAACAACATGGTCAGCTGGTGGTACGGCAACACTCCAGTTCTCTTTAGCATGATGTACTACTGAATGAGACACTGTTGTTGTTTAGGTAAATATAAAACAAATTGGTAGACATAATTTAACAGCAGTCCAAAAAATTTATCTCATTCACATGTGTCCACCCAACAGGTGTGTATGTGTGTGTGTGTGTGTGTGTGTGTGTGTGTGTGTGTGTGCAGGGATGTAGTGGAGGCTAAACGGAAGTAAACACAGTTTACCCACCTTTGAAATTTCAGAAATAGAGTTTATCCGCCTTTTAATAGAGTTTATCCACCTTTCAAAAGAGTTTATTCACCAATTGCAACTTTAACATTTAAAAATCACACTGTTTTATCCACATTCGCAACTCATCAGCACTCTAGGAACCATTTAATATGATTGGTATTGTTACAAACATTGGACAAAACCCTCCCCCGTCATCAAACATGTTCTGAATGCCTTTTTTAAAAATCCGATACATATGGCGCAGTCCACCTTACCGTAATCACATAATTCATAGTTTACCCACCTTTATTTTACCACTACACCCTGTGTGTGTGTGTGTGTGTGTGTGTGTGTGAGAGAGAGAGAGAGAGAGAGAGAGAGTCTGTAGAACTTATTATAAATAGTTCTAAAGCGGTAGGCCTTACAGTAAGCTTAGCTTGGTTGGTATTGAAGCCTTCAGGGAATAAGGTGCACTTGAAGTGGTCAACATCTTTGATACCGTCTATGGTCATGTCACCGTGCTCACACAGGTAGCGTCCGTAGCCCTGCCACTGTGCAAGGTGGTAAAGCTGAACAGCGGATTATTATCTCGTTAGCTGCTAATCATTTAGTGAGAAACTCAACATATGGTTGTTGACACTTTGAAGTTAGCTTGTAGAAAATACCTTGTTGGAGAATAGAAAATCGGCAATTTGCAGAACGTGTTGGTCATAATAAGACGTTGGGAGTCGAGGTTTATACTTGTTCCATATATCAAAAAGCAGCTTCGACCTGTCAGTGTAAACATATGCAGGTAGATTAACGACGCCAAGAATATGTATTTAAGCCATTTATGATGCTGTGGTGCTTGTCAACTCCATAACTAAGATGACTAAATCATCAAAATACATCGTAGGCCAGTATTGCATCATTCTGTTCACTAAAAAGCTAGATCTAGCCAACCCTCCATCCATATAACGTTAGTTAACTCACCCTCTCACATAGGTGTTCTGGTCAAACTTTGTAGAGTCCCTTATACGTTTAATGCATGACTTAAACTCTTTTATTTCTCCGTCAAAGGCTGATATTACGGGGTTTTTCTTGTCAATCTTCCCATAGTAGCACGCAGGCAGTGGCTCCATTTTCGTAGAGGAATGATGGCTTGCTAGCAAGCTAAGTAGTTAACCTTAGCTGCAGTGCAAACCAAACATAACAAACACGAGGGTTGGGAAGCGTTGAGTTGTCATAGTAACGTTCACGAGGGAGCCGTGTGGGTCTTGAGGACTTGTTGCACATCATCTATCCAGTAGGTGTAGCTATTGCTCTTCAATAAATTCCATCCACGATGATAGATGTTTTTTTTTTTTTTAGCCTGTTCAACTTCTATGACCATAATGCTTGCTTCACATAACGTTAGCCCATCTTTGCCTTTCAAATTAATGATGGACCAGTAGGCCTGTTATAGGCCTGCCTCACAGAAAATTCACATAGGCCTACAGAAGAATTAAAAATATTTTTTTTCAAAGTTAAATCAACCATGCATGCAGCACATTAGTATTCGTAATTAAAGTTATTAAGTGACATGGAAACAGATAGGCCTACTTATGAAGAGTTGTCATGTTCTCACAGAGTCGTGGGCCTATAGGCCTACGGTCTTCATGGCCCCATGGTTGCAATAGAAGTTGTGTTTTCCCAGCAAAAGATTGCCACAGCTAAATGTCAGAGAAATTCGCTTTTGTCCATCAAGAACCATTCCTGTAGGCCTACAAATTCACTGTTCGAAAAAACGGGAGGAAAATGTCACGAAAGGCTTTTTACACCTCTCCTTATCCAGCCTATAGGCTACTGTATGCGTGGGAGAAATCAATAGCCTATCTTTATCTTCTGTCCATAAAAGACTCAAAGGGTAACCCCCCCACCCCCAACTGCTGTTGTTTGTGTGTTTGTGTTCAGCATTTCACCTTTCAGCCCCTCAGATAACCCATCTTACCCCCAATGGGCTCCAGCTGTTTGGCTAAAAGGCCTCACGAAAACTCTACTGCCCCTTCACTGCAGAATGACCTTAAAGGTCCTTTACATTCTCACTGCTGTGCACTTGTCAGGTCAATATTCAGTCAGGGCACATCAAAGGACTGTCTGAATGGAAAACCTTGCAAGGGGCAACCATGCAGGAACACTGAAAAAGAAGGCTGTGCAGGACTCCTCAGAGTATCTGGATGTATTATTTTGTTGGTAAGTTGGTAGGCCTATACATATTTTCTTGTTGCCTCTGGTATGTTATTTAACACAATGCCCCAGTAACCTAGGCTACATATTTTGAAAAGGCGGTTAGATAGTGTTAGATATGAAAATCCCTTTTATCAACTCATAGTAGACCTAGCCTATTATACAGGGGAGACACCATTGCATAAACTCTTACTAAATGTATCTTATGAGTCTAGGGAACACTATGTGTTTCCAAGCCTATGGAATGTAATAATATTTAAAGAAAGGTTAATTGGAAAGAAAAATACCGCTATTAACTGGTAATCTATAATTGTAAACAGTGTTTTCACTGAGAAATTTTGTTTTGTTGTTTATGTTCATTCAAAAAATTGTTTGTTTCCATTTCGTACTTTGAACCGTTTCTAGTCCCTGGCTTGTAAGAATCCACATGGATCTTTTTGTGAAGATTCTATCCCAGTATTCATTATGTTTCCCTTTATAATATTGGTATCTGTGGAAAGAGGTTTATTTATATATGCAGGGAGATATTTCTAAAGCAGACTATCTACCGTATCAAAATGAAACAAGATTGGATCCATTACAGTAATGTTTTTGTTGTTGCACATTTAGGAGTGTGTCATCTCATGAAGTGGGAAGTGGGCTGAGGAAAGGTTTAAAAAACCATGTGTTTTTGTTTGTAGTGTGTATATGGTTGTATATGTACAAAGGACTGCACTGCACGCCATTGTAACAACTTCAAAACACTGATCCTGCCGACTACGCCAAAGATGTAACACCAGGTTCAAACACCAGTAAGTTGTTAACGCCAAAGAAGAACAATGAGACAGTTCAACAGGTAATAGAGGGTTTATTAAAGCGTACACATTGAGACTAAAGGGAGGTTGGAGGAGTAGCTATTCACCTACAGGGTAACAATGCACACACAGGGAACACAGCAATACTGTAAACCACTACAAATACACACAATAAATCAGTGTGGAACGGTAATAGGCACTACAAATTCATCGGGTTAAAACCATCACTACAAATAAGCCTGTAGTGAACAACTACACTCCTCACTACAGCCAGTGGCCCGCAATGCACCAAGCTTAAAACCTTAGTAATCAAACACAGATTAAATAGTTTTACAGTTACAAGTAAATTCCCTTTATTAAATCTAACAAACTACATCTAGAAGCCTAAAATCAACACACGTTACCAGATCCAAACTGCTATCTATGCGGGGCCGCTGGCTGAAGTAATTGGTGGCGCACAGTTTCCCAGTACAGGTTGGCCACCCTGTCTGAGACAAACAAAACCACATTAAATAAACATACACAAACATACACCAATCGCACGTTGAAACTGCATTCACACATGCACCCACGCAACCATCAATGAAACCCAGCTACAGAAGATCAGGTAAGTTAACCAGGTAGTTAAACAGTCTCAACACATACACACACTCAATATCTAGCACACCTCACACAGACACGCAAAAGAAACTAAACCTGTACGCCACCAACCTTACCCCCTGCACAAAGGAGACCAAAGAGGCCCGGCACCTCCAACTTCCTGTTTTTAAAGGGAAGCCATCATTTCAAACCGGGCGCTTCCTGTCGCTCAGTGCTACAGCTCCCCTATTGTCCCGGCCCAGTCATTGCACCCACCCACAATACAGTCCATTCTGTTACACCATGACTGTATTGTCGATCTTATTGCCAGTTCTGTTAAATAAATATTTCCAAAAAATATTTAAAAAGTACCAGGGGCGCAGGAGATATTTAGAGATTTATATATAGATATTTTCAAAGTGAAGGGGACCAAATTGTGAACAAAGACCCAGATAATGAGACCAGACAACTTCTAGATATCGGACCACCACTTCTGGCCCACTGTCATGATATTTTAAACTTGCCAGAATATTAAGATAATAACATTGATTGTTAGTAAGTAAGTAAATAAATTTAGTAAGTTACTTACTTACTTACTTACTTTTGTTATCAAAATATGTTTTGATCAAATTGGTCAAAACTGGAGGATGGGCAGAATGCCAGATCTGCCCTCAGACCAGCTTTCTCCTCACACTCCTGCACATCATAGCCATACACTCTGGGAACAGAACACAGTTGCATGTCCAGTGTAGCCATGGGTCTGGTGAATATACCAAATGCAGACAGCTACAAGCTCACGTTTTGCTAGCTTCATTTAACTGACTTTTTTTTTTAGGCAACAGCCGAGCGGCGGCAGCCTCCAGCAAGTCATTTCGGGTGTCTGGGCTCATCATTGCATTTTTTGCCATTTAATTTAATCGGAGTTGGATTTTATACGGGTCAATTTTAGCAGAAATTTTTGTGTTCCTTAAATTTCAAGTCAATGCTGCTGTGCATTTCTGATTGTGTGGGCGGCACTGGCCCACCCAGGCTCTAATGTGGCTACGCGCCTGACACACACACACACACACACACACACACACACACACACACACACACACACCAATTTTATGCTGCTAAAGATTTTATTGATCAGATAAACAAGGGGAGAGATGGAAGAGAATCAGTAGAGAGGGACAGAGAAATGTAAGGTGGAGGTGTAGTTCTCCTCTCTGAGTGACCACTAGAGGGTGCTGTGGTTCAGTTGTAATTGCGGATGGCGTCTTTGATGAACTCTATGTAACTGATCACACGTGTGTACACCCCAGGGTAGTCACGCTGGGCACAGCCTTCTCCAAAACTCACCACCCCGACCTGGACAAACTTCTTCCCCGACTTACACACCAGGGGGCCACCAGAATCGCCCTACACACACACACACACACACACACACAGACACACAGACACACACATACCGAGAGGATCACACATTTACAAACACAGAAAGTGTGACACACACACCCATACAAAACATATTTAGAACTCCCCCTGCATACACACCTCAAACATGTAGTTACATGGTTTAGCAACAGATGCAAATACATAGAAAACACAAAGTAAAGTCTTAATCACCTCGTTATTACACATGTTCACTAGAACATAGTCATGGTCACACGTACTGTACACACACACACACACACACACCTGGCATGAGTCCTTGCCCCCCTGCATGTATCCAGCACAGAGCTGCTTATCAGTGGTACTGGGGTACACCTTCCTGCAGGTATTGTCGTCCACTAGGGGGAGCTTCAGCTGCTGCAGGGTCTTCTTACCTCCCAATGGTGCTAAAAGAGAGAGAGAAGCAAGACAGAAAAAAGTCAGTCACATACACAGATAACATACACACTCACACACCAACATAGGCATACTGTACCAACATTGAGTACAACCATGTCGTCAAACACACACACCAGGGTTGTGCACAATTCGAATTGCAATTCTGCTTCCTGTTTGCTACCTCAATTGAAATGCAAGTGAAATTCAAGAATTGAATTGGAATTTAAGAGCCAGTTTCAATTAAATTCTGGAATTTTGCACAAGCCTGACACACAAAGAAAAGAGAGAGTCAGAGTCACACACACAGATAAAACACACAGCCACACACCAACATAGGCATACCAACATTGAGTACAACCATGCATTCATACACAAACAGACATATAGACACACGCACATACCGGTACACACCCACACACACACCAGCTCATCATGTTCTGCTGTTGCTAACAGTAAGAGAGGCAGATGTCCGATGGTCATGTGTGGTTTTAAAGGCTCTACAAATCAATTACCTATGGAACTATGTCACACACACACACACACACACACACACACACACACACACACACATAGACACACACACACACACACTGTTGTAAGCCACTTTGCCCCACCCTGTCATTGTGCAACATAAGTAAACATGAGCTACAGTACATGTATGCCTATATCCAAGCATGAGCTACATGTATGACTACTCACAAATACACACACACACACACACACACACACACACACACACACACTTACTGTCCTCAGCCACGTTGCCCCATCCGGTGACCCAGCACTCGGAGCTGGTGTTGAAGACGTCTAGATGGATGGGCAGGTCCACGGGGTTCACAAGTTTGGAGGTGACCACAGGCTTCTTCAGCTGCACCAGGGCGATGTCATTGTGCCAGTCCCCATTATTTCTGCCACGGTAACCGGGATGGATCAGGACATGGTGCACGGGGTACTCCCAGCCAGTGGGCTCACGAAGCTTCAGCTGGCCCACCACCACTTTTTCCAATTTACTGTGTATGTGTGTGTGTGTTCGTATGTAAGTGGGTACATGGGTGTGTGTGTTTGAGAGAGAGAGGGAGAAATATATTATTATCTAAACACAGAAACTCTTAAGAACACCAACCTCCAGCACACACACACAATAAAGAAAACATACAAGTTGTGGACGCAGTGGGCTGCAGTCAAAACCCATTGAGCGTTGATAAGGGAACCACCACAGATTTGGAAATTCTGAGGATAGAGCACACACACACACATACACACACACGCACACGCGCACACACACACACACACACACACACACACACACACACACACAGATATTCAAACAGTTGCTCTTTGGATGGGACAACACTGAATATCCAAAACAAGGGAGTCTTTTTGTCTCCCAGATGAAGGCTTGACGCCATAATATGTCAGAGTTTTTAAGGTTTGAAACGACCAAGACGTGCTAATACAGGCTTTTTAACTATTACAAAGATAGTGCTTTGGAGTTTTCTTGTTTTTGGCAACAAAAATAAGTTTTTGAGCCATTGTGCAAGAAATAACTCAATGGTGGATAACTATAGCTGATACTGTATGCACTCACATATACCCATACACTGGTACCCATTCCTAAACACACACACACACAGTTGGCCATTCTCTTTCTCTTTGCCTTTCTTTCACACACATACACACACACACACACACACACACACACACCGTTCCATTAGTGGTACGAAGGTACACCATCCAGGGCCATTTTCCAGGGGCCGCATCTTCTCCCCCAACTATAGAGCTCCGGGAGTTGAGATGTGGCAAGCCTACAACATACATACATACACACACACACACACACATATACGTGCAAAATACATATATTTTAAAGGCAACTCATGATGGAATACGTGTAAATTGTTAAATACACGTTCACAGTTTTGAACTAATGATTATGAGCCATTTGGCAAAGTTCCATTACCCTCGGGGTACCTTTGTGACATTCACCCTTTCAAAATTAATAAGCGGCCAAAAGGCTCATATTATGTGATATTAATGCATATTTCATGTGTATTTTACATTTATTTTACATTTATTTCACAAATACTTCACACAGTGATTTCTGATACACATTCCACAAATACACCCATACACCGGTATACCGAATATGAGCCGAAAGTGACAGAAATAATTTGGAATTGAACAAATATAAAATTCATTTGGGTGCACTCTGTGTAATTAGCCTGGGAATTCCCATACAAACTTTCGTCAAATTTAGGATTTGCTCTGCAGGTCCGTCTGGCCAAAAGGCCTGTTTCTAATGTCCCTTAAACACGGGCACGCAAATACAATCACTAATCCGGCATGGATGTGTATTTCTTTGGAATTGAGTAAACAACTACACTTAAAACCTTTGTTTACAAGATCGCTACACTTTTGAAAAGATTTGGTAAGAGTTTAATGTACCAATTTCATTTTAATTTTCACTGTTAGTTACGGCCATGCTGGAAGTCGTAAGTCAATGAACGTTTTCCAGACCCACAATTGTGATGGTCGGGGTGTACCCAGGCTACTGTGTAATACTTGTAATGTGTATTACTGTCTACTTAGGCCACTTTGGCATGCTTAGGCTGGAATGAAGCTATCATAACTATTAACTATATTGTCATTTACTTGGTTTATCAGTACTTTTTTGTTACCTAGCAGCAGTAATTGAATTGGTGTTTGTGTCCATTTCACAGTGCTATTATGAGGCACACCAAACATGCCACACATACAGTACACATTTTCTGAAATCACAGTTCAACTTTCCAGGGTTTGAATCTGCTTTTTATGTTTTGTTAGGACACACATCTGTAGACATACACACATACAGTACACACATCTATAGACACACCGTATTACAGTTTGCCTCATCTGCTTGAACACTTCATTCCACTCTGACATTTTTCAAAACAATTGACATTCAAGTTAAAAAGACAAAAACACTAACCAAAATGATGTTTGTTACTGTAAACACACACACACACACACACACACACACACACACACACACACACACACACACACACTCACACACACACACACACACAGCATCTCACCTGTAGCTGTGCTGAGCAGCAGGATCACACAGAGACAAATCCTGAGTGTCATGTCTGCAGTCTGCTGGATTGCACCCAGAGCTCAGCTATTATATATGCGAACCACATCCACACACATTCATAATTTCCATAACCAGTATGTACACACACACACACACACACACACACACACACACACACATGTACACACCCACAAACACACACACACAATGTACACACACACACACACACACACACATGTACACACACACACACACACACACACACACACCACACACACACACTCTCCCTCACCAGACGGTGGAAGTTAATACAATTGCATGCACATGGATGCATCTGCATGCATATACTGTAAGCACAGCCCTATTGCCTAAAAACATCACATTTTGTAATGAATCTCTAACATATGAAATGGAAAACATGCAGAAAAAATACTCTTATCTGCTTCAGACAGATAACAGATTGTGTGTGTGTGTGTGTGTCAAAGTTGATTTGTGGAGCCTTTAAAACCACATATCACCCTCTGACATCTCTCTGTTCCTGTTGGCATCAGCAGAACATGAGGTAGAGCTGACAGACTCAGACACATGAGTATGCTGACTTAAAAATACACTGTGTGTGTGTGTGTGTCTTTCTCTCTCTCTCTCTCTCTTTCTCTCTCTCGATGTGTGTGTGTGTGTGTGAAACATCTCCAAGAAAGGGGCAGAAGTCATGCTGATGCTGCCCCATGGAACACGCTGTGTGTCTTAATTGGAACATACCAACTGTGGCTAACCAGATCAATTAGAAGGGGAGAATAGTTTTACATGTATTGATGTGATGACATTATAACAATGAATGTAGCCTCTGACTGGTGTTGACTTAATTTGCTCAGACTTGTTGTGAACAGAATATTGAGATTCAGGAAGATAATCCAGTGCAAGATGAGTAACGAGCAGGTTGCCCCCCCCCCTCACACCTACCTCAAGTTTCCTGAGACATTTAACCATCAGTTTCTTGAAAACTTTCGTATAATTTATGGTTAACCACACGTTATGTGATTCCCATGCAACATTGCTCAAAAAGTGGCCTCATGTATCATCCATATCTATGCCCCTTGGCATCAATATAGCCCTATTTAGCCCTATTTGGCCCCCCACCATCGACTTCAAGGCAGCGCTGCTCTTAAGGCACTAGGGTTAGGCAAGGATTAGAGTAAGGTGCCTAGAAATCGATAGTGGGGGCCAAAAAGACCATCAAGTGTTTTATGCAGGGCAGACATATTTCAGGGTTTTTAGCAGTCAAGTGACAATCGCTCAATCAAGTGTCATGGAGTGGGAGTGTTATCACAAATTCCACCCTTAGGTTGTGTGTGTGTATGTGTGTGTGAGTGTGTTAGAGTGAGCTAGTGTTTATCAGCATCCTAATATATGTCATATGACAGCATTTCCTAAGAATCTGTGTGTGTGTGTGTGTGTGTGTGTGTGTGTGTGTGTGTGTGTGTGTGTGTGTGTCTAAATAGAACTTCCAACTACCTGACCTGTAGCAACCAGCAGACTGACAGACACAACCTGACTGTTGGTGGTGGTGGTGGTTGAAGCAGAGTTTCCCTGTAAACGTGCTTTGGGTACAAAGAAAAGCACTAGGCCTATATGATAATTATTCATACGGTATAAGTAGAACCTTTCTAATGAGGACACAGCACTCAACTAATCTTCCATAGAAATGTATGGGGTTACTTTGTAACTTCAATAGACCAGTTGTCTACACATATCCTGCCCTTTAGAAAGATAGATTTAGATAGATTTTATTAGATACTTTGGAAGACAACATACTCATGCACATTCTTACAAAGATATCAAGGATAACACTATAAAGTATGAGGGGCCGTTTAGGAAATAGTTCATACTTAGTCATACACACACACTATCAAAACCTCACATACAGTACACACTATCATAATCTCATTTATAATAGTGTATGTGAGATTGTGTTAGTGTGTAGGCCCTATGCATCACAAAGTATGAATTATGTCCTAAGCGGCTCCTCATAAGCTGCCCCTCCATTGTGGTCCTCAATGGGGTGGGGGTCCTTCCTGTATTGTAAGTAACCAACCATATTTTTAATCTTAGCCCCATTTTTAGAGATTTTGGGGGAGATATGTATGTCAGTTCATTAAAAAATTCCCGACATCACATTTTGTTGGGCGAGGTGGAATTCGGGCTGGCTTCCATTTGATTACAACCAGAGCAACAGAAAAATCAAAAGCGATCAGAAGTTCCAAACACCTCTGCTGAAAGGCTGTATCGCAGGAGGGTGGGATGTATTTCTGGCTGCTCGAGGGCGTAACCTAGTAACTCATTGACTACTGACCAAGTGATTTGACTAAAATCAACCGAAGCCCTCTCAGGTCACATGAATAAATAGGCACCGTTGAGCAAGTCCAGACCAGTCCATTTCCCAAACTGAATTTTTGTGGGCGGTGTTACATTCAGGCTGGCTGCCAGGCTAGTTATTGGCCACAACCTGGTATCAAAAGCACACTAAATAAAGCTAGCATGACCTGGAGAGCTACATCCAGCTCACCGATACAACCTGACCACAACATACATCATTGTAAATCCCACAGAACTAAACCAGAGCAGTCGGCAAATGCAGGCCCTTGCCCCTGCCATGCACTATAAATGGTTTTTCAGGCAAAACCTAGTTTTGTATCGTATGCAGAGGTGGTGTTTCTAGTTGCATATGGTCACTTGAATGATAACCCTCTTATAAGTAAAGTCGCTTTGGGCAAAAGTGTCAACTCAATGTAAATGTACAGGGTAAGGGTAGCAGTACTGGGGCAGCTGTGGCCTACTGGTTAGGGCTTTGGACTTGTAGCCGGAGGGTAGCCGGTTCGACCCTGTAGGAACGGCTGAAGTGCCCTTGAGCAAGGCACCTAACCCCTCACTGCTCCCCGAGCGCCGCTGTAGCAGGCAGCTCACTGCGTCGGGGTTAGTGTGTGCTTCTCACTAATTCACGGATTTGGATTGGAAAAAGTGGAGACTAAACGGGACGGGATCAAAAGAGTATACTTATACTTAGTATAAGACAGAATGGTTCTACTGTCTTACAATTTGGTGTTAGTGTAACATTCAAAGCAGAATGTTCATAAGGTGAAGTGATTTTACCCCTTGACAAAGAAGCTAGAACACTGGGGCTTTGGTTCTAAATGATGTTCTAAAGCACTGGGGCTTTGGTTCTAAATGATGTTCTACAGCACTGGGGATTTGGTTCTATTACTAATTATGTTCTACTGCTGGGGCTTTGTCTCTTCCTTACCCTCTGTGATTTCTCCTTGCTGCAGCTCTGCTGGTACCAGATTCTGGGCCGAGAGGCTGATGGCATCAACCTGAAAGTCAGATTGGGAGACTGCCACCTGCTGGGCACAGGTGTTATGGTGAGTCCAGTCACTCGGGAATGGCCCTCATTACTCTAGAGCTGCTGAAGTAACTTGTTTAAATGTTTATATTGGTATCAATTGAGCCATTAGGACAACAGGCAAATTGCACCATTACCTAAACGACAGAAAATCGCCACAGTTAATGTCTTGAGATCCTGAAAAAGCACCAATTTAGGGTTATTAGAAAAACAGTACATTGTTATTTATTTGTCCTGATTTGTTTAGGTTCGACTTCCCTCCAAGAATAGTTTAACAAAATATGTTTTGCATTCCACTGTTATAGTTGCAATAGAATCTTCTTATTAATGTCTGAACATCTGGCACAGTACTGCTCTGACATTTATGATAATGATGTTTTTTTATCATAATGTTGTCTTAGATTCCTGCGAAGGGGGAGAGGCTGTTTCGCATTGAAGGCGAAAATGGTGGGTCAGTCGATCGGCGAGTCCACCAAACCCATACTGGCCTCTGCTCCCATATCACTGCTGATGGTCTGGGCACACCTGGCACAGGTAGGCATATATGGAATAACACACTCAACACATTAATGTTAGTTAGACTGGGTGCTGAATCTTTCAGATAATGGATATACAGTTTTTGAATCAAGGACAGCCCTCATCAGTACTTTTTCAACTTTTTTAATCGCCCCACGGACGCTTCAGGGCCAGACGCCCTTCTTCAGCGTGTATTGGCTAGATGCCCTGTAAAGACCACAGACTGATATACAGTCTATGGTAAAGACCTCTGCATAACCATGACGACAAGAGTGCGCCTACACTTTCTGTCACCTGCCCATGCACACACCAGCGCTGACATTTGGAACAGACAAGCACTCAATAAACATGGAGTGATGGTTGAAAATGATAATCCCCCTGGAGACATTAAAGTACTGTAGTTTTGGGTATTTTGGCGACCTAGAGCTCCCCTTAGAGTTGCGTAATATTTACATTTATCATACCTTGCTGTTGTAATTACAAAATGCTCACGGGTTCAAAAAAGTATATATACGTATATATACTTATACTTATACTTATAATTACCTATCACGGCTTGAGCCCTTCCCCCTGGCCACGGTACATGTGCATTTGCAGTCGCTACATTGCGGTGAGTTGACACAAATTTCACTTTGTCGAATTTGTGTAGTCAATTACGTCGTCTCAGCCCTAGTTACTTTACTTTGAGCCATGCTCTTCCTTAGTTGAAACACCTTTGAAAATAGAGGATTGAAGTAGCTGGGTGTTTGGGAATGAACGTTAGCTCAGATGCTGTTTGGGACTTTTTGTGGTCTTAATGCAACATTTTACAAAGCACTGCCAGGGCCACCAAGGACTGTGAGCGAATCAACAGCAGAAAAACCTATTTAGCAAGCAGAAATGTCTCAGCCTGGTGTTTAGGATGCATCATACAATGATGAGAAAGCACTCTTTTAATTAATTAGGGAGCAGTGGAGAAATAACTTAAAGACATTATTTGTAGCCATTATAGGGCATGTTTTAACTGTTAAAAGAAATAAAAGCTTTGTGTTCAACTGTATGGCCCATGTTCTGGATTGTAAATTATTATACGGTATACGGCATGTAGTTCCACAATTATAATTATGTAATTATTATACAGCGAAGCGGCGGTCATATAGGTTTAGTCAGATTTTTTTTTTTTGCATGGCCAATTTTCCGTCAAGGATTCCCAGGACACTGAAAGACCGGGGTACACGAAACTTGGTGGGCATGTAGCCCCAAATGGATAGCATGGAACTATCGTTTTTCATTTTGATCTGTAGCCCCCCTGCTGGACTGGACCACCCGAAAGGAGGGTAGGGCAGACACAGTTTTCTGTGAAAATCTCGAGAACCTTTTTTTGTATGTCAATCTTAAGGGGCCATGTCAACCCATTCCATAACCACTCATTTCATGTATAGCGCCACCTAGTTAAAAACAAAAAAGTAAAAATGAGGTGTTGTAATCGCAGGTATCTGTGACCTAACATGGTCAAAACTGCACGAAATTGAAAGTGTAGGATCATTATGACACCATCTGAATGCACGCCAAGTTTTATGGAATTCTGTTCATGGGGGGCCATACAATAAATTAATTTATGTGTACATTTAGTGACCGTACACCAACAGAGTTTTCTCTGAATATCTTGAGAACCGTAGGGCCTAGGATGACCAATTTTTTGTGTATGTTTGCCTCCAGGGGTCATGTTAACCCATTCCATATGCACACATGTGCATAAACAGATTCACACGCACACACATACATTCACAGTAATCATACGTATGACACATACTCACACAGTATACATGTACGCATGCATGCACATGCACACACACAGGCACATACACATGCACACACACAAGCACATGCAAGCACACACACACACACACACTCCCACACACACATAAACATGTACACGCACACATGCACACAATTCAAGAATTTCTCAGAATTATGAACAGGCAAGATGGGGGTGGGGTTGTATAAAATGTATTTTATATGTGAAATCTATGAACTAATCATGTTTTGGTACTAGCAGATACCAGTGAGAATTAAGTGTGCATAATGCAATTCAGTGAGACAGTTAGAATCATATATGCCTTTCAGCATGACCTATTTTTGTGTTCCACTAAATGATCAAAATTCTATTGTGGATATAAATTGTTTCATGAACAGTGCATGTATAGTTGTGAAGGTAATGTTGATGTCAGCTAGCTAGATGGTTAACGTCAGATCAAAACACAACAGCTTGTAAATGCACTTCAATAAAGCTGTGTAACGAAATGATGCACTGGTGAGAGCACTATGCTAACGAGGTGTATGAACATTGAAATCGGTCAGGGGCAAAAGGAACAAGAGCATCTAAATAAGGCCATCCTTAAAAATATTTTCGTTTGCCGTAACCCGACCGACCCTGTCAATTTAGAACCGACCCAAATATTTATTTTTTTCCCCTTTTAGTCCGACCGACTTGCCGGTTGTAAACTTGCGTTAGTACCAACCGATTGTTTTTTTTACTCTAAACAACCAATACAAATGCAATAAAATAATATTTATTTTAGTAGGCCCAAGTATTGTGAATATAAATTGCCTACATGCAAACGTGGCTCACTTAAATAAAACCCTGTGGCGTCATCTCTACACCATTGGTTTTACGCATGTCACACTATGGCCTACGCTTCGTTTCATTCACACAAACTGATAACGCTTTTACTTGGCACGAAGTTCTGGAAGAACTGTGGCCAGAACTTTTTTCATCCCTTCCCCCCCCCCCCCCCCCCACCGTTAGTCTAACGGTGACCGTGTCGGAGTATTGAAATTGGTTGTGGTCTTTTTAGCATTTCTCAAAATATGGGTCCGCAACATGGAGACTGCTGTTCCGCGGAGTCGTGGAGTGAAATTTGGCCCGGTGCTTCATTTGATAATTTGCTGCGCAGTTGATCAAGAAACCGCGGATCGACGAAAAAATAAAACAAACGTTTCTGCTATCGATGTCATTAAACATGGAGCCCTACAATTAAGTGGTGGTATGAACATTCATTCAATGCGCGTCTGCGCGAGAGAAACTGAAACTAATCGATAACGTTGGTATCAAAGCTCCGCTTCAACCTGTTGGAAGGCTATTTATTTATTTAACGAAACTTAATAGAACGACGTTTTTTGGAACTTCCTTAAAAACAGAGCAGATCTGTATAATACACTGTATAGCATTGAGTATTGTATAGTCAAATTTCAATATAACGTGGCCAAGAGTTATTGTAGCCTTCTTTCTGGGTACATGTAGATGAGCCCTATGACCCCAAAGTCTGCCATGACCGGGCCTCAGGTCAAAGAAGTTTGAGAAAGACTGGTCTATATAACCTGCATCAGAATGAGGTTTGCAATGGTGCGCCTGAAGGCACAGGTTGAAGACCCAGTCAGTTACGTCACAATATGCACATTTGTGTAAATTCATTCCTACGTAATCACCATGATCAAAATTGTACTTTTTTTTTTACTTTGAATCTTGAAAAAAAAAACATATTGACCTACCTACCGACCCATTTTTTATTTTTTTTGGCTGTTACTGCAAACAAAAATATTTTTAAGGATGGCCTAACTATTGTTTACATCAGTCTTTTTGAAGGAGATACGTTGCCCAAATAATGGGCAACAAATGGCTCAACAAATGACGCACAAAAAATGGCTATGGTTTGTCAACAAAAATGTTGTCTAGAGTATGCATCAAAAATAGAGCATGGTAGCCTCCATCATTCTCAAATGGAAAAGTTTGGAACAACCAAGTCTTCCTAGGTCTGGCTGCTCAGCCTAACTGAGTAATCCAGGACAAAAGGCCTTGGTCAGACAGGTAACGAAAGACCCAATGTTCACTATGAATAAGATCTAGAGTTCCTGAAAGAAGCGTTCCTGTGTTCCTACTAGCTGCCCACATACTATTTTAGTCCTATGAAATCAAATTGTGGGATTGTGTGTATATTTATGGCAAGTTCCGCAAAGATTGATACATGTGACACACACACACACACACACACACACACACAATCACACACACCAATTTGATGCTGCTAAAGATTTTATTGATCAGATAGAAAAGGGGAGAGACAGAAGAGAATCAGAAGAGAGGGACAGAGAAATGTCAGGCGGAGGTGTAGTTCTCCTCTCTGAGTGACCACTAGAGGGTGCTGTGGTTCAGCTGTAATTGCGGATGGTGTCTTGGATGAACTTTGTGTAACTGATCACACGTGTGTACACCCCAGGGTAGCCACGCCGGGCACAGCCTTCTCCAAAACTCACCACCCCGACCTGGACAAACTTCCCAGACACCGATTTACACACCAGGGGGCCGCCAGAATCACCCTGCACACACACACATACCAAGAGGAACACACATACACACACCCATACAAAACATATTTAGAACTCCCCCTGCATACAGTACACACCTCAAACATGTAGTAAAATTGTATGGCAACAGATGCACAAACACAAATACGTAAGGGATAATGTATAGAACGCCGGTCATTATTGGGAAAATAAGTCCCGACAGGGCGAACCGGGTCTTGTTTCGCCCTGAAGGGACTTAACACACATTGTGTTTTGTATTTTGAATAGATGTGTTGTCTCAATGGTACCATGAGATTTCATTTATGAACAAAGTGTCTTAAGTGTGAAATAGTGTGTAGTGTTGCAGAAAGGTGCAAGTGTGTTGCAGAATTGCAACTAAAGTGCAAAGCAGCGCTTTTGTTTAAGGTATGGTTACACTGTGTTTAAGGTATAGTAACAAAAGCTTCAAGTTTTGTTACTTTGGTCTAAGCATGTGTCTATAGTGTTCAAGCAATGGGCAAAAACTGTAATACACATGTTCACTAGAACACACACACATACACACACACACACACACCTGGCATGAGTCCTTGCCCCCCCGCATGTATCCGGCACAGAGCTGCTTATCAGTGGTACTGGGGTACACCTTTCTGCAGGTATTGTCATCCACTAGGGGGAGCTTCAGCTGCTGCAGGGTCTCGTTACCTCCCAATGGAGCTAAGAGAGGGAGAGAAACAGCAAGTCAGGATAGAGAAAGACACAGAGAAAGAGTCACATAAATAGATAACACACACACATCAACATAGGCATACCAATATTGAGAACAATATTGTTGCTCGTTTGATAGAGGTAAATAAAGGGGCCTTACAGACACGTTAAGCCCACATTAAGGTTATGAACATATGAATATTTTGTAATCAGATTGGCACAGCGTTAGTATAATTTTAGTATCCTGTACTGGAAGAATAATAGCCCTCTACTGGAAGAAATAATGTTTGCACTGAACATGTGCTAGGACTTTTATGTTGATCCTGGTCCTAAAGTTCTGAGTAGAAAGTTTTCAGTCTTGTTTGAGCCGATTGGGAACATTGTAAACATACCAACATTGAGTACAACCATGCATTCATACACAAACAGAGACGTGGGCACATGCACATACACACACACACACCAGCTCTTACGTTCTGCAGTTGTTAACAGTAAGAGAGGCAGATGTCAGAGGCTGATATATGGTTTTAAAGGCTCTACAAATCAATTTTATATCTATTGAACTATGTCAACATTCTCTGTGTGTGTGTGTGCGCGCGCTTATGCGTTGTCAAACACCAGGGGGTCAGGATTTGAAGGGTTAGCTTCAGCCACTTAGCATGGCATTTGGCCGCCGACATTTTTGAAAACATGGCGTTACATGGTTGCAACTTCCGGCACCAGTTTTTACATGCTGATTGGTAGATGACAGCTCATGCACGAGTTTAGTGTTGGGCACGAGCGTCCTCGCGCGTCCATGTTGGTTTGCATTTCTGGAAGACGACAAATAAAACAACTAACTACTTGGATTAAGCTACTGATACTTGACTTAATGCCTACATGGTTTAGGCTGTATTACTGGACTTTGTGGTAAATAAAAGAAAAATGTTAATGTTGTCATATTAGGCTATTATTTGCCGTATATGCGGGGTGCCAAGTAATTACCTTAAAGTAACTGACTACCATACACTTTGGCAGATGCATAGCAATGACCTATATCCAATTATAAGCCTACTCATTGCGTTGTGTATGAAGACTATTTTAAAACGCACAGGCTGTAGTTCTGTAGAATGCAACGTCTGGATCATATAACCTGTCTCCCCAAGTGATTTAAAACGAAACAAATGTCAATGACTTATTTCGTTTGCTTTCTTGCAACATTGACATGATTAGGCTATGCATTTGATTTAAATGTTCAGGCTGCCAGTCGAGGCAAAAGCCAAATGTCCAACAACAGTTGCAGACTCTATGCCTGCTCGAACCACAATACCCGAGGGATGTGCGCTTCTATCGGAAGTTTAACTTGCGTTGGCTTCATTTCGTCTGCCTGCAAATGTAGCCTAGGCTTAACAAGCTGCAAATTCACACTGGGTGCAGCAAAAATCCCAGCTATCCACACGTTTCTTACATACCATGTCTACTTAATTAATAGTCATTTTCGTTGGATAGCCTATTGCGTAATAGGCCTACAACCTTGTCCAAATATAGTATTTAGGGATCATTATTTGTGAAGCCTAAAGTGACACAATATTGATTCGCATCGTTTATTATCACATATGAACATCACATTAAATAACCTAGGACTTCAGAGACAGGGCAAACTTTACCACCATTCCCAAAATGTTATCCCAACCAATTAAATGAATTTGCGCTTATAACGAGGTGAAGCGCGTTCCCGAACAACTTCTTTTCCTCTGAGGGAATGTCCAATCTTCATCAACGACATACCGTTGTACCTTACGTTGTCTCCGCCTGTAACGTGGAATCTAATAGGCTAATTCTAGCTGGTGCCGGAAACAAACATCCACGAAACGGCATTTTCGTAAAGATGGCTGCGGTCAATTTCATGCTTTTTTGGCTGAAGTAGCTAGCCTAGCATGGGCCATTGAAATGAATGGGGGCGGGACTTAGTCACTCTCTCCAGTTATATATAATACCTCCATGTCAAACACACACACACACACACTCACACACTTACTGTCCTCAGCCACGTCGCCCCATCCGGTGACCCAGCACTCGGAGCGGGAGTTGAAGACATCCCAAGGGGTGGGCAGTGCCACGGGCATCACAAGAGCGGAGAAGTAGACTAATTCATCCAGCTGCACCAGGGCGATGTCATTAAGCGGCCCACCCACATTGGGACGGTAATCGGGATGGATCACAAAACGGCACACGGAGTAGATCTTGCCATCGGTCTCACTAAGCTTCAACCGGCCCACCACCACTGGTTTCAAACGACTGTGTGCGTGTGTGTGTGTGTGTGTGCATGTAAGTGGGTACGTGTGTGTGTGTGTGTGTGTGCATGTAAGTGGGTACATGGGTGTGTGTGTGTGTGTGTTTGAGAAAGAGATGGAGAAATATATTATATATTATTATATAGACAGCAACTCTTAAGAACCCCAACCCCCACCTCCAGTGTACATACACACACACACACACAATACAGAAAACGTACTAGTTGTTTGAGTCGACACAGTGGGCTGCAGTCAGAACCCATTGAGTGTTGATAAGGGAACCGCCACAGGAGCTGGTATGCTGAGAATAGAGTGCGCACACACACACACATACATTTAAATTCTTTTTTGGATAAGCATACATCATAGCATAATCCAAATTTGACAGAAAGGTGTACAAAAGCAGCCAATATCCCAGTCCATTATGCACATTAAGGGTAAAGGTGACACCACACGTTACTTTTCCCCTTGCATTCTGGGGAACCAGCTAAACTGATGAAGACAGCGCTGCAATGTTGGAGCACAGTACACATTGGTCGTAGTGTTATCCGATTGCGTCGAATCTGAAATCATTCAGAGTAAACATGGTGTAGTGTTATCCAATTGCGTGCAGTGAGATTTTTAAATGCATGCTTGTTGCCGCCCCTCGAGTTGGGCCATTACATTGTTCGTGGCCAGACCCTTAATCTTTCTAGATTACCAGGGTCTGGATTTTCCAGGCTACACACATCTTGTGTACATGGCCTTAACTACCAAAAATGAGGGCAATGTTTGTACATGATTAGCCAGAGTTACTAAAAACATTGTACCATGGACGAAAAAGCAACCAATTTCTATTATTGGAACGGCTTAGGTGTGTTGTTATTATGACCGCCGCGCAGCGAAGCGGCGGTCATATAGGTTTAGTCAGATTTTTTTTTTTTTTCTTTTTCGCATGCCCAAATTTCCGTCAATGAGTTCCGGGACACTGAAAGACCGGGGTACACGAAACTTGGTGGGCATGTAACCCCACATGGATAGCATGGAACCATCGTTTTTCGTTTTGATCTGTAGCCCCCCCGCTGGACTGGACCCCCCGAAAGGAGGGTAGGGCAGACACAGTTTTCTGTGAATATCTCGAGAACCGTAGGGTTTAGGAGGACCATTTTTTTTTTGTATGTTGATCTGAAGGGGCCATGTCAACCCATTCCATAACCACTCATTTCATGTATAGCGCCACCTAGTTAAACACAAAAAAGTAAAAATGAGGTGTTGTAATTGAAGGTATCTGTGACCTAACATAGTCAAAACTGCACGAAATTGGAAGTGTATGATCATTATGACACCCTCTGTATGCACGCCAAATTTTGTGTAATTCCGTTCATGGGGGGCCACACAATAAATTAATTTATGTTACTATACACCAACTGGCCTGTAGGTGGCCGGAGACAGTTTTCTGTGAATATCTCGAGAACCGTAGGGCCTAGGAGGTCCACCTTTTTTATGTATGTTGGTCTTAACGGGGCATGTCAACCCATCCCATTACCACTTATTTCATGTATAGCGCCACCTAGTTAAAAATTAAAAAGCAAAAAATTAGGTGTTTTCATCACAATATCTCTGGCTGACAAGGTCAAAACTGCACGAAATTAAAAGTGTAGGATCATTATGACACCCTCCGAATGCATGCCAAGTTTTGTGTACTTACAATAAAATAATTTATGTGTACATTTAGTGACGTACACCAACAATGATTCCCGGGACACTGAAAGACCGGGGTACACAAAACTTGGTGGGCATGTAACCCCACATGGATAGCATGGAACCGTCGTTTTTCGTTTTGATCTGTAGCCCCCCTGCTGGACTGGACCCCCGAAAGGAGGGTAGGGCAGACACAGTTCTCTGTGAATATCTTGAGAACTGTAGGGACTAGGATGACCATTTTTTTCCGTATGTTTGCCTCCAGGGGTCATGTTAACCCATTTCATGTACACACATGTGCACAAACAGATACACACACACACACATACATTCACAGTAATCATACGTATGACACATAGTCACACAGTAGACATATGTACGCTTGCACAGGCACATACGCAGGCACACACACAAGCGCACGCACACGCACGCACGCACACGCACACACACACACACACACACACACACACACACACACAACATAAACATGAACATGCACACATGCACACAATTCAAGAATTTCTGAACAATTCAGAATTATGAACAGGCAAGATGGAGGTGGGGTTGTATAAAATGAATTTTACATGTGAAATCTATGAACTAATCATGTTTTGGTACTTGTTGTCTAGCAGATATCAGTGAGAATTGAGGACGTGTGGATAATGCAATTTAGTGAGACAGTTAGAATCATATAGGCCTTTCAGCGTGATTTATTTTTGTGGAAAAAATGTGCTGGACTGGACGGCGGTCATATTTTGTACCGCTCTGCGGTACATCTAGTTGTTATTATGTTGGGTGTATTTGGTGTAATGTTTGGTGTTTGGTGTAAGTTATTAATGGCAGTTTCCAATGTAGCGCAGTTCGTGTGGGGGCGGAGGGGGCAGTCTGTCTTGATATTTTCATTGTGATTAATTGCAGTAAAGTTGGCATTGTCGCTGAGCTCCTTCACAGATACGGTCGTAGCGCGCAATGTACAGTCCTTTGTATGCCATTAAGGATGTGCGCGATTGTCTCCCTTTGCCGGCTGTGATGTTGCAAACAGAAGCTACATGAAATGTCATGAGCATCAAAGATATGAAGAGAGTGGTACCACAAGGGAAGCTGGAACGGAGCCAAATCAGGCTGAAGCTCTATGCTCTCAAAATGTGAACGCCTTGGACTGATGCACTTCACCATACCACACCATACCTCAAACACAAAGCTTTTAACTTTTACAACCCATACTCTTTGGGGTCCCCCAGGGTTCAATTTTGGGGCCACTCTTATTCATTCTATATATAAATGATTTTGTCAATTCCTCCCAAATATTTCATAAAATAATTTTTGCTGACGACACAAATTTGTTTACATCACACAGGAACCCACTTATTATGACCGCCGCGCAGCGAAGCGGCGGTCATATAGGTTTAGTCAGAATTTTTTTTTCTTTTTTTCTTTTTCGCATGCCCAAATTTCCGTCAATGAGTCCCGGGACACTGAAAGACCGGGGTACACGAAACTTGGTGGGCATGTAACCCCACATGGATAGCATGGAACCATCGTTTTTCGTTTTGATCTGTAACCCCCCCGCTTGACTGGACCCCCCGAAAGGAGGGTAGGGCAGACACAGTTTTCTGTGAATATCTCGAGAACCGTAGGGCCTAGGAGGTCCATCTTTTTTATGTATGTTGGTCTTAAGGGGGTATGTTAACCCATTTCATGTGCACACATGTGCACAAACAGATACACACACACACAAACATACATTCACAGTAATCATACGTATGGCACATACTCACACAGTAGACATATGTACGCTTGCATGCACAGGCACATACGCAGGCACAAACACAAGCACGCACGCACACCCACACCCACACACACACCCACACAAACACACACACACACTCACACACACACACACACATAACATAAACATAACACAAGCAATCAAGAATTTCTCAGAATTATAAACAGGCAAGATGGAGGTGGGGTTGTATAAAATGAATTTTACATGTGAAATCTATGAACTAATCATGTTTTGGTACTTGTTGTCTAGCAGATACCAGTGATAATTGAGTGTGGATAATGCAATTTAGTGAGACAGTTAGAATCATATAGGCCTTTCAGCGTGATTTCTTTTTGTGGAAAAAATGTGCTGGACTGGGCGGCGGTCATATTTTGTACCGCTCTGCGGTACATCTAGTTTTACAAGACATAGTAAACTTAGAGTTAACCAAAGTGGACTCCTGGTTTAAATGTAACAAACTGTCATTAAATGTCAGCAAAACAAATTTCATTTTATTCAAATCGAACAAAAAATGTAAAAACATTGATCACTGCCTGTTTAAAATCAATGGCCAGGAAATAAAAAGAGTGCATGCCACTAAATTCCTGGGGGTCTACATTGACGATTCTCTCAACTTCAAATGTCATATAGACCATCAAGCTGTCCAAGTATGTTGGCTTGTTCTACAAGATCAGACATTTCCTTCCTCTGTCTGCCCTTCTCACATTATACAAAACTCTCTTTGAACCTCACCTTAATTATGACTGCTGCGCAGCGAAGCGGCGGTCAAATAGATTTAGTCAGATTTTTTTTTTTTTTTTTCGCATGTCCAAATTTCCGTCAAGGATTCCCGGGACACTGAAAGACCGGGGTACACGAAACTTGGTGGGCATGTAACCCCACATGGATAGCATGGAACCATCGCTTTTCGTTTTGATCTGTAGCCCCCCCGCTGTACTGGACCCCCCGAAAGGAGGGTAGGGCAGACACAGTTTTCTGTGAATATCTTGAGAACCGTAGGGCCTAGGATGACCAATTTTTTCCGTATGTTTGCCTCCAGGGGTCATGTTAACCCATTCCATGTGCACACATGTGCATAAACAGATACACTCACACACACATACATTTACAGTAATCATACGTATGACACATAGTCACACAGTAGACATATGTACGCTTGCACAGGCACATACGCAGGCACACACACAAGCGCACGCACACGCACACGCACGCACGCACACGCACACACACACACACACACACACACACAACATAAACATGAACATGCACACATGCACACAATTCAAGAATTTCTGAACAATTCAGAATTATGAACAGGCAAGATGGAGGTGGGGTTGTATAAAATGAATTTTACATGTGAAATCTATGAACTAATCATGTTTTGGTACTTGTTGTCTAGCAGATATCAGTGAGAATTGAGGACGTGTGGATAATGCAATTTAGTGAGACAGTTAGAATCATATAGGCCTTTCAGCGTGATTTATTTTTGTGGAAAAAATGTGCTGGACTGGACGGCGGTCATATTTTGTACCGCTCTGCGGTACATCTAGTTGTTATTATGTTGGGTGTATTTGGTGTAATGTTTGGTGTTTGGTGTAAGTTATTAATGGCAGTTTCCAATGTAGCGCAGTTCGTGTGGGGGCGGAGGGGGCAGTCTGTCTTGATATTTTCATTGTGATTAATTGCAGTAAAGTTGGCATTGTCGCTGAGCTCCTTCACAGATACGGTCGTAGCGCGCAATGTACAGTCCTTTGTATGCCATTAAGGATGTGCGCGATTGTCTCCCTTTGCCGGCTGTGATGTTGCAAACAGAAGCTACATGAAATGTCATGAGCATCAAAGATATGAAGAGAGTGGTACCACAAGGGAAGCTGGAACGGAGCCAAATCAGGCTGAAGCTCTATGCTCTCAAAATGTGAACGCCTTGGACTGATGCACTTCACCATACCACACCATACCTCAAACACAAAGCTTTTAACTTTTACAACCCATACTCTTTGGGGTCCCCCAGGGTTCAATTTTGGGGCCACTCTTATTCATTCTATATATAAATGATTTTGTCAATTCCTCCCAAATATTTCATAAAATAATTTTTGCTGACGACACAAATTTGTTTACATCACACAGGAACCCACTTATTATGACCGCCGCGCAGCGAAGCGGCGGTCATATAGGTTTAGTCAGAATTTTTTTTTCTTTTTTTCTTTTTCGCATGCCCAAATTTCCGTCAATGAGTCCCGGGACACTGAAAGACCGGGGTACACGAAACTTGGTGGGCATGTAACCCCACATGGATAGCATGGAACCATCGTTTTTCGTTTTGATCTGTAACCCCCCCGCTTGACTGGACCCCCCGAAAGGAGGGTAGGGCAGACACAGTTTTCTGTGAATATCTCGAGAACCGTAGGGCCTAGGAGGTCCATCTTTTTTATGTATGTTGGTCTTAAGGGGGTATGTTAACCCATTTCATGTGCACACATGTGCACAAACAGATACACACACACACAAACATACATTCACAGTAATCATACGTATGGCACATACTCACACAGTAGACATATGTACGCTTGCATGCACAGGCACATACGCAGGCACAAACACAAGCACGCACGCACACCCACACCCACACACACACCCACACAAACACACACACACACTCACACACACACACACACATAACATAAACATAACACAAGCAATCAAGAATTTCTCAGAATTATAAACAGGCAAGATGGAGGTGGGGTTGTATAAAATGAATTTTACATGTGAAATCTATGAACTAATCATGTTTTGGTACTTGTTGTCTAGCAGATACCAGTGATAATTGAGTGTGGATAATGCAATTTAGTGAGACAGTTAGAATCATATAGGCCTTTCAGCGTGATTTCTTTTTGTGGAAAAAATGTGCTGGACTGGGCGGCGGTCATATTTTGTACCGCTCTGCGGTACATCTAGTTTTACAAGACATAGTAAACTTAGAGTTAACCAAAGTGGACTCCTGGTTTAAATGTAACAAACTGTCATTAAATGTCAGCAAAACAAATTTCATTTTATTCAAATCGAACAAAAAATGTAAAAACATTGATCACTGCCTGTTTAAAATCAATGGCCAGGAAATAAAAAGAGTGCATGCCACTAAATTCCTGGGGGTCTACATTGACGATTCTCTCAACTTCAAATGTCATATAGACCATCAAGCTGTCCAAGTATGTTGGCTTGTTCTACAAGATCAGACATTTCCTTCCTCTGTCTGCCCTTCTCACATTATACAAAACTCTCTTTGAACCTCACCTTAATTATGACTGCTGCGCAGCGAAGCGGCGGTCAAATAGATTTAGTCAGATTTTTTTTTTTTTTTTTCGCATGTCCAAATTTCCGTCAAGGATTCCCGGGACACTGAAAGACCGGGGTACACGAAACTTGGTGGGCATGTAACCCCACATGGATAGCATGGAACCATCGCTTTTCGTTTTGATCTGTAGCCCCCCCGCTGTACTGGACCCCCCGAAAGGAGGGTAGGGCAGACACAGTTTTCTGTGAATATCTTGAGAACCGTAGGGCCTAGGATGACCAATTTTTTCCGTATGTTTGCCTCCAGGGGTCATGTTAACCCATTCCATGTGCACACATGTGCATAAACAGATACACTCACACACACATACATTTACAGTAATCATACGTATGACACATAGTCACACAGTAGACATATGTACGCATGCATGCACATGCACAAACACACATACGCAGGCAAACACACAAGCACGCACACACACACACCCACACACATAAAGATAAACGTGTACACGCACACATGCACACAATTCAAGAATTTCTCAGAATTATGAACAGGCAAGATGGGGGTGGGGTTGTATAAAATGAATTTTACATGTGAAATCTATGAACTAATCATGTTTTGGTACTTGTTGTCTAGCAGATACCAGTGAGAATTGAGTGTGGATAATGCAATTTAGTGAGACAGAATCATATAGGCCTTTCAGCGTGATTTATTTTGGTGGAAAAAATGTGCTGGACTGGGCGGCGGTCATATTTTGTACCGCTCTGCGGTACATCTAGTTATTGTAATGTGATATGGTGCAACACCTTCACCAGCCATCTTAAAAAACTTGTCTACCTTATGCATTATCACTGCACTTCCTGACACTACCCTACATGGAGAGATATCTCACATTAACAATGGAAAAAACATAACGTTATGTTTTGTGCGAGTGGGTTAGCACAAACATAGATTTTGGTGAACGAAGATGCAGATCACTAATTCATTTCTTTGCGCATCAGCCCATGATCTGCATTCACTCCAGCGAGATGAGTGAAATAAATGTTTTTAAAGCCGTTTCATTGCCATAGGCTATTTGCTACGATATTTACCTGCTATGTCTTCAGTTTTCATTCGTTATATCGTTCCTTCTAACCTACCCAAGATATCTCCAGAGTGGTTCAGTTTGTCAGTCAGTCTCAGCCTCTCCTCTAGCTCCTCTATATGTTGGGATTTATAGTTATTTTATTACATTTTGTTACACTTTAGGAGAAGACAGACGAGGGCCTCGCTCCACCTACTCCACCGATGTCACTGTAGAGCAGTGGTTCTTAAATTGGGGGTCGGCAAAAATTTTGGAGGGGTCGCGAAATGATTTGCTTCTAAAGGTTTTTAGTCAAAGGCTGCCATTGACATAATGCCTTTGGTGTTGACATAGCCTACCTATAAGCAGTGTTTTATGTAACGTAACTACTTTTTCGGGTAAAAAGTTGTGTAACGCGCTACTATGAAAATTTCAGGATCAGGAATCGAGAGCATCGAGAGCGGAAAGACGTCATGGATTAAGGCTCCATCAGACAATCACCCTGGCTACAGCTGTCGCCTACTTTGCCCCTTCCTGTTTGGTGTTGGAGAGAGGTCACTATTGGTTTTCATATTGTTCACGTCACTATTTGCATGAGCCACGACTCAAAAGACTTGCGATAATATCAAACATGTTTGATATTGTTGTAACGGCAAAACTAGAAAAAGACTGACTCCGACTGACTTAAAACCGCTAAGATTGGCACCTTACACTTAACGATCTAGTTGACGGGAGCGCGCCGCGATTCCAGTGCAACTCCCATGACTTCTGTCCGACTTTGGAAATTTAGCCGCCGACTGTGAAAACAGATCAAAATCGTACAATGTAAGGCCGCCATTAGATGTGAGAGGGTCTGAGACCGTAGTCTTTCAAAAATCTTTTCCAAATCGTTGCTAAGTCTGTCAGTGTAAGGAGGGCTTAAGTTCTACCATATAGACTGCAGCTCTGAGGTGTCAAAATAGTTTCGAAGCCTCAAAACAATTCTGGCATAATTGCTTTGAACGTTTCAGTGTTTCACAAAGCCTAGGCAACCTCCATGCATTCTGCGCTTGCCTGCGAGCGCCCTTAAGTGGAATCTGAGGAGGAACTGCAACCAGTCCAGAAACCAGAAGTAACCAGACAGTGCCAATTCTCTTCCTATTAGACATTCTCTGGTATACTTTTAAAATGCACTATGTCAATGGAAAACTTCTCCTGGTCCCTAAAATGACACCAGGATATTTCTAAAAGTTTGTGCTTTTGACCGTTCGTGCCCTGAAAGGCAAGTCTTTCACATTCATATTCGGTTACACCTGCCAAGAGCTGACACATTGAGTAACGAGTAATGAGTAGCCTAATGAGTAAATTAGCATACCGTAAAACCTTATAGCGGCGTGGACAAAGGGAATGACTGCTAATGTGTTGAATCTTCACCTAAATAAAGTCAGGGTTTAACAGTCAAAACGTATGTTTTTCCGTGAAATGTGTTCACAATATACAGTATACTGTCGAATTATGCAAAAATGTAAAATTCGACATTTTGACCCGTATGTTTGTTTATCGTGGATTTTCTCAAAATAGCACCGTGCACAAAGCGACTGGTTTTGCCTTGCAGGGTCACAAATACAGTTTCTCTCTGAAACTCAACATGGGCCTGCCTGTCTCAGCTGCCTGTGAGCAGCTTTTCAGTTGTGCTGGATTGCTGTTCACTGCAAAGCGAGCAAGGATGAGCTCCATTTTTCACATAGATCTCCGTTTCCCAAGGTCACCGAGTAGGCTACTGTCTGTGTGAGAAACCTGAAAACAATCTGTTATACCTAGCTCGAGTTACTGCAGCCAGCAGCTAAGGCTACCAGGCAGCTACAGCGATACACTCTGGGGGCATGAACATGGGGGCTCACGAACATGTCCCCAGAGTGTAGTGCTGTAGCTGCCTGGCTACTTCAGCTGCTGAATGCAGCAACTCGAGCTAGGTAAAACTGATTGTTTTTGGGGGGTTGTCATACCCCCCCCACCCCCACAAAAAAGTAACTAAGTAACTTTTACTTAAAGTACATTTTAAATGAACTACTTTTTACTTGAGTAATCAAGTAAAGATGGGTAATTTACCTTGTACTTGAGCAATATTTCATCAAAGTATTGGTACTTTTACTTGAATACAATATTTAAGTACTTTTTCCACCTCTGCATAAGATGTATCGAGGCTATGTTATTTGATATTGTTTCATAGGAATTTAGTGGTGGTGTTGAAGTCTATAATAGCCCAATGTTTTAAAGTAAAGTAACGGATTACTTTTTAAAGAAGTAACGAGTAAACACTAATCTTTAAAAAACTTACCCCAACACTGCCTATGTGCCTATATGAGAGAAGACATTTTCTGCCTTTGCTCTGCGTCTTGCAACATTTCAAAACCAAATTCTGCCGGTTAGAGAGAAGGGGATCGCAAGACTTGGCCCATGTTTTTTTTTTTTTTTTTGGGGGGGGGGGGGTCGCCAGACAAAATCCACTGTCGAGCAGTGCGATGTGCTCAATTATTTGGTAGGCTAGCTCCAGAGTAATGATGCCGCAAATATTAGTATTATTATTAAGAGGCCACTCCTTGGAAGCCCAGGTAAGCCCCTGCATTAAAGCAACACCAAAGAGTTTTTTGTACCTTAAAATAATGTTTCCAAAATCGTTTCAGTGGTTCATCAACTCCAGGGTATATACAGAAATTCTTAAATTGAATTTAATACCTTTTAATACCTTTTTTAATACCTTCACAATATTTTTTAATACCAACACGACTTTGAGCTGCAACTAGCGGCAACCTTTCGAAATTCAGTGTTGGGGGTAACTAATTATAAAGTACACTCTTTATTTCACTATCATTCTATCTCAATCAAGACAAAATGACAGGTTTACTGGACTTTCTTCCAAATAGGCCCACGACCATACGCAGTACACACACACACACACACACACACAGCCTTGCTGTCTCATATACTTTGCCAGTCAAGGTATCACATTCAAAAATAGGTGGTCACATTTTACAAAAATACTAATTATTGATTGGGTGCTGCTGGAGAATGTGGGCCCCATGTGATAAAATACTTTTGGGCCTGCATGCTCCCCGTGACGAAAATTTTGAAAAATAACCCCTTAAATGATGACTTCTGGGGAATTTTGTGAAAATTAATTGATAAATTGACTTAAAATATATTAATAGCATATTACAATACAGCCTATAAAAACCTACACAGGTTGTTATATTCAACTAATTTTAAGCAAGTCTATTGGGACTTTGATCTCATCACATACTACATCAAGGGAGTAAGCCTAGGGCCTCCATAGCTCCTGAGCAAGCTTTAAATAATGTAAAGGTCACACCTGTTAAACTAACCTTAACATGACATTTACTGAGGGTAGAACATTTTAAATCTTAGCCTATAGCCTAAACCTTATCTTATAGCCTAAACAAAGCAACACTGTCAGGCCTATGTTTAACCTCTATTCTGTAGTCAAGGCAGGGGTAGCTCATTGCAAATAACCCCTTATAACATGTGCATAATGTTTACATGTTATATTCTTGTTTTTTCCCCCTTTCATTTAATTATATATTTGTTTGAATGAAAAGGCCTTTTGCATTTATGGGGACTTTTAATTTGAAAAGGGGTTATTGTGATACTAAGCGCTTTCAGATATAACCTCCGGAGTACATGCGGAGGTTTGTCAAACGGAGGTCCTCCTACCCTTCGGATGATTCAGATATGATGCTAACCTGCGGACCTTATACTGACCTTATACGGACATATGTGTGAACGACATACACGCACATTACAGAATCTCTGTGTGGTTGTCGAGTGAGGGGTGGGGGCTTGTAGAGTTCACAAGATGCGAGATATGACGCAGAATATATGCGGCCGCTGCCTGTCACAGCTGCTTTTTGTTTACAAAGTGTAGCCTATGCATTATGTAGGCTAAAGAAGAGAAATCTATTGTGCGTAGGCCAATACTTGAAGTAGGATAGTCAAGTAAGCAAACAGTATTTGTATGTGTGCTTCGAATAAACACATTTATCTGTTTTCAACGTTATGTACCAGAATTACTTGGCTATAGAACCCCACATCTGGTTTGCGTTGGAGAGAGAGCATGCACAAACGTTATGGTAGGCTACCAGCCAATTCAGTAGGCTAACTCAAGACTTCAAGGCCATCATACAACGTTTTTAAGCAACAAACAAAATAGCCTACTAACATAACAGTGAAGTTGTTCATTTTTTCATGGTTTATTTTTTCCAAAAGCATCCTCTCCCCATGTGTCTATTGCATTTACGTAAGGAGCTTGGAACAAAGTTGGCTTTTCTTCGTTTTCATTTTCTCTAGGCATATATGCTTAACAAATATCAGCGAGCTCAGCGAGGTATCAATGAACAGAAAACCGTGTTGGCTAACAATTTATTAAATACTCCTGTTATTGTCGTCAACAACGTCGCTGTAGCTACTGCCTTTTCAGCGCCTTCTGCTTATGGTGATTCAGTTTAGGCTATGTCTGCTGCTCTTACAGCCTATGTCATTGAAAATTCGATGGTGCAAATGATTCCTTTTTTGGAAGACAATGACAGCTGGTAGCGTAGACATGCTGATAGCTTCAATGACGCATATTTATGTGGAGAGACAGTAGCCCTACGTGGCCGATAAGCCACTGAGCCAGGCAGTCGACTCTTCCACCTCCGCACATTCTTGTTTGCTGGCTAGTATACTGTAGACATTTATTGTCTTTTTACAGACGTGGCAATAAGCCTCTTGGCTGTTGCCAACTAGCCAGTCTTTGAATCTCGAGTACTCTAACCAAATGTCCAAAAAATTACATTTTCCCATGACTTCGTCAATAGTAACAAACTTTTGGCAACAAGTTTGGCAGCAAGTCAGCCGTAGCCTATATCCAGTTTGAGGGGGCGAAGTTTTTACCGCGAACGCACACTGACATATCGCTCAGGTCCTACTCGCACATATAAGTAATATAATATAAATAAATTCACACAAATTTTAGGAGATAGGCCTGCATTGAACACAAATGGAAAACTTCATAGTTAGTGGTTCGAAAATTTAATACCTCATCAGATGACGTTTATTACTTTTTAATACTTTTAAATGGCCTTAAATTTGGCTAATTTCATTTACTACCTTTTAATGCCTTTTACAACCCCGCGGACACCCTGAACTCTTAACAGGGTGAACGGCACTTTCTGCATTTGCTTCGCGGCCCTCTATCGGCTATAACCGCACTATGTAAGTTTGCCGGATCGGGTAGCGGATCTGTAGTTCGATGGAATGAGACATGAGAAACTACAAATTTGACTTGCATCAGATGTCGCAATACATCGTACTTTCATAAAACCATGCAACATATTCTACCTTGTCTGTGGACATTGTTATTTGCAAAGCCGGTGCTGGATAAACAAATAGTGTTGCTTTAAGGCGTCAGTGAGTACCCATTCCTAAACACACACACACACACAGTTGGCCATTCTCTTTCACTCTCTTTCTTTCACACACACACCATTCTATTAGTGGTCTCAAGGTACACCATCCAGGGCCATTGTCCAGGGGCTGCATCCTTTCCCCCAACTATAGAGCTCCGGGAGTTGAGACGCGGCAAGCCTGCAGACAAACATACTGTGTTACACACACACACAAACACACACACACATGTACATAATATATGTGTAAAATATATTTAAAAGACAACTTGTGTTTCACGCGAGGAATACAGGTAAAATGTAAAATACACATTTACTGTTTTGAACTCAATACATTTCAGATGATTGTGAGCCATTTGGCAAAGTTTTACTCTTGGGGTATCTTTGTGACATTCACCCTTTCAAAATGAATAAGTGCCCAAAAGGCTCATAAGTATGTGAAATTAATGTACCGGTATATTTTATGTGTTTTACATTTATTTCACAGGCATTTCACAACTACTTCATACAGTGATTTTTTAATACACATTCTTCTACAAATACACATAGTGCAAATATGAGCTGTTAGAGCTAATTTGGAATCGAACAAATGTAAAAGTCATAGGGGTGCACTCTGTGTAATACTACAGTAATGTGTATTACTGTCCACTTAGGCCACTTTGGCAAGCTTAGGCTGGAATGAAGCCATCATAGATATTCACTACATTGCCATTTACTTGGTTTATATAAATGCTCAGTACTTTGTTGTTACCTAGCAGCAGTAATTGAATTGCTGTTTGATAGCCATGGTGATTTACCGTGGTGGTTGAAATTAAAAAGGTAAACAAGCTAGTCTATGTTAGAGTTGTCCAACTGTAGAAGTTAAAATGATGCACTTTGGATATCTTACGTGATTGTAGCCGTTTCTAAACAACAGAAAAGCTCATCAAAATGCGTCTAAGATGCAAAGGCATATAGGTCAGGACTTTAACCACAAGAAAAGGCGCGATGTTTCGAGAAATTACAGTTTATTGGCAGCGCAGATCCATATGAGTTGGGTGAGGAAGAAGACGTACCAAGTTCGACCACAAGCACCCCCCTTCTTCTGATAACTTCTGGCATTATTCTCCTTTCTCCGTTTTTTAATAACTTTTGGAAGTCGATACCTACACCAGATGTTTTTCTCATTCTGACCTATTGGTACAACCTTACAACCTAAAACACGGCAATAATTAACCATTTTCCTTGACGATGTTAGGGATTTACTTCAGTCCCTAATGCTTTCTAATTAGGCGAGTATCTCCAATATGGCAACGTCCAGATCTGATGACACGCCGTGCAAACCCCTAATAGGTTGATCATGTAGCCTACTGCCGTCATATACTGTTCTTTCTTACATTAAATAACTTCAATTCATATGGTTAACTCTATTATCCTTTCTACTTGTCCAGTTATAGCTCATTTCGGGCTCATCATTTTCAGCGGGGGACTGACTGATCTGCTGCTCAGTCTACTTTTGTTGTTAGGCCTAGGCTACTGCATACACAGATCAAGCTTGAGATTTGTTATCCATATTTGCATAATATTTGCAAAGTATATGAATCGCCATATTGGATGATACAAAAAGGCTAATATTTTAATTAATTTAATATGTTGCTTGTGAATAGGTTGACAACGCTACAACGTCCAGTATTAGCCCAATAATTACGCCGCTAATAATCATGGCTATCTCTCTTTACCAGTTGCCACTTTTGTCTGTCCGGAAGCTGTATCTGGAAGCTTGGCACATTTGGCAGCATTTCTCCCCCAATACTTTTCGTCTTTTTTACCTGGCCTTTTCATCGTGGCCTCTTTGTACCATCCATCCTCTCTGACGCTTATCACCACGGTAGGGCCGGCCCGGCTATGGTATCTGAGAAAACTTTTTAGAAAAGACGGGCTATATGGACCCAACCAACTCTTCTTGGGAGGGGAGAACAACCCATGCAAAGGCTGCGGTGTTAGGCATAGAATGTGAACGTGTGTAGCCAACTTTAAGAGAAGATAGATCGACGTGGCAAATGTCAATATTTTCCCCTCGACCGGTGTTCCAGTTTAGATGGTGAGCAGTTTAACTGGTGATATTTGCATAAAATCAGTGAATATTCAACAAGACCCTGCCTACTTCTTAATCTGCTCTGCCTCCGATAGTGCAGGTTTATATTAGGCTACATTTTCACGAAGTGTTTTCAAGTGAGACAATATAACGGACATCGCTGAAAACATCACCAGTGTATGTCTAATACATGTCTGTTTAAGCATTATCCACAAATATGACACATACTGAATGAATGGAAACAATTAAAACTAGCGATCTAGCTGGGATTCGAACCACGCATGGACAAGAAAGTTGATAGGATTAGCTTCTACATCATCTATACCACTACACAACGAGCCGCTGAAATTGATGCCAGATTTCTATGTATATATTGAACTGTTAGGCAAAGTTAACACAGGTTAACATAAGTGAGAAATATACGCCCATGTTAACTGGTGCCATCACAATTTAACATGGGCATATGCAAGCCTCAAAACAACAAAATAGGTTCATCTTTGCCTCACATACCAAAACCTAACTGATGTACAACAAACTGGCATGTCCCACTAACACTTTATTCCGTTTTGGGGGTTAATAATATGAAACACGTCAGTCATGTGCAAAAATTATCATAATTTAGTGTCATGTCTCGGTGAAGTTATGCAGTGAGCTGTCTAATGATTTGAAGTGAACACATGAAACTTATTTTCACCGAGTTAAATATTATTTAATTTGTTGGTCCTAATCTGACGACACAAAATGGTTATCATGGTAGCATATATTACAAAACTTTGATGTAGCTGGAGAGTTTGATGACAGATGTTGCTGTTTCAGATTCCCACGTAGCCTAAATTAGAAAATAGTTTAGCCTACTTACTGCTCGTTCAGCAGCCTGTTGCAAAACATTCACTTAGCATAGATGTTTGCTATAATGAATATCTGGATCCATTGACAAATAAGCTGTCACAACACAACATAGACCTACATTCATTTAATAGGAACACCATGCTATTGCATAGACACAACATAACCAGTGGTGCAATTGGTTAGCAGGGTGGACTATTACTGCTAGCTTGCTATTTTAGTCAGCAGTTCGAGGCCCAAGTGATCTTCATAATTTTTGTGCATTATAATCACGATGTGTGTTTCTGCACAAAAAACCAGCAACGTCTGATGGGGTCATTTGTTACTGTTTGTGATGCAAAATTACTGAGGCAAAATTAATCTGCATTATTCAAGGCATGCATTCGCTGTGTTTGCTCATGTTATAGGCTATCACCAGTTAACCTGGACATCAGGATAGCTAGTAAGCTAGTAGACTAGTCTAATATACTAATGACAAGCGTTGCTCTCTGTGGCGTAGTGGTGATAGTGCTTACTGCTTGGAACATTTTGCCTCAGTGAGACTCATGTTCGAAACCCAACAAAACCTTCGCTGATTTACTTTGACACATTTCCTGTTTGCACAACATTTTGTGTGGATGCTTAAGCAGACATGCATTATACATAGCGATTCCCGCATGTTTTCGGCAAGATCTTGCTTCATATTTTGTCACGCACATAGGCTTGTGAAAAGTGAATCTCCAGCACTGGAAGGGCGGAGGCAGAGCAAAGCGTTGTTAACAAGTAGGCAGGGTCTTGTTGAATATTCTTGGATTTTATGCAAATATCACAAGTTAACCTGCTCACCATCTAAACTGGAACACCGGCCCAAAAGTGAAGCGGCCCACCGGGATTTCTCCCGATTACCCACTCCGGGCCTGGTATGGATGGAGCTATGCCTGGCCAGAGCATATGAATGCTTGCTATGCAAGGGGAAAACGGGATTTATCAAGCTCTACGCTGCTCAGATCATATAGCCTAGGCCTACTATGCTACCGGAGCATCTAAAACTATAGTCTGCAGAAACATTTGAACATATGTTGCACAAATTCCTCATAGTTCGTAGCCTATTGCTGAACTCCTTCAGTCGGACATTGTTATATTTTAATCTATTTCAGTGGGCTACATCACTAGTATTGGTTCTCAAACGACATGCTGCATATCCACAGCATCATATGCTGAGAGACTTCTGTCAAACGTGCCGTAGCTAGGCCTATGGCAAAACCTGCACAAACCATAACCCTTGAATGCAAGCATGGTGAAAGGTGGAACTCTGCCCTTGCCAGCCTATCTAATCAGCTTTAACTTGAGTCGGACGCAAGACCCTGCCCCTCTCAGGCAACCCCAGGCACAAATAGAAACAACATTATTTCCGATTTTTGAATTATCCATTTTTCTATCCAACGTTACACAAATACAAAATCAGGATACAACTCCAAAATCCTAAATATGCATTTATTTGACAAGTAAAAAAACACAATTTTAGAAAATTGAATCCAATTTTCCAATTTTTCATTTTCAATAGAAAATGCGTTACATGGATCGGATATCTCTCTGACTATGATAGTTGTGGTAAAAAATGCAATGGTATTTATTTCAGAATAAGTGTGTGTATGATTTCAATTAGTAAAAAAAGTGTAATGTATGTATTTGTTTTTGCTCATGTTTGTGTGTATAGTTGGTTAAAATGACAATACTGTAATCATATTGCTTAGGTTGTGATGAAAAAAAGGATATAAGATAGTCAGTATTGCACTTTCCTGAGACCTCTATAAAGTCATTAAAGTGCCCATATTATGAAAAAATCACTTTTTCTGGGATTTGGTGTGTTATTGTGTGTCTCTGGTGCTTCCACACGCATACAAACTTGAAAAAAAAAAAACATCCATGCTGTTTTGAGTAAGATAAGGGTTTCTGGATGTATCCTGCCTTCAGCCTCCAGGGTGAGCTGGTCAAAATCGGTAAGGCTTTTGACGTCACAAGCCGAAACATTTCAATATTCCCACCCACCACCTCCTTTTAGGGCAATTACGTTACGTAAATATAATGGAAACCTATGGAGCTGCATCGAAGTGGGCAGGGAAAAGGATTTATACTCAATCGTTGAACAAACGTGAATAAAAGGCACAAAATAAGGTTGGTGTAAGAGTTATCTGTTTGTTCATGGGATTCATTCTAATTCCATCACTTACATATTTCCTACAACTAGATGAGATAGCTAAGCTTATGTTGTAGGCTACTGAAGTTCCACTGTTAGGTAGCTAGCTAGCAAGCTAACCGTTTTACATAGAGATTTTGGTAGGCTAAGTGTTAGCTACGGGCTGTACTATGTAAAACGAAGGTGTACAGTAGTAGATTTTGAATTGGCGTGTTTCAGACGTTTCATAATCAACCCCACCTCTCCACACCAAGCCTACGAGTTCAACTGTTTTTTAAGCTTACATATCTCAGAAAATAATGTATATACAAGCTTAAACCTTTGCACAGTAGTTGTTGGGTAATATTTAGCATTATTGACATAAAGTATGAAGCAAAGCCAAGATGGTCAGGCAAGGCTGGAGGCATTTGTTGATTTGGCACGAATGACCCTGGTAACAGTTAATGGAGTGGGGCGTGGGTAAGTAATGAGCAGCAGAAACGGCACACTTTGACAGGGACTGAAAAAGAGTGTAATAGAGGTAGGTAAGAATTTTTTCCTACAAGCTATTTCCAGCAAACAACGTGTTTTTTGGAACTTATAGACCTATTGTAACTTGTTGAAAAATAGTCATAATATAGGCACTTTAAAACATAGTAATGCAAAAACCTGCAAAAAATGGATGGAGTTCTAAAGGGTTAAAAGCGTGTGTTTTTGAAATATTCAATTTCACGTGATTGAGCCATTTGGCACAGTTACATTACCCTTGGGGTTACTTTGTGACACTCAACCTTTCAAAATTAATAAGCGGCCAAAAGGCTCATAAGTATGTGATATTGATGCATATTTCATGTGTATTTTACATTTATTTCACAGGCATTTCAAAAATACTTCACACAGTGATTTCTGATACGCATTCCACAAATACACCCATACTGTAATACGAATATGAGCCGATGTTGGCAGAAATAATTTGAAATCAAACAAACGTAAAAGTCATCAGTGGCGATTGCTGCTCTTTGGGACAGGGGAAGCTCTGATAAAAATGGTAAATTATTAAATTAATCTTATTAAGGTGCTATATTGTTCTTTGAAGGCAAAAATGATCCCAAACAGTAGGCATGGCAGACATGGCATAATGTAGCCTACACCGTTAAATAGCGCGCTACCTAACTTAGCCTAAATACACAACTGCAACAAAAGCAAGTCACAAACTCTGTAACTCCACATTACGGTTTTATTTACAGTATGCTATTTACAAAGACAAATAGAAACTGTATTGCTCCCAAATTATGAGAATTTGAGCTGCAACTTGCCTTATCTCTCGACTTCACCTGCCAACACTAACTAACGTTAACGCATCCCTGCCTTGAACTTGAACCACTTCCTGTCAGATCGCGACATATGCTGTCAATCAAAAAGAGTCCGGCCTCTATGACGGTTCCTCCAATCATCATACAGAAGCTCGGCGTCCAGGCCATCCCACTGTCCCATTCACTCCCAGAGACGCCGGGCTTCCCTGGAAATGACGATTTTGTGGCGCTTGTCCAATAAAGAGCTAGCTTTTCTGCACTGAGATCAGCCCACTCTGAAAGTCCAGTGAAGCCGAGCGTCTATGGGTTTTTTGCATGTTTTTTTGATCGATCGTGTCGTCACAGCAATGTATTACGGGTGCGAAATCACGATAAAAGACCGGCAAAACCTTATTGCTGAACAAACTAGCCATGAAGATGAACATGTTTGCAGCATGTTGTAGTTGGAATAGTAGGCTAGAAGCTAATGTAATAGTGTTATTTGATGCGATTTTCCGTGATATTTTAGAGGAGGCTGAGCTTCCCCTGTAGTCTTAGAGCACGCCTCTGAAAGTCATAGGGGTGCACTCTGTGTAATACTTGTAATGTGCATCACTGTCCACTTAGGCCACTTTGGCACCCTTAGGCTGGAATGAAGCTATCATAGCTATTAACTATATTGCCATTTACTTAGTTTATATAAATGCTCAGTAGTTTGTTGTTACCTATAGCAGCAGTTGGTGGATTGATCAATTTCAGCAGAGTAATTATGAGACACCCACATACCTGCCATGCATACAGAAACCTGTTAACTTTCCCCTGCACTTTGACAGTTTTGACACTTTGACAAAAAAAAAAGAATATTTTTTTTTTTCTGAAAGTAGCCTGCTTGTAATACAAGGACACAGCCCTTGGGTTTAAATCTGCCTTTTTTCTTTTTGTTACACACACATCTGTAGACACACAAACAACACACACACACACATCTATAGACATACACACACACACACACACACACACATATCTGTAGACACACACACACACACACACACACACACACACACATCTATAGACACACACACACACACACACACGCAGCATCTCACCTGTAGCTGTGCTGAGCAGCAGGGTCACACAGAGACAGACCCTGAGTCTCATGTCTGCAGTCTGCTGGATCCCCCCAGAGCTCAGCTATTATATATGCGATTACCACACCCACCAAGATGATCACACCCACACATTCATGATTCCCATATCCAATATGTACACACACACACACACAAACCCCCACACACACGCAGGGATGGGCAGTATTTCTAATACATGTATTTATTACAGTAAAATATGTATTTCAAATACAAAATATACTATTTTGTAATTTGTACTTTATTGAGATAATGAAATTGCCTTCGTATTTTGTATCAAAATACTTCAGTGTTGTGCATTTTTGTATTTTCAAAATACTGTAAAATACATTCTGTGAAACACTGTGATGACATCTATCTAACTATCTATAAAGCACAAAATCTCTGTGGCACCCCTGCATGATCAAGCCCTCTGCTCCAGTAGAGTTAATATAAGTATAAGTAAGTATATATACTCTTTTGATTCCGTGAGGGAAATTTGGTCTCTGCATTTATCCCAATCCGTGAATTAGTGAAACACATTCAGCACACAGTAAACACACAGTGAAGTGTAGCCAGTGGCGGTTCTAGGATTTTTCTGAGACAGGGGCCATAAAGGGGCCACATCATACACTGAGGGGCCAAGAACCGGTCAACATCCATACACAGAAAATCCCTTGTTCAGTAAGGCAGAAGCGCGTAGTCTACGTAAAATGTAGGACTATACGCAGTATACCCAAGTCCCTCCACTCAACGGCCATATTGCAACGCTTTTTGGGCACTCATCGGGCATCCTATTCGGCAGAAATGTACGTGCGCAAGGCTTCACGACACCAATCTTGCTCCAGCGGCGAGTTCACAACACATGATTGGCATGATGTCTTCACAACACACCATATGATTGGCTCAATGTATTCACATCACACCACATGATTGGCTCAATGTATTCACATGTTGACGTTTTGCCGAGGAAGGGGTGGGATATGTGTAGACAACGGCCATATTGGAGTTACAAACTAGCCCCATGCATTTCTATGGAGGATTTTTTGAGTGCTGTCTCCTCATTAGAAAGTCTCTGGTATACCCACTTAAAAAGCATCACCATTTCAGTATACCCACTTAAAACAGACAAGGATAGGTATTAATATTTGGGGTTGATCACAGTATACCCACTACAGCTAACTAGACTACACCACAGCAGTAAGGTGCATACATTTCACCAGTCTTACCTTGTTCAAATACTTGAATGCTAAATGCTAAAAAACAAAAAAGCCAATACAATTCTTAACAATTTTCCCATTTATTTATAATGTGCATTGAAAACACAATATAAAACTAAAATATAATAGACACTTCAGTGGAAATACATTGATATTTTAAACAGAAATCATACATCATACACACATTTTTCGTTCAATTAGTTTTACTTTAACTGTTTCCCCTTTTGTTGATAAGAGAAACCACTTTCACTGCCAGTTTGCGTACATTAAAACAAACACACACACACACACACACACACACAGCATGTGAGCAACAACTACATCATATTTACACAATTTTTTCAACAACTTATTTGGAATGGTCTTTGAAGCCACCGTCTTGCTTCCAGTTAGAAAAGCCTGATTCTGATTTGAAGACTGACGATGGGTCATTTGAAAGCGAAAATTACGGAAGGGGTAGCAAAACACTAAAGATGGAATATTCCTACCATTTGAAGTCTTTGTATCAGAAGTCATTGAGTGGCCTCTTCCTATTTCCGTGCTGCATCTTGCGAAATACCAGAGAGGAACCATCTGCTCTAGAATGGGAAATGTCTGGAGAGAAGAAAATGAAACAAGTTTGAGTAACTTAAAATGAATGACGAAATATGCTCACTGTAGTGGCAATAGGAAATAGCATCATACCATTAGGAGCAGTTATGCTTGGTGACTGGTGGTTCTGAAGACTGTGGGTTGAAGTCACCAGCTCCTGCGCCATCCCAGTCTGTAGGTGAAACACAAATGCGTGTTTCACAAAATCCATGCTTGTATTCAGCATGTCGTCTGGCAACTGTAAAACCAGTTATTATTTTTTTAAATCATATAAAGCTTGAGTGAATAGAGTAGAAAATGTAACCAATTTATCTCAATGAAACTTTTCTTGTCCTAACACTTTGAGACAGAATTCATGCGAAGCCCATGAATCAAATAAACTCAGAATAGTGGTTAATAACTTTGCAATGATAGCTCACATTAACTACAAAAACGTAGCGTTAGCTATTAGGCATGTATTCTCATGTTTATGTTAGCAGCTGCCAAACGTTTTCCTCAAGCAAAAAAAAATAGAACGTTGGTAAGGCGCACTAGCGCATGTAATATTATTAATTTCGGACCCCAAACAAACAGGATGTCCATTTCTCTGCATTTCATATAACACCATTTCAAACGTCATACATTACCTTTATATATATAAAATCTATCAGCATGCTAACAAACAATCAAACCTCAACTCAAGTAACCTAACGTTAAGTTAATGTTAACAGTTCACTGACTAAGTCCGTTAACAGTTCACTGCAAGCTTGCTGCTGCTTCGTAGGCTAATTTAATTGACAAACTTAACATATTGTGACAGCAACAAATAAACGTCCCTTTCACATAATGATGATAACTAACATAGAGATTTGTGACTCACCAAGAAACTTCTGTGGAGGATGAAACGCTGCCATCGGTTCTTCACGTTAGAATTCTAGCTGATACTTTCGTTAGCCAAATGTATCGTTTCTTCACATTAGCAGAGACATTTCTGGTTAGCCAAATGTATTCTTTCTCTACAGTTCACTGTGTGCTTTAGCTATCAAGCTTCATAGGTGCATTACTGGCACCAGTTGTTTGGGAATGGAATTGCATCTCAGATCGTCGTTCTCAACAAGTTTGACACTTATTGATGATTGACGGTACAGGGGCCAGTCAGGGGCCAATGAGATTTCAGATGGGGCCCGGGCCCCTGTGGCCCCGCCCCTAGAACCGCCCCTGGGTGTAGCACACACTAATCCCGACGCAGTGAGCTGCCTGCTTCAACGGCACTCTGGGAGCAGTGAGGGGTTAGGTGCCTTGCTCAAGGGCACTTCTGCCGTTCTGGTCGGGGTTTGAACCGGCAACCTAACCTCCGGTTACAAGTCCGAAGCGCTAACCAGTAGGCCACATACAGGCTCCATAGGCGTCATCTGAATGCAACACTGTTTGAGAAGTTAGTTGTGCTTAGAAAGGCATCAACTGAAGAGACACGACAAGCTACACACACTCCTTTGCTCACACAAGGACAGTACAAGGACTTGAGTTCACAAGCTTATATCGCTTAACACGTTTGCTATTTTCCTTTCTTTTTACTGTTTTTACTGTTTACAGTTTTTTTTTCTAGACTTTAAATTTGTCTATGTTCTCTGACCTGTGAAATATTTCAGTGCTATGGTAACTTGAGACAGCTCAAACAAGGACATTCTACACATTTTAACTAAGAAATGATTAATAATGTCATAATAATTGGCTTAATTGATTGGATGGTATTAATGTGACAACCTGCTTTTTTATTTTTTTTACTTTTTTGTGTTTACATTGATAGAGGTGGTTCACAAACCAGTTTCAGGTGTATACAGGACACAATTATTCAACTGTGATGAAATTCACCATAAGTGTGGTAGTGATGGTGTTAAATAGCTTAAAAGGTTAAAATGCTACCTAGTTTAAGTTTCTAAATAAGTCATCCATTTGGATTGTTTGTCTTTGAGTTATTGCCACTGATTCATAGTGGGCAATCAATTACACCAACTGGCTGGGAAGTGCAACAGTTGTGGAGTCGGCATTCTTGTCGCTGCAAAACAGTACATCTTCAAACTCAAAAACAGTAGACTAACAGTCAATAAAAGTAGACTGTCAGAGCAGCACAAAATACTAAAAGCCATGCCGAGTGCCCTGTTCGCTTTTAAACTTCCCATCACATTTGGTTCCTCTGCCTAGCCATTTTTTAAGTGTGTTATAATTAGTTCTGTACTTTAAATATTTTGAGCGATCACATAGCCTACGTTCAATGTTGCAATATTATCAGAAGGCATATGTGCAATTTGCAGAGGTTTATATTGGGATGTCTAACATGCAGGGGTCAGCATATCTAATCTGTTGACTTATGGATGGAGTCTCTTGCTTTCAGATGTTTTTCCAGGTAGTGTACAAGTGAAGGGATAGACGAAAAAGACTTTTAGAAAGAAGTATTTTGTAGTATTTTGAAAATACAAAAATATTATACAAAAGTATTTTATTTTGATAAATGTTTTGGCTGCAGTATTTTGTAGCTTATTTTAATACATTTTTAGGTGGGTATTTGGTATTTTATTTTGAAATACATTTTGATGTATTTATGCCCATCCCCACACACACACACACACACACACACACACACACACACACACACACACATACACAAATGCATGCACATAGGCATAGACCTATTGCCTAAAATGTTGCATAATCATAAATCTCTAACATATGAAATGGAAAAACATGCAGAAAAAATACTCTTATCTGCTTCAGATAGAACAAGATAACAGATGCTGAGTGAAGATGAAAAGTTGATTTGTGTAGCCTTTAAAACCACATATCACCCTCTGACATATGTCTCTCTTCCTGTTGGAGAGCTGGTGTGCGTGCGTACATGTATGGGAAATACATAATGAGAACTCACCATTGGCACTGCTCAATTCCCTCTGCACGCAATAGGATAGCGCTAGGCCTACAACTCATGAGTCCCATGCGTTTTCCCACCAGCGGAGCAAGATGGCTAGTTGATTAAACATTTGCCAACTTAAAAAAAAGTCACAATTCAAGTCACAATTCAAAGACCACTGTTCGCCACCAGCATCCATCCATCTTCTTTGTTTTCAAGTATCAGGGAATTCACGCGGAACCGTTGCAACTTGGCCTAATCAAAGTTTTTCCAGTTCGCAAGTCAACGGAGAGTTGCAAACCTTGTTGCAAATTACATTTGCTGCTGCTAGGGTGCGTCTAAATTTCTAGGCTACTTCCATTAAGTCACTGAATTGACTTTAAATTAGCACGCCACTGTTTTATGAAATTGGGTTATTCACTGTCTCCCTTAGAGTTAGATAAGTGAGCAAAAGCATTTTTGTCTCTATGCATGCATCGTCTTAGTCCGGCAGTGCCACCGCTAGCTTAGCTTAGCATAGTGAATGGAATCTCTCATCGCCGGATAGCATGTCGTGAGTAAAAGTGAGCCAACAACAAAAAAATAAATCCCTAATTACTTCTTGTGGCCTGCCTATGTAGTACGAGTATTCACACGAGTATAAATGCCAATGCAGATATTGACTTAGGACTATTGGGGCGAAGCACTGCAACTTGGGTGCAGAGATATCACGCAACACATGAGTTGCTCACCTATCTAACTCTAGGGGAGATGGTGAAAACCCCAATTTCATTAAACAGTGACGTGTTCCTTTAAACCAGCACTGCTTGTTTATAAATCACTAAATGGACCAGGACCTGATTACCTATCAGACAGGCTTCAGCTGTACACACCTTCTAGACCTCTCAGGTCTCAGGAGAAAAACATGTTAGTAAAACCCACTGTTAGAACTAAACATGGTGAAGCAGGTTTTAGCGGAGCCTATGCGGTTCAGCTCTGGAATCGACTTTTGGATGACATCAAATAGGCCCCAACTGTAACCAGTTTTTAAGTCTAGAGTTAAGATCTAACTGTTCTCAGGTGCCTTCTGTTAGTGTTAACTGACCAAATGTACTTCCTGTTATCACTAACTTACAAATTCTGAATCTGTCTTTTAATTATTCTACCTGAGTGTCTTTTATGTTTTTTTTTAATTATTATTTAATTATTATAATTATTATGTACTTAACTTTTAAACTATTCTTTAACTATTGCCCTTTTATGCTTTTATTACTTTTTTACTTATTTACTATTACTCTTTGTTTTTGTGTCTCTTCTATGCTTTTATTTGCTATTGCTTTTATTTCTGTAAAGCACATTGAATGACCCCTGTGTATGAAATGCGCGCATATGTGTGTATGTGTGTGTAAGCATGCATTGATTTGCATGTATGTGTGAGTAAGAGGGTGTGGGATGTTACATATGTGTGTGTGTTTGTGTGTACGTTGTGTATGCTGTGTTTGATAACTGACGAATTCTGATAACCCTTTATCCCCTCTCACACCAACTTCAGGTTTCTTGAGAGAAATGTAACCATCAGTTTCTGGAGAACTTTAATATCAGTTATGGTTAACCACACGTTATGTGGTTCCCCTGCAACATTGCTCAAAAAGTGGCCTGATGTATCATCCATATCTATGCCCCTTGGCATCAATATAGCCCTATTGAGTGCTTACACAGTACCCAGTTAGTTAAAAACCAACTAAAATGGTCATGATCCTAACTGATCAACAGCTTTACAGTGCTATATCATTCTGACCATGCATTGCCAATGTCAGAGACTTCATTCTTTGTATATGTTGGGGCAGCCGTGGCCTACTGGTTAGCGCTTCGGACTTCTAACAGTAGGGTTGCCAGTTTGAACCCCAACCAGTAGGCACGGCTGAAGTGCCCTTGAGCAAGGCACCTAACCCCTCACTGCTCCTGAGCGCCGCTGGTGTTGCAGGCAGCTCACTGTGCCGGGATTAATGTGTGCTTCACTTCACTGTTTGCTGAGTGTGTTTCACTAATTCACAAATTGGGATAAATGTAGAGACCAAATTTCCCGTAGGTAGAGTGGTTATCCCTGACTCTGCTTATTTTTTTTGGGGGGAGACAACATTCATGTCCTCATATTGTTTAATACTACTTCATGAAATAATCTGACATTGAAACAGGCCGTCACTGTCATCACTTACGCTGCTGACACAGTGGCTGCGTGATGACTGGTTCTGTTGGCCTTGACATTGCACAGCATTCAGAATGCAGACTGCGTAACCAATCACAAATGACTTATTTCAGCAGAAAAGCTACCTGGACAAATGATAAAAAAACAAAAAGGATACAGTTTATGATACAGTCATATTTTCAAACCCTCAAAATCTGATAATGCAACTGAGCTGTTGGTAGCCTATGATGGAGGACAACTGCAAGAGGAAGAGAACAAACAGATTCTCCAAAGCAGCTTACACCAGGCAAGGAGATATTTGCTGAATGTTACAAAAAGTGTTACACAGGCTATTAGAAATCACTCAGCATTAGGTGCTGCTGAACTACAATTTGCAGAGGATGCAGAGAAAGCATTCTTTTGATCAATCAGCCAACAGTGGAGAAATAACCTCAAAAAATAATCTGCACGTGCATGTTTATGTAGTTCCATAGATTTTGAAAGTTGATTTGAAGAGCCTGTAAAACTTATCAGCCTCTGACGTCTATCTCTCTTCCTGTGTGTGTGTGTGTGTGTGTCTGTTTGTGTGTGTGTGTGTGTGTGCGTGTGTGTGTGTATTAGCTGGGTTTACTACCATTCTAATATGCATAATTTGGCAGCATTTCTTAAAATTCATGGTGTAGCTATATGAATGCGCTTAAGTATAAGTATATATACTGTTTTGATCCTGTGAGGGAAATTTGATCTCTGCATTTATCCCAATCTGTGAATTAGTGAAACACATTCAGCACACAGTGAACACACAGTGAGGTGAAGCACACACTAATCACGACGCAGAGAGCTGCCTGCTACAGCAGCCCTCAGGGAGCAGTGAGGGGTTACATAGGTGCCTTGCTCAAGGGCATTTCAGCCGTTCCTACTGGTTACAAGTCCGAAGCGCTAACCAGTAGGCCACTGCTACCCTTAGCACTGAACTACATTGCAATTTCTAATGAGAAGGCACTATTTTAATCAGGCAGCACTATTTTAATCAGGCAGCAGTGGAGAAATAACTTTATTAAAAGATACACAATAATGATCAGCCCCTGGAAGTTGGCCCTGGATGGATGGTGTACCTTAAGACCACTAATGGAACGGTGTGTATGTGTGTGAGAGAGGGAGACAGAGAGAGAGAGAGATTGGAATAGTTATACACCATTGAGTTACTTCTTGCATAATGGTTCCAAATATTATTTTTGTTATTTTCATTTCCTCAAGGCCACTAATGGAATGGTTTGTGTGTGTGTGTGTGTGTATGTGTATGTGTATGTGCCATTTTAAACCTTTAAACACTCTGACGCATTATTGCGTGAAGCCTTTATCTGGGAGTCAAAACAACTCCCTTTTTGAATGTTCAGTGTTTTATCAATCAAACATAAATATAGAGCTTTTGAGTCCAAAAACGGTCCTTTTTTCAAACAGTATTTTTTAATTGTGTTTGACTGTGTGTGTGTGTGTGTGTGTGTGTGTGTGCGTGTGTGCGTGTTTGTGTGTGTGTGTGTGTGTGTGTGTGTGCTCTATTCATAGCATTACAGCTCCTGTGGCGGTTCCCTTACCAACACTCGATAATTAGATAATAATATATGTGTTACTATGGATTTACAACAAGTTATAATGTGGTCATTTTGAGGGTTAATGTCATACTTAACGCGATGCAGATGATACCCAATTATATTTTTCTGTGGAGCCGATCAACCCAGATGGCCTTTCCCCCCTTATCACATGCTTAACCTCCATTAATCAGTGGATGAGAAAACACTCAAAATCTGATAACCGAGAATGCAACTGAGCTGTTGGTAGCCTAGGATGGAGGACAACTCTGTGCATGCAGAAGAGAGCAATCAGATTCTCCAAAGCAACTTACATCAGGCAAGGAAATATTTGCTAAATGTTACAAAAAGTGTTACGTAGGCTTACTGAACTACATTGCAATTTCCAGACAACAATGAGAAGGCCCTATTTTAATTAATCAGGCAGCAGTGGAGAAATAACGTAAGAAAAGCTATTACCTTTTACAGTGCACACACACACGCACATACACACTCAGCGTTTCTCAAACTGTGGGTCGCGACCCAGTAGAAATGCCAGGTGGGGCGCGAACTGACGTGTTTTTTTATTTATTTTTTATCTGTAGCCTGGGCCCAGGTAGCACCCGATGCGCAATGGACGCACTGTGATATTCACAGGGAAGCGCTCGTGTCAAGGCAGCTTAGTTAGCCCCGACCTACATGAGATTTTGAACGTTGTTGTGAGAGTGGTGAATTTCATCAAAACCCGCCCCTTAAAAGCGCGTCTATTCTCCACACTTTGCGAAGAGATGGTGGCTGACCAAAAGGCTGTACTGTTTCACAGCGAGGCAAGGTGGCTGTCCCGAGGTAAAGTGCTGTCGCGCGTGTTTGAGCTCCGAGTCGCCTCTTCTTGGAGGAAGAGCGCATGTTTGAATCTGCAAGCACGTTCATTAATGAACATTTCTTGACGAAGCTGGCCTATCTTGGCGATATATTTGATAGGCTATATCTTAGCGATACATTTGAGTTAAATGTCCAGTTACAAGGCAAAGACAAGCACCTACCTCGCCTAGCAAATAAGATTACTGCATTCACCAAAAAAACTTATGGGACAGGCGCCTCGATCGCGACAGTATTATGCCTTTGAGATTTCTGAGCGAAATCGCTGAAACGTCTGATTGGGAGGCACTCTTGTGATCCCATGTATTCAACAGTAGGCCTACATCACATCCCTGCAAAGTTTATTTCAAAAATATTTCCCAACCAGCAGTGCTCAGTATGACTGGATTATGGATCCATTTAATGCAGCATGTTGGCATTTCATTAGTGGTTTTGAAGTGCATGTAGGCAATATAGTATAAAAATAATAATAATAATTGTGATATCGTTACAATTTGATGGGGGGGTGGGAGGAGGGGTGGGTTCATGTAGGTGGGCCCTATGACCCCAAAGTATGCCTTGACTGGGCCTCAGGTCAAAGAAGTTTGAGAAAGGCTGATGTAGACGACAAAGCAGCAAGGAGGCGTCGTGTGATCATTTAAACAAGTTTTATGACAAGGTTGATGAGGGTGGGAAAAATCGTACATTTCTGTGCAAACTTTGCCCGCACTTCAGTCACATTCAGTCACATTGTCTTTTAAGAAAATGCAGTCCATTTTTCGGTTCCAGCAGCCAACAACCTCAGAACTGACCCTTCAGGCCTCTCAGGAGGCCTGGCCTTCTAACCTAGTGACCACCATAGCAACCAGCATGATTGCCCTAGCAACCAGCATAGCAACCACTATATTTATGCGTTTTAGCTTATTGGATGTTGCGTTAATGCAGATAACTTTTGATCCGTGTGCCCGATTTTCATAAATGAGGTACCGTTGGAATCCTTGGATGAGGCCGAGTTCCGTGCCCCAGATCAAACCCACTTTTGCAGTTCCTCGGAACCGCAATTCTAGTTAGTGGGTTTGATCCAGCAAGCTATTGTTCTTCTTAAGTTTTCTTATTATTAGGGCCCGAGCACCGAAGGGCGCAAGGCCCTATTGTTTTTGTAAGGATTATTATTAGGGCCCGAGCACCGACGGTGCGCGAGGCCGGGACGGCCTTGCGCACCGAGAGGTGCGAAGCCCTATTGTTTTTGTAAGGATTATTAGGGCCCGAGCACCGAAGGGCGCAAGGCCCTATTGTTTTTGTAAGGATTATTATTATTAGGGCCCGAGCACCGAAGGGCGCAAGGCCCTATTGTTTTTGTAAGGATTATTATTAGGGCCCGAGCACCGAAGGGCGCAAGGCCCTATTGTTTTTGTAAGGATTATTATTATTATTATTATTATTATTCTATATTATTATTGTTATTCTACTTTTTTGCTTTCCTGTTTTTGAGGTGGTTAACATGGTCGAAAACTCTTGAAATTTGGCACACACGTCAGGTGTCACACATCGCAGTTAGGTACAAGAGCTTGACCCCGGGCGTGGCCCAGGGCCTCGCTAGCTAGGTGACTGATCCCGTGGTTGGCAAATATTTTGAGGTGGTTAACATAAACGAAAAGTCTTGAAATTTGGCACACACATCTAGTGATACAGTGAATAGACAGGGATAAAAGCTTGGCACTGGGCGTTGCTCAGCAACTCCATAGCGCCCCCTTATGTCACTGTGACTTGTGGTTTGCATATAGTTTTAGATACACACACCACATTTGGTGGGTGTATGTAACTCCCAAAAAGAAACAACTTTTGTATTAACATGCCATTAACCACGCCCACAGGAAGTGAGGTAATTGAGATTTTGTGCGTTGTGGACATGATCAATTTTAACGTACTCCTCCTAGACGGTTGATCCGATTCATGTCAAAGTTGGTATACATGACGCCGAGATGTTCCTGATGATAAATTGTGAAGCGTTTTTTTGATATGTTGTAATTTGACGAAATGGCGAAATTATTAATTTTAATACCCTTCCACATAAACAATAAATGTGTCATAATTCACCATGCATGGCTTGAAATGTTTTAAATTTCACAGGTCATGGAAGACCATGTTAATGATAATATTCACATGCCCATAATGCATGTTTGGCATAGCGCCACCAACTGGCAACAGAAAGAATGAGAATTATACTGATGTCACATGATCAATTTGAACATACTCCTCCTAGACGGTTTGTCAGATTCATTTGAAATTTGGCAAACATTATGCCAAGATGTCGCTGATGTTAAATTGTGAATGGATTTTTGAATGTTGTAATATATTTGATATGATTTTAATATCTCACCACATAAACAGGAAATGTGTCATAAATCACAGTGCATTGAATGAATGGTCTGAAACTTCTCAGGTCAATAGATATCATGATTATGATGATATCCAGACACCCAATGGGCCTGCCTGGCATAGCGCCACCACCTGGCCAAGCAGGAAATGTGCCAGAAATGGAAAATGCCTTAAGTGATTGATCTGAAACTTTATAAAATATTGGATATCATTATTGTGAGAATATTCACATGCGTAATTCACAGGCCTAGCATAGCGCCACCTTCTGGCCAAGCAGGAAATGTGCCAGAAATGCTCTATGCTTTGAATAAATGGTCTGAAACTTCTCAGGTTAATAGATATTATGATTATGATGATATCCAGACACCCAATGGGCCTGCCTGGCATAGCGCCCCCACCTGGTCAAGCAGGAAATGTGCCAGAAATAGACAATGCCGTAAGTGATTGGTCTGAAAGTTTACAAACATTTTGGATATTATTATTGTGATGATATTCACATGGGTAATTTCAATGCCTAACATAGCGCCACCATCTGGCCAACCAACAAGTGTATCAGAAATGTTCTTTGCTTAAAATGAATGGTCTGAAATTTCTCAGGTTAATATATATTATGATGATGACACCCAATGGGCCTGCCTGTCATAGCGCCACCACCTGGCCAAGCAAGTACTTGTGGCAGAAAATAAAATACAAAAACAAGTAGCACACGCATCAAATATGTACATTTCACAAATGCACCATGTCGGTGCTTTGTTGGATTCCGACATGTCACGGGTTGCGGCCCGCAGGTGCTCGGGCCCGCCATTGCCGCTTGCGGCTATATTAGGGCCCGAGCACCCGAAGGGCGCAAGGCCCTATTGTTTTTGTAAGGATTATTATTATTATTAGGGCCCGAGCACCGAAGGGCGCAAGGCCCTATTGTTTTTGTAAGGATTATTATTATTATTATTTTTCACTATTATTATTGTTATTCCACTTTTTTGCTTTCCTGTTTTTGAGGTGGTTAACATGGTTGAAAACTCTTGAAATTTGGCACACACGTCAGGTGTCACGCATCGCTGTTAGGTACAAGAGCTTGACCCCGGGCGTGGCCCAGGGACTCGCTAGCGCCCCCTTAGGTGACTGATTCCGTGGTTGGCAAATATTTTGAGGTGGTTAACATAATCGAAAAGTCTTGAAATTTGGCACACACATCAGATGTCACACAAAGCAGCTAGGTAAAAAAGCTTGGCCCCGGGTATGGCCCAGAGACTCGCTAGCGCCCCCTTACGCCCCCTTAGATGACTGATCCCGTGGTGGGCATATACTTTCAGCTACACACACCAAATTTGGTAGGTGTCTGTATCTCCCCAAGATGAACGACTTTCGTATGTACAATGCATTAGCCACACCCAACAGGAAGTGAGGTATTTGGGATTTTGTGCAGACTAATATGTGATGAAATATGTGATGAATCATGATGCCAAAAGAGGTGCTTCCCATGGGTGAAAACGCATGAAAATTGGCACACACATCAAGTGATACAGTGAATAGACAGGGATAAAAGCTTGGCACCGGGCGTTGCCCAGGAACTCCATAGCGCCCCCTTATGTCACTGTGACTTGTGGTTGGCATATAGTTTTAGATACACACACCAAATTTGGTGGGTGTATGTAACTCCCAAAAACAAACAACTTTTGTATTAACATGCCATTAGCCACGCCCACAGGAAGTGAGGTAATTTCGAATTTGTGCGTTGTGAACATAATAATAATAATAATAATAATAAGCTTTATTTGTATAGCACCTTTCATACACAGAATGCAGCTCAAAGTGCTTTACATTTGAAGCATGTAACAAAATAATAGTCAGTCAGTCATTATCAATTATATAATCATTATCAATCACATTGATCAATTTTAACATACTCCTCCTAGACGGTTGATCGATCCGATTCATGTCAAACTTGGTATACGTAACGCCGAGATGTTCCTGATTCTAAATTGTGAAGCCTTTTTTTGATATGTTGTAATTTGACAAAATGGTGAAATTGTTAATTTTAATACCGTTCCACACAAACAATAAATGTGTCATAATTAACCATGCATGGCTTGAAATGTTTTACATTTCACAGGTCATTAAAGACCATGTTAATGATAATATTCACATGCCCATAATGCATGTTTGGCATAGCGCCACCAACTGGCAACAGAAAGAATGACAATTACACTGATATCACATGATCAATTTGAACATACTCCTCCTAAACGGTTTGTCAGATTCATTTGAAATTTGGCAAACATTATGCCAAGATGTCGCTGATGTTAAATTGTGAAGGGATTTTTGAAATGTAATATATTTTATATGATTTTAATATCTCACCACATAAACAGGAAATGTTTCAAAAATCACAGTGCATTGAATAAATGGTCTGAAACTTCTCAGGTTAATTGATATCATGATTATGATAATATCCAGACCCCCAATGGGCCTGCCTGGCATAGCGCCACCACCTGGCCTAGCAAGAAATGTGCCAGAAATGCTGTATGCTTTGAATAAATGCTCTGAAACTTCTCAGGTTAATAGATATTATGATTATGATGATATCCAGACACCCAATGGGCCTGCCTAGCATAGCGCCACCACCTGGTCAAGCAGGAAATGTGCCAGAAATGGACAATGCCTTAAGTGATTGATCTGAAAGTGTACAAACATTTTGGATATCATTATTGTGATGATATTCACATGTGTAATTTCAATGCCTAACATAGCGCCACCATCTGGCCAACCAAAAAGTGTATCAGAAATGTTCTTTGCTTAAAATAAATGGTCTGAAATTTCTCAGGTTAATATATATTATGATTATGATGACACCCAATGGGCCTGCCTTGCATTACGCCCCCCACCTGGCCAAGCGAGTACATGTGGCAGAAAATAAAATACAAAAACAAATAGCACACGCATCAAATATGTACATTTCACAAATGCACCACGTCGGTGCTTTGTTGGATTCCGACATGTCACGGGTTGCAGCCCGCAGGTGCTCGGGCCCGCCATTGCCGCTTGCGGCTATATTTAGGGCCCGAGCACCGAAGGGCGCAAGGCCCTATTGTTTTTGTAAGGATTATTATTATTATTATTATTGTTATTCCACTTTTTTGCTTTCCTGTTTTTGAGGTGGTTAACATGGTCGAAAATTCTTGAAATTTGGCACACACGTCAGGTGTCACGCAACGCAGTTAGGTACAAGAGCTTGACCTCGGGTGTGGCCCAGAGACTCGCTAGCGCCCCCTTAGGTGACTGATCCCGTGGTTGGCATATATTTTGAGGTGGTTAACATGGTCGAAAACGCATGAAATTTAGCACACACATCACGTGGTACAGTGAATAGACAGGGATAAAAGCTTGGCACCGGGCGTTGCCCAGGAACTCCATAGCGCCCCCTTACGTCACTGTGACTTGTGGTTGGCATATAGTTTTAGATACACACACCAAATTTGGTAGGTGTATGTAACTCCCAAAAACAAACAACTTTTGTATTAACATGCCATTAGCCACGCCCACAGGAAGTGAGGTAATTGAGATTTTGTGCGTTGTGGATATGATCAATTTTAACGTACTCCTCCTAGACGGTTGATCCAACTCATGTCAAAGTTGGTATACATGACGCCGAGATGTTCCTGATGATAAATTGTGAAGCGTTTTTTTGATATGTTGTAATTTGACAAAATGGCGAAATTATTAATTTTAATACCCTTTCACATAAACAATAAATGTGTCATAATTAACCATGCATGGCTTGAAATGTTTTAAATTTCACAGGTCATGGAAGACCATGTTAATGATAATATTCACATGCCCATAATGCATGTTTGGCATAGCGCCACCAACTGGCAACAGAAAGAATGACAATTATACTGATGTCATATGATCAATTTGAACATACTCCTCCTAGACGGTTTGTCAGATTCATTTGAAATTTGGCAAACATTATGCCAAGATGTCGCTGATGTTAAATTGTGAAGGTATTTTTGAATGTTGTAATATATTTGATATGATTTTAATATCTCACCACATAAACAGGAAATGTGTCATAAATCACAGTGCATTGAATGAATGGTCTGAAACTTCTCAGGTTAATAGATATCATGATTATGATGATATCCAGACACCAAATGGGCCTGCCTGGCATAGCGCCACCACCTGGCCAAGCAGGAAATGTGCCAGAAATGGAAAATGCCTTAAGTGATTGATCTGAAACTTTATAAAATATTGGATATCATTATTGTGATGATATTCACATGCGTAATTCACAGGCCTAGCATAGCGCCACCTTCTGGCCAAGCAGGAAATGTGCCAGAAATGCTCTATGCTTTGAATAAATGGTCTGAAACTTCTCAGGTTAATAGATATTATGATTATGATGATATCCAGACACCCAATGGGCCTGCCTGGCATAGCGCCACCACCTGGTCAAGCAGGAAATGTGCAAGAAATGGACAATGCCTTAAGTGATTGATCTGAAAGTGTACAAACATTTTGGATATCATTATTGTGATGATATTCACATGTGTAATTTCAATGCCTAACATAGCGCCACCATCTGGCCAACCAAAAAGTGTATCAGAAATGTTTTTTGCTTAAAATGAATGGTCTGAAATTTCTCAGGTTAATATATATTATGATTATGATGACACCCAATGGGCCTGCCTTGCATTACGCCCCCACCTGGCCAAGCGAGTAAATGTGGCAGAAAATAAAATACAAAAGCAAATAGCCCACGCATCAAATATGTACATTTCACACACGCACCACGTCGGGGCTTTGTTGGATTCCGACATGTCACGGGTTGCGGCCCGCAGGTGCTCGGGCCCGCCATTGCCGCTTGCGGCTATATTTATTATTGTTATTTCACTTTTTTGCTTTCCTGTTTTTGAGGTGGTTAACATGGTCGAAACCTCTTGAAATTTGGCACACACGTCAGGTGTCATGCATCGCAGTTAGGTACAAGAGCTTGACCCCGGGCGTGGCCCAGGGACTCGCTAGCGCCTCCTTAGGTGACTGATCTCGTGGTTGGCAAATATTTTGAGGTGGTTAACATAGTCGAAAACGCATGCAATTTAGCACACACATCAAGTGGTACAGTGAATAGACAGGGATAAAAGCTTGGCACCGGGCGTTGCCCAGGAACTCCATAGCGCCCCCTTACGTCACAGTGACTTGTGGTTGGCATATAGTTTTAGATACACACACCAATTTTGGTGGGTGTATGTAACTCCCAAAAACAAACAACTTTTGTATTAACATGCCATTAGCCACGCCCACAGGAAGTGAGGTAATTGAGAATTTGTGCATTGTGGACATGATCAATTTTAAAGTACTCCCCCTAGACGGTTGATCCGATTCATGTCAAAGTTGGTATACATGACGCCGAGATGTTCCTGATTCTAAATTGTGAAGCCTTTTTTTGATATGTTGTAATTTGACAAAATGGCGAAATTGTTAATTTTAATACCGTTCCACACAAACAATAAATGTGTCATAATTCACCATGCATGGCTTGAAATGTTTTAAATTTCACAGGTCATTAAAGACCATGTTAATGATAATATTCACATGCCCATAATGCATGTTTGGCATAGTGCCACCAACTGGCAACAGAAAGAATGACAATTACACTGATGTCACATGATCAATTTTAACATACTGCTCCTAGACGGTTTGTCAGATTCATGTGAAATTTGGCAAACATTATGCCAAGATGTCGCTGATGTTAAATTGTGAATGTATTTTTGAATTTTGTAATATATTTGATATGATTTTAATATCTCACCACATAAACAGGAAATGTGTCATAAATCACAGTGCATTGAATGAATGGTCTGAAACTTCTCAGGTTAATAGATATCATGATTATGATGATATCCAGACACCCAATGGGCCTGCCTGGCATAGCGCCACCACCTGGCCAAGCAGGAAATGTGCCAGAAATGGAAAATGCGTTAAGTGATTGATCTGAAACTTTATAAAATATTGGATATCATTATTGTGATGATATTCACATGCGTAATTCACAGGCCTAGCATAGCGCCACCATCTGGCCAAGCAGGAAATGTGCCAGAAATGCTCTATGCTTTGAATAAATGGTCTGAAACTTCTCAGGTTAATAGATATTATGATTATGATGATATCCAGACACCAAATGGGCCTGCCTGGCATAGCGCCACCACCTGGTCAAGCAGGAAATGTGCCAGAAATGGACAATACCTTAAGTGATTGATCTGAAAGTTTACAAACATTTTGGATATCATTATTGTGATGATATTCACATGTGTAATTTCAATGCCTAACATAGCGCCACCATCTGGCCAACCAAAAAGTGTATCAGAAATGTTCTTTGCTTAAAATGAATGGTCTGAAATTTCTCAGGTTAATATATATTATGATTATGATGACACCCAATGGGCCTGCCTTGCATTACGCCCCCACCTGGCCAAGGGAGTAAATGTGGTAGAAAATAAAATACAAAAACAACTAGCACACGCATTAAATATGTACATTTCACAAACGCACCACGTCGGTGCTTTGTTGGATTCCGACATGTCACGGGTTGCGGCCCGCAGGTGCTTGGGCCCGCCATTGCCGCTTGCGGCTATATTTAGGGCCCGATCACCGAAGGGCGCAAGGCCCTATTGTTTTTGTAAGGATTATTAGGGCCCGAGCACCGAAGGGCGCAAGGCCCTATTGTTTTTGTAAGGATTATTATTATTATTATTATTATTAGGGCCCGAGCACCGAAGGGCGCAAGGCCCTATTGTTTTTGTAAGGATTATTATTATTATTATTATTATTATTATTATTTTTCCATATTATTATTGTTATTCTACTTTTTTGCTTTCCTGTTTTTGAGGTGGTTAACATGGTCGAAAACTCTTGAAATTTGGCACACACGTCAAGTGTTACGCATCACAGTTAGGAACAAGAGATTGACTCCGGGCGTGGCCCAGGGACTCGCTAGCGCCCCCTCAGGTGACTGATCCCGTGGTTGGCAAATATTTTGAGGTGGTTAACATAATCGAAAAGTCTTGAAATTTGGCACACACATCAGGTGTCATACAAAGCAGCTAGGTAAAAAAGCTTGGCCCCGGGCATGGCCCACAGACTCGCTAGCGCCCCCTTATGTCACTGTGACTTGTGGTTGGCATATAGTTTTAGATACACACACCAAAATTGGGGGGTGTATGTAACTCCCAAAAACAAACAACTTTTGTATTAACATGCCATTAGCCACGCCCACAGGAAGTGAGGTAATTGAGAATTTGTACGTTGTGGACATGATTAATTTTAACGTACTCCTCCTAGACGGTTGATCCGATTCATGTCAAAGTTGGTATACATGACGCTGAGATGTTCCTGATTCTAAATTGTGAAGCCTTTTTTTGATATGTTGTAATTTAACAAAATGGCGAAATTGTTAATTCTAATACCGTTCCACACAAACAATAAATGTGTCATAATTCACCATACATGGCTTGAAATGTTTTAAATTTCACAGGTCATTAAAGACCATGTTAATGATAATATTCACATGCCCATAATGCATGTTTGGCATAGCGCCACCAACTGGCAACAGAAAGAATGGCAATTATGCTGATTTCACATGATCAATTTGAACATACTCCTCCTAGGCGGTTTGTCAGATTCATTTGAAATTTGGCAAACATTATGCCAAGATGTCGCTGATGTTGAATTGTGAATGGATTTTGGAATGTTGTAATATATTTGATATGATTTTAATATCTCACCACATAAACAGGAAATGTGTCATAAATCACAGTGCATTGAATGAATGGTCTGAAACTTCTCAGGTTAATAGATATCATGATTATGATGATATCCAGACACCCAATGGGCCTGCCTGGCATAGCGCCACCACCTGGCCAAGCAGGAAATGTGCCAGAAATGGACAATGCCTTAAGTGATTGATCTGAAACTTTATAAAATATTGGATATCATTATTGTGATGATATTCACATGCGTAATTCACAGGCCTAGCATAGCGCCACCTTCTGGCCAAGCAGGAAATGTGCCAGAAATGCTCTATGCTTTGAATAAATGGTCTGAAACTTTTCAGGTTAATAGATATTATGATTATGATGATATCCAGACACCCAATGGGCCTGCCTGGCATAGCGCCACCACCTGGCCAAGCAGGAAATGTGCCAGAAATGGACAATGCCTCAAGTGATTGATCTGAAAGTTTACAAACATTTTGGATATCATTATTGTGATGATATTCACATGTGTAATTTTCATGCCTAACATAGCGCCACCATCTGGCCAACCAAAAAGTGTATCAGAAATGTTCTTTGCTTAAAATGAATGGTCTGAAATTTCTCAGGTTAATATATATTATGATTATGATGACACCCAATGGGCCTGCCTTGCATTGCGCCCCCACCTTGCCAAGCGAGTAAATGTGGCAGAAAATAAAATACAAAAACAAATAGCACACGCATCAAATATGTACATTTCACAAACGCACCACGTCGGTGCTTTGTTGGATTCCGACATGTCACGGGTTGCGGCCCGCAGGTGCTCGGGCCCGCCATTGCCGCTTGCGGCTATATTTATTATTAGGGCCCGAGCACCGAAGGGCGCAAGGCCCTATTGTTTTTGTAAGGATTATTATTATTATTATTATATTAACTTTGTCTCAGAGCGTTTTCCTTTTTTGAGGTGGTTAACATGGTCGAAAACTCTTGAAATTTGGCACACATATCAGGTGTCACGCAAAGCAGTTAGGTACAAGAGCTTGGCCCTGGGCGTGGCCCAGGGACTCAGTAGCGCCCCCTTAGGTGATTGAGGCAGTGGTTGGCACATACTTTCAGCTAGACGCATCAAATTCGGTAGGTATGTGTATCTCCCGAAGATGAACAACTTTCGTATGTACAATGCATTAGCCACGCCCAACAGGAAGTGAGGTATTTGGCATTTTGTGTGGACTAAAATGTGATGAATTGTGATGCCAGAAGACGTTCTTCCCATCGGTGAAAACGCATGAAATTTGGCACACACGTCAAGAGGTACCATGAATACACAGGGGAAAAGCCTTGGCACTGGGCTTGGCCCAGGAACTCCATAGCGCCCCCTTATGTCACTGTGACTTGTGGTTGGCATATAGTTTTAGATACACACACCAAATTTGGTGGGTGTGTGTAACTCCCAAAAACAATCAACTTTTCTATTAACATGCCATTAGCCACGCCCACAGGAAGTGAGGTAATTGGGATTTTGTGCATTGTGGACATGATCAATTTTAACGTACTCCTCCTAGACGATTGATCCGAATCATGTGAAAGTTGGTATACATGATGCCAATATGCTTCTGATTCTAAATTGTGAAGCTTTTTTTGATATGTTGTAATTTGACGAAATGGCGAAACTATGAATTTTAATACCCTTCCACGTTAACAATAAAGGTGTCTTAATTCACCATGCATGGCTTGAAATGTTTTAAATTTCACAGGTCTTTGAATACCATGGTAGTGATGATATTCACATGCCCATAATGTATATTTGGCATAGCGCCACCACCTGGCAACAGAAAGAATGGCAATTACATTGATGTTACATGATCAATTTTAACATACTCCTCCTAGACCAGTGGTCTCCAACACGGTGCCCGCGGGCACCAGGTAGCCCGCGGGACGGCTATGAGGCGCCCCCAGCGCACTTTCTAAAAAATAGCCAACAGGTCACCTGCAGATCACGCTCTAAAAACACGCTCCATTGTGAAGTTTTCAATAGATATTTAAGTCTAGACCAGAACCATTTTAAGAATGTATGTAGCCATACATCTGTAACAATAAATTGATATTGGTGATACCTTATAAATTGTAGCTGCGTTAAAATTTAGCCTTTGGCTTCAAATTCCCGTTTCCCATTCAATCTTTAAACAACAACGGAAGCGGAGCGCACACGCTGCTCGCACGCATAGACAGTAAAGGGGGAAAAAACTTGCTTGTCTGGTGTAGCCAATGAAAGCATATCTTTGCAAAAGTTCTGTGGCCATTCCATGTTCGTCAAATACGGTTCTTGCATGATTGTTCAAGGACTGAAAAACAATTGCTTTAGCTCACAGGCCTTTTCTCCTCCGTAGGCAACTGCCGTATAATAGCGCTAAAAATGTTATAGCATGCATGACTGAGCAGGACTGTGCATTACCCTTTTTTGTCAGATCATGGATCATTTCAGGTGTGCAATAACTTTAAAAGGAGTTTTCATATGTTAGGGTGGTGTGGGCGATTACTATTGAAATGTTAAAACCGAATTGTCCACTGAAATCAGAACTTAAACATCCCCTGAATTCATAATGGTGGGTTGGTATAAATTGGGTACAAATTGTAACCCAAATTATTAATTGCACAAAAAGAAAGTTTTTTTGTAAAAAAAAAAAAAAAAAAAATAGATTAGATTCCCCATGCAAACTTTGAAATGAACAAACTGAACAAAAATGTTGGTAGTGTTGCATAGGTTATTGATATTAAATTTGAAAATACAGTTGCTTAATATATAAAGACGTATAGGCCTGCACAAATAATGATCATTTAAAAGTAAAAATCACATAGGCCTATTATTTAGGAGGACTACCCTCGCAAAAAAGGGGTGAGGGTATGTTTGTTTTAAATGAGTAGCCCTCCATATGATTTCGGGTCTTCAGGTAGCCCTCATTCCCAAAAAGGTTGGAGACCCCTGTCCTAGACGGTTTGTCGGATTCATGTGAAATTTGGCTAACATTATGCCAAGATGTTGCTGATGTTAAATTGCGAAGGGATTTTTTATATGTTGTAATATGTCATGATTTTAATATCTCACCATATAAACAGGAAATGTGTCATAAAGTCACAGTGCATTGAATGAATGGTCTGAAACTTCAGGTTAATAGATATTATGATTATGATGATATTCAGACACCCAATGGGCCTGCCTGGCATAGCGCCACCACCTGGCCAAGTAGGAAATGTGCCAGAAATGGACAATGCCTTAAGTGATTGATCTGAAACTTTATAAAATATTGGATATCATTATTGTGATGATATTCACACATACTGTATAATTCACATGCCTAGCATAGCGCCACCATCTGGTCTAACAGGAAATATGCCAGAAATGCTCTATGCTTTGAATGAATGATCTGAAACTTCTCAGGTTAATAGAAATTATAATTATGATGATATCCAGAGACCCTATGGGCCTGCCTGGCATAGCGCCACCACCTGGCCAAGCAGGAAAATGTGCCAGAAATTGGTAATGCCTATATTGGTTTATCTGAAACTTTGCAAAATATTGGATATCATTATTGTGATGATATTCACGTGTAATTCAAATGCCTAATATAGCGCCACCATCTGGCCAAAAAGTGTATCAGAAATGTTCTTTGCTTAAAATTAATAATCTGAAATTTCTCAGGTTAACTTATATTATGATGACACACAATGGGCCTGCCTTGCATTGCGCCCCCACCTGGCCAAGCAAGTAAATGTGCCAGAAAATAACATGCAAAAACAAATAGCACACACATCAAATATGTACATTTTACAAATGCACCACGTCGGTGTTTTGTTGGATTCTGAAATGTCACGGGTTGCGGCCCGCAGGTGCTCGGGCCCGCCATTGCCGCTTGCGGCTATATTTAGGGCCCGAGCACCGAAGGGCGCAAGGCCCTATTGTTTTTGTAAGGATTATTATTAGGGCCCGAGCACCGAAGGGCGCAAGGCCCTATTGTTTTTGTAAGGATTATTATTATTATTATTATTATTATTATTATTATTTTTCTATATTATTATTGTTATTCTACTTTTTTGCTTTCCTGTTTTTGAGGTGGTTAACATGGTCGAAAACTCTTGAAATTTGACACACACGTCAGGTGTCACGCATCGCAGTTAGGAACAAGAGCTTGACCCCGGGCGTGGCCCAGGGACTCGCTAGCGCCCCCTAAGGTGACTGATCCTGTGGTTGGCAAATATTTTGAGGTGGTTAACCTAATCGAAAAGTCTTGAAATTCGGCACACACATCAGGTGTCACACAAAGCAGCTAGGTAAAAAAGCTTGGCCCCAGGTATGGCCCAGAGACTCGCTAGCGCCCCCTTACGCCCCCTTAGATGACTGATCCCGTGGTGGGCATATACTTTCAGCTACACACACCAAATTTGGTAGGTGTCTGTATCTCCCCAAGATGAACGACTTTCGTATGTACAATGCATTAGCCACGCCGAACAGGAAGTGAGGTATTTGGGATTTTGTGCAGACTAATATGTGATGAAATATGTGATGAATTATGATGCCAAAAGAGGTGCTTCCCATGGGTGAAAACGCATGAAATTTGGCACACACATCAAGTGATACAGTGAATAGACAGGGATAAAAGCTTGGCACCGGGCGTTGCCCAGGAACTCCATAGCGCCCCCTTATGTCACTGTGACTTGTGGTTGGCATATAGTTTTAGATACACACACCAAATTTGGTGGGTGTATGTACCTCCCAAAAACAAACAACTTTTGTATTAACATGCCATTAGCCACGCCCACAGGAAGTGAGGTAATTGAGATTTTGTGCATTGTGGACATGATCAATTTTAACATACTCCTCCTAGACGGTTGATCCGATTCATGTCAAAGTTGGTATACATGACGCCGAGATGTTCCTGATTATAAATTGTGAAGCCTTTTTTTGATATGTTGTAATTTGACGAAATGGCGAAATTATTAATTTTAATACCCTTCCACATAAGCAATAAATGTGTCATAATTCACCATGCATGGCTTGAAATGTTTTACATTTCACAGGTCATTGAAGACCATGTTAATGATAATATTTACATGCCCATAATTCATGTTTGGCATAGCGCCACCAACTGGCAAAAGAAAGAATGACAATTACACTGATGTCACATGATCAATTTTAACATACTGCTCCTAGACGGTTTGTCAGATTCATGTGAAATTTGGCAAACATTATGCCAAGATGTCGCTGATGTTAAATTGTGAATGGATTTTTGAATGTTGTAATATATTTGATATGATTTTAATATCTCACCACATAAACAGGAAATGTGTCATAAATCACAGTGCATTGAATGAATGGTCTGAAACTTCTCAGGTTAATAGATATCATGATTATGATGATATCCAGACACCCAATGGGCCTGCCTGGCATAGCGCCACCACCTGGCCAAGCAGGAAATGTGCCAGAAATGGACAATGCCTCCTGATTATAAATTGTGAAGCCTTTTTTTGATATGTTGTAATTTGACGAAATGGCGAAATTATTAATTTTAATACCCTTCCACATAAGCAATAAATGTGTCATAATTCACCATGCATGGCTTGAAATGTTTTACATTTCACAGGTCATTGAAGACCATGTTAATGATAATATTTACATGCCCATAATTCATGTTTGGCATAGCGCCACCAACTGGCAAAAGAAAGAATGACAATTACACTGATGTCACATGATCAATTTTAACATACTGCTCCTAGACGGTTTGTCAGATTCATGTGAAATTTGGCAAACATTATGCCAAGATGTCGCTGATGTTAAATTGTGAATGGATTTTTGAATGTTGTAATATATTTGATATGATTTTAATATCTCACCACATAAACAGGAAATGTGTCATAAATCACAGTGCATTGAATGAATGGTCTGAAACTTCTCAGGTTAATAGATATCATGATTATGATGATATCCAGACACCCAATGGGCCTGCCTGGCATAGCGCCACCACCTGGCCAAGCAGGAAATGTGCCAGAAATGGACAATGCCTTAAGTGATTGATCTGAAACTTTATAAAATATTGGATATCATTATTGTGATGATATTCACATGCGTAATTCACAGGCCTAGCATAGCGCCACCATCTGGCCAAGCAGGAAATGTGCCAGAAATGCTTTATGCTTTGAATAAATGGTCTGAAACTTTTCAGGTTAATAGATATTATGATTATGATGATATCCAGACACCCAATGGGCCTGCCTGGCATAGCGCCACCACCTGGTCAAGCAGTAAATGTGCCAGAAATGGACAATGCCTTAAGTGATTGATCTGAAAGTTTACAAACATTTTGGATATCATTATTGTGATGATATTCACATGTGTAATTTTCATGCCTAACATAGCGCCACCATCTGGCCAACCAAAAAGTGTATCAGAAATGTTCTTTGCTTAAAATGAATGGTCTGAAATTTCTCAGGTTAATATATATTATGATTATGATGACACCCAATGGGCCTGCCTTGCATTACGCCCCCACCTGGCCAAGCGAGTAAATGTGGCAGAAAATAAAATACAAAAACAAATAGCACACGCATTAAATATGTACATTTCACAAACGCACCACGTCGGTGCTTTGTTGGATTCCGACATGTCACGGGTTGCGGCCCGCAGGTGCTCGGGCCCGCCATTGCTGCTTGCGGCTATATTTATTATTATTATTTGTTCACCTTTTTGCTATTTTTGAGGTGGTTAGCATGGATGAAAAGTCTTGGAATTTGGCACACACATCTGGTATCACAATGGCTACACAGGCATAAAGGCTTGGCCCCGGGCGTGGCCCAGTGACTCAGTAGCGCCCCCTTAGGTGATTGATCCAGTGGTTGGCACATACTTTCAGCTAGACACACCAAATTCGGTAGGTGTGTGTATCTCCCCAAGATGAACAACTTTCGTATGTACAATGCATTAGCCACGCCCAACAGGAAGTGAGGTATTTGGGATTTTGTGCGGACTAAAATGTGATGAATTGTGATGCCAAAAGAGGTGCTTCCCATTAGTGAAAACGCATGAAATTTGGCACACACATCAAGTGGTACAGTGAATAGACAGGGATAAAAGCTTGGCACCTGGCGTTGCCCAGGAACTCCATAGCGCCCCCTTATGTCACAGTGACTTGTGGTTGGCATATAGTTTTAGATACACACACCAAATTTGGTGGGTGTATGCAACTCCCAAAACCAAACGACTTTTGTATTAACATGCCATTAGCCATTTGATAACGGCTATGAGCATAGTTGTCTGTTTGCAGATGTATGGCATGACTCGTAAGCAGAGAAAAGCTGTTGCTCTCAAACACTGCCCACTTAATCAACAGAATCAGCGAACTGATGAAGGAATAGATTACAGTTTTCAGTGGCTTTGGTGCTTTTCTCAGATCAGAATTCTCATAGCTATTAGTTCAACCTCCACGACATTTAGTAATTTCTGCACATCATAGCAATTTCTCCTTCCTCAGAACAAATTGCAAATGCTTTTGGACATGTATCAGTTACTTTCATACAATTCTCTGCTGTAGTGTATAGTGCTGTCTTGAGCATGTTCAGGTAGTGTCACTGAGTTCTGACCATTTTTTTGCATTGGAAAAAACTGTGAGAATAAACTGTCATAATGAAAACATGACAAAGGCATTTGACTATCTTGTTCATAAACGATGGTGTCAAGACTTCTCATTTTGATGACACTGGCAGTTTCATTGACATGTATACTTGCTTTTGAGTAATGGACTATCCATTTTGAGTAATTTCAAAATACACAAATATTTTATTTTGATACATGATGTGGCCACTGTATTTTGTAGTTTATTTTGAAACACTTAAAATTAAGATATTTTATATTTTATCTGAAAATACATTTTGATGTATTTCTGCCCACCCTTGCCAACGGTGGCTACCACAGCAACAACCAGGGGTGCGTTTCCCAAAACCAACTAAGGGGTTGCTAACAGGTTAGCAACTATGCTTTTGGGAAACGCACCCCAGATCAATTAGAAGGGGAGAAGAGGGAAAGGTGTGGCACAACGACTCACCCTGTGTGTTTGTGTGTGTGTGTCTGTGTATGTGTGTGTGTTAGGGTTTACCACTATGGCAAGCCATTTTAACATTTACCCGCTAGACTGGATATGTATTGCATATTGCCTAGTCAAAACTGAATTACAGATATCTCTATCTGACGTTTCGACTAGTCACAATTACGTTACAGATATCTTGAATGACAATTCCAACTATCCAAAATGTAATTGTGACTAGTCAGAAAGACGTTGTTGATATCTACAATGTTAATTCCAGATAGTCAAATTTAAATGTTAAAATGGCTTGCCATATACAGTACCACCGTCTATGATCCTACTATGCCTAATTTGTCAGAATATCCTAAGAATCAGGATATGCAGGCCAGGGTATGATTTGCCAGGGAGGATGGGGTTATCTCTGCCTCTGCTTAATTCTAGTTTTTTAGGGGAACAATATTCATGTCCTCATTGCTGCTTCGTATAAGGAAAAGGCTGTAACTTGACAACAGTCTAGTACATGAAATAATCTGACATTAGAAACAGGCCGTCACTGTCATCACTTACGCTGCTAACACAGTGGCTGCGTGATGACTGGTTCTGTTGGCCTTGACATTGCACAGCATTCAGAATGCAGACTGCGTAACCAATCACAGATGACTTATTTCAGCAGAAAAGCTACCTGGACAAATGATAAAAAACAAAAAGGAAACAGTTTATGATACAGTCATATTTTCAAACCTTCAAAATCTGATAATGCAACTGAGCTGTTGGTAGCCTATGATGGAGGACAACTCTGTGCATGCAGAAGAGAACAAACAGATTCTCCAAAGCAACTTACATCAGGCAACGAAAAATTAGCTGAATGTTACAAAAAGTGTTACGTAGGCTATTAGAAATCACTTAGCATTAGGCCTGCTGAACTACAATTTGCAGAGGATGCAGAGAAAGCATTATTTTGATCAATCAGCCAGCAGTGGAGAAATAATTTCAAGAAATGATCTGTAACGAGCAAACCAACAGCAGGCTACACTTTCTCTTCATGTTGTTGGTTATTTAAGTTGTCTAGCACAAGTTTTAACAGCTGCAAGGAGTGCAGGCTTCTAAACTGTATAGCCCATCTTCTGGGTCGTATATTATTTTCATAAAAACTGTAGATTACTGCAGTGTGGTTAGAAAAGCGGATGTGGACGGCTACGGCTAGACAAATATTTTACTGGAGTTGAAGTTTTATTCGCTATATGGTCTTTTTGGCCCCCCACCATCGACTTCAAGGCAGCGCTGCTCTTAAGGCACTAGGGTTAGGCAAGGGTTAGAGTAAGGTGCCTTGAAATCGATAGTGGGGGCCAAAAAGACCATCAAGTGTTTTATGCAGGGCAGACATATTTCAGGGTTTTTAGCAGTCAAGTGACAATCAGCAGGACACAACTAATCTTCCATAGAAATGTATGGGGTTACTTTGTAACTTCAATAGGCCAGTTGTCTACACATATCCTGCCCTTTAGAAAGATGGATTTAGATAGATTTTATTAGATACTTTGGAAGACAACATACTCATGCACATTCTTACAAAGATATCAAGGATAACACTATAAAGTATGAGGGGCCGCTTAGGAAATAGTTCATACTTAGTCATACACACACACTATCAAAACCTCACATACAGTACACACTATCATAATCTCATTTATAATAGTGTATGTGAGATTGTGTTAGTGTGTAGGCCCTATGCATCACCAAGTATGAATTATGTCCTAAGCGGCTCCTCATAAGCTGCCCCTCCATTGTGGTCCTCAATGGGGTGGGGGTCCTTCCTGTATTGTAAGTAACCAACCATATTTTTAATCTTAGCCCTATTTTTAGAGATTTTGGGGGAGATATGTATGTCAGTTCATTAAAAAATTCCCGACGTCACATTTTGTTGGGCGAGGTGGAATTCGGGCTGGCTTCCATTTGATTACAACCAGAGCAACAGAAAAATCAAAAGCGATCAGAAGTTCCAAACACCTCTGCTGAAAGGCTGTATCGCAGGAGGGTGGGATGTATTTCTGGATGCTCGAGGGCGTAACCTAGTAACTCATTGACTACTGACCAAGTGATTTGACTAAAATCAACCGAAGCCCTCTCAGGTCACATGAATAAATAGGCACCGTTGAGCAAGTCCAGACCAGTCCATTTCCCAAACTGAATTTTTATGGGCGGTGTTACATTCAGGCTGGCTGCCAGGCTAGTTATTGGCCACAACCTGGTATCAAAAGCACACTAAATAAAGCTAGCATGACCTGGAGAGCTACATCCAGCTCACCGATGCAACCTGACCACAACATACATCATTGTAAATCCCACAGAACTAAACCAGAGCAGTCGGCAAATGCAGGCCCTTGCCCCTGCCATGCACTATAAATGTTTTTTCAGGCAAAACCTAGTTTTGTATCGTATGCAGAGGTGGTGTTTCTAGTTGCATATGGTCACTTGAATGATAACCCTCTTATAAGTAAAGTCGCTTTGGGGAAAAGTGTCAACTCAATGTAAATGTACAGGGTAAGGGTAGCAGTACTGGGGCAGCTGTGGCCTACTGGTTAGGGCTTTGGACTTGTAGCCGGAGGGTAGCCGGTTCGACCCTGACCAGTAGGAACGGCTGAAGTGCCCTTGAGCAAGGCACCTAACCCTTCACTGCTCCCCGAGCGCCGCTGTAGCAGGCAGCTCACTGCGTCGGGGTTAGTGTGTGCTTCTCACTAATTCACGGATTGGGATAAATGCAGAGACCAAACGGGACGGGATCAAAAGAGTATATATACTTATACTTAGTATAAGACAGAATGGTTCTACTGTCTTACATTTTGGTGTTAGTGTAACATTCAAAGCAGAATGTTCATAAGGTGAAGTGATTTTACCCCTTGACAAAGAAGCTAGAACACTGGGGCTTTGGTTCTAAATGATGTTCTAAAGCACTGGGGCTTTGGTTCTAAATGATGTTCTACAGCACTGGGGATTTGGTTCTATTACTAATTATGTTCTACTGCTGGGGCTTTGTCTCTTCCTTACCCTCTGTGATTTCGCCTTGCTGCAGGTCTGCTGGTACCAGATTCTGGGCCGAGAGGCTGATGGCATCAACCTGAAAGGCAGATTGGGAGACTGCCACCTGCTGGGCACAGGTGTTATGGTGAGTCCAGTCACTCGGGAATGGCCCTCATTACTCTAGAGCTGCTGAAGTAACTTGTTTAAATGTTTATATTGGTATCAATTGAGCCATTAGGACAACAGGCAAATTGCACCATTACCTAAACGACAGAAAATCGCCACAGTTAATGTCTTGAGATCCTGAAAAAGCACCAATTTAGGGTTATTAGAAAAACAGTACATTGTTATTTATTTGTACTGATTTGTTTAGGTTCGACTTCCCTTCAAGAATAGTTTAACAAAATATGTTTTGCTTTCCACTGTTATAGTTGCAATAGAATCTTCTTATTAATGTCTGAACATCTGGCACAGTACTGCTCTGACATTTATGATAATGATGTTTTTTTATCATATGTTGTCTTAGATTCCTGCGAAGGGGGAGAGGCTGTTTCGCATTGAAGGGCTGCAGCATAATCAGAAGTACATCTTTGCAGTGGCTTCTTATGATGCTCAGGCGAAAATGGTGGGTCAGTCGATCGGCGAGTCCACCAAACCCATACTGGCCTCTGCTCCCATATTACTGCTGATGGTCTGGGCACACCTGGCTCAGGTAGGCATATATGAAATAACACACTCAACACATTAATGTTAGTTAGACTGGGTGCTGAATCTTTCAGATAATGGATATACAGTTTTTGAATCAAGGACAGCCCTCATCAGTACTTTTTCAACTTTTTTAATCGCCCCACGGACGCTTCAGGGCCAGACGCCCTTCCTTCAGCGTGTATTGGCTAGATGCCCTGTAAAGACCACAGACTGATATACAGTCTATGGTAAAGACCTCTGCATAACCATGACGACAAGAGTGCGCCTACACTTTCTGTCACCTGCCATGGGCGGATTATGAACTTTCGGGCCCCTGGGCCCAGATGTATTAAGGGCCCCCCACTTATTGTCATATATGTGGGAGGGGGGGGGGGGGGGGGGTTGGGGGTCCTCCCCCAGAAATTTTTTAATTAGTTTGATGTGATTTCCTGTATTCTGGTGCATTTTGGGGATGGCCAATACTAAATTCAATCAGATTCATAGCCTACAGTACATCCTGATTTGTTGATATTGAGGCAATGATTCCATGCAAAGGCTTGGGCTTCAGGGCCCCCTGACCCCTTGGGCCCCTTGGCCTGGGCCCGGTAGGCCCGTGCAGTAATCCATCCCTGTCACCTGCCCATGCACACACCAGCGCTGACATTTGGAACAGACAAGCACTCAATAAACATGGAGTGATGTGTGAAAATGATATTCCCCCTGGAGACATTAAAGTACTGTAGTTTCGGGTATTTTGGTGACCTAGAGCTCCCCTTAGAGTTGCGTAATATTTACATTTATCATACCTTGCTGTTGTAATTACCAAATTTCCCTCACGGGATCAAAAAAGTATATATACGTATATATACTTATACTTATACTTATAATTACTTATCACGGCTTGAGCCCTTCCCCCTGGCCACGGTACATGTGCATTTGCAGTCGCTACATTGCGGTGAGTTGACACAAATTTCACTTTGTCGAATTTGTGTAGTCAATTACGTCGTCTCAGCCCTAGTTACTTTACTTTGAGCCATGCTCTTCCTTAGTTGAAACACCTTTGAAAATAGAGGATTGAAGTAGCTGGGTGTTTGTGAATGAACGTTAGCTCAGATGCTGTTTGGGACTTTTTGTGGACTTAATGCAACATTTTACAAAGCACTGCCAGGGCCACCAAGGACTGTGAGCGAATCAACAGCAGAAAAACCTATTTAGCAAGCAGAAATGTCTCAGCCCGGTGTTTAGGATGCATCATACAATGATGAGAAAGCACTCTTTTAATTAATTAGGGAGCAGTGGAGAAATAACTTAAAGAAATTATTTGTAGCCAATATAGGGCATGTTTTAACTGTTAAAAAAGCTTTGTGTTCAACTGTATGGCCCATGTTCTGGATTGTAAATTATTATACGGTATACGGCATGTAGTTCCACAATTATAATTATGTAATTATTATACAGCGAAGCGGCGGTCATATAGGTTTAGTCAGATTTTTTTTTTTTTTTTGCATGGCCAATTTTCCGTCAAGGATTCCCGGGACACTGAAAGACCGGGGTACACGAAACTTGGTGGGCATGTAGCCCCAAATGGATAGCATGGAACTATCGTTTTTCGTTTTGATCTGTAGCCCCCCTGCTGGACTGGACCCCCCGAAAGGAGGGTAGGGCAGACACAGTTTTCTGTGAAAATCTCGAGAACCTTTTTTTTGTATGTCAATCTTAAGGGGCCATGTCAACCCATTCCATAACCACTCATTTCATGTATAGCGCCACCTAGTTAAAAACAAAAAAGTAAAAATGAGGTGTTGTAATCGCAGGTATCTGTGACCTAACATGGTCAAAACTGCACGAAATTGGAAGTGTAGGATCATTATGACACCCTCTGAATGCACGCCAAGTTTTGTGGAATTCTGTTCATGGGGGGCCATACAATAAATTAACTTATGTGTACATTTAGTGACCGTACACCAACAGAGTTTTCTGTGAATATCTTGAGAACCGTAGGGCCTAGGATGACCAATTTTTTGCGTATGTTTGCCTTCAGGGGTCATGTTAACCCATTCCATATGCACACATGTGCATAAACAGATTCACACGCACACACATACATTCACAGTAATCATACGTATGACACATACTCACACAGTAGACATGTACGCATGCATGCACATGCACACACACAGGCACATACACATGCACACACACAAGCACATGCAAGCACACACACACACACACACTCCCACACACACATAAATATGTACATGCACACATTTGCACAGAATTTCTCAGAATTATGAACAGGCAAGATGGGGGTGGGGTTGTATAAAATGTATTTTATATGTGAAATCTATGAACTAATCATGTTTTGGTACTAGCAGATACCAGTGAGAATTGAGTGTGCATAATGCAATTCAGTGAGACGGTTAGAATCATATATGCCTTTCAGCGTGACTTATTTTTGTGTTCCACTAAATGATCAAAATTCTATTGTGGATATAAATTGTTTCATGAACAGTGCATGTATAGTTGTGAAGGTAATGTTGATGTCAGCTAGCTAGATGGTTAACGTCAGATCAAAACAACAGCTTGTAAATGCACTTCAATAAAGCTGTGTAACGAAATGATGCACTGGTGAGAGCACTATGCTAACGAGGTGTATGAACATTGAAATCGGTCAGGGGCAAAAGGAACAAGAGCATCTAAATAACTATTGTTTACATCAGTCTTTTTGAAGGAGATACGTTGCCCAAATAATGGGCAACAAATGGCTCAACAAATGACGCACAAAAAATGGCTATGGTTTGTCAACAAAAACGTTGTCTAGAGTATGCATCAAAAATAGAGCATGGTAGCCTCCATCATTCTCAAATGGAAAAGTTTGGAACAACCAAGTCTTCCTAGGTCTGGCTGCTCAGCCTAACTGAGTAATCCAGGACAAAAGGCCTTGGTCAGACAGGTAACCAAAGACCCAATGGTCACTATCAATAAGATCTAGAGTTCCTGAGAGAAGCGTTCGTGTGTTCCTACTAGCTACCCCACATACTATTTTAGTCCTATGAAATCAAATTGTGGGATTGTGTGTATATTTATGGCAAGTTCCGCAAAGATTGATACATGTGACACACACACACACACACCAATTTGATGCTGCTAAAGATTTTATTGATCAGATAGAAAAGGGGAGAGACAGAAGAGAATCAGAAGAGAGGGACAGAGAAATGTCAGGTGGAGGTGTAGTTCTCCTCTCTGAGTGACCACTAGAGGGTGCTGTGGTTCAGCTGTAATTGCGGATGGTGTCTTGGATGAACTTTGTGTAACTGATCACACGTGTGTACACCCCAGGGTAGCCACGCCGGGCACAGCCATGTCCAAAACTCACCACCCCGACCTGGACAAACTTCCCAGACACCGAGTTACACACCAGGGGGCCGCCAGAATCACCCTACACACACACACATACCAAGAAGAACACACATACACACACCCACACAAAACATATTTAGAACTCCCCCTGCATACAGTACACACCTCAAACATGTAGTAACATTGTATGGCAACAGATGCACACACACAAGTACATAGAAATACATAGTGAAGTCTTAATCACCTTGTTACACTTTTTACACAAGCACACAAGACACAACACTGGGAAATAAACCATTCACATCTATGTCGAATTGAAACACTACTATCAAAACCTAACAATGATGTCAAAATGTCACTCTGATGACAAAATGATACACACTTGCATCATATGAATACACTTTCAGATTAGCAGCAACACACTAGTGTACTTTATTTAAAACACTGTTGTCTTTCATTTTCACTGCTTTTATTCAGTTTATCAGTTCGCATTCTGTGAAGCTCAATGTAACACAGTTTTTTTTTTTTTTTCCCCAACAAAGGTTTTGACAAAAAACAAAAATGAAAGTACTGAAAGGTTACAAATGACATCAACTCAATACTGTACGTCACAGTACTATACTTTACAGTACAGTACAGTAAATACAGTAACACAAACATAAAACAAAAATAAAAACAAAAACATACCACTGTAAAACAGGCTTAGATGTGATGGACTCTCTGCCCAGCTTGCTTGATTTATTGGATGATCCACCAAATTGTTCTATCATCTGAAATATTGTGCCGTGCATAGCCTCTTCGGCCACCTCCTACTGTACTCCTCTCTCTCTTTGTCTTCCTCTTCCTCTTGCTCTCCCTGCCTTCATGCTTGCAATGTTCTCAAAATGGCTCAGCTGATGCCTATTTGTGGCTGGCTGATTGGTGTTCAGTTTTGTAAATAAGTATTTTCACATGTGTGTCTAAGCGTTTTCAATCACCCATTGTGTTTTGTATTTTGAATAGATGTGTTGTCTCAATGGTACCATGAGATTTCATTTATGAACAAAGTGTCTTATGTATGAAATAGTGTGTAGTGTGCAGGAGCAAGTGTGTTGCAGAAAGGTGCAAGTGTGTTGCAGAATTGCAACTAAAGTGCAAAGCAGCGCTTTTGTTTAAGGTATGGTATTTGTTTAAGGTGTAGTAACAAAAGCTTCAAGTTTTGTTACTTTGGTCTAAGCATGTGTCTATAGTGTTCAAGCAATGGGCAAAAACTGTAATACACATGTTCACTAGAAGACACACACACACACACCTGGCATGAGTCCTTGCCCCCCCGCATGTATCCGGCACAGAGCTGCTTATCAGTGGTACCAGGGTACACCTTTCTGCAGGTATTGTCGTTCACTAGGGGGAGCTTCAGCTGCTGCAGGGTCTTGTTACCTTGTAATCGAGCTAAGAGAGGGAGAGAAACAGCAAGTCAGGATAGAGAAAGACACAGAGAAAGAGTCACATAAATAGATAACACACACACTCACACATCAACATAGGCATACCAACATTGAGAACAATATTGTTGCTCGTTTGATAGAGGTAAATATAGGGACAGAACATATGAATATTTTGTAATCAGATTGGCACAGCGTTAGTATAATTTTAGTATCCTGTACTATTTAATACCCCTCTACTGGAAGAAATAATGCACTGAACATGTGCTAGGACTTTTATGTTGATCCTGGTCCTAAAGTTCTGAGTAGAACGTTTTCAGTCTTGTTTGAGCCGATTGGTAACATTGTAAACATACCAACATTGAGTACAACCATGCATTCATACACAAACAGAGACGTGGGCACATGCACATACACACACACACACCAGCTCCTACGTTCTGCAGTTGTTAACAGTAAGAGAGGCAGATGTCAGAGGCTGATATATGGTTTTAAAGGCTCTACAAATCAATTTTATATCTATGGAACTATGTCAACATTCTGTGTGTGTGTGTGCGCGCTTATGCGTTGTCAAACACACACACACACACTCACACACTTACTGTCCTCAGCCACTTTGCCCCATCCGGTGACCCAGCACTCGGAGCGGGCGTTGAAGACATCCCAAGGGGTGGGCAGTGCCACGGGCATCACAAGAGTGGAGAAGTAGACTAATTCATCCAGCTGCACCAGGGCGATGTCATTAGGCGGCCCACCCACATTGCGACGGTAATCGGGATGGATCACAAAACGGCGCACGGAGTAGATCTTGCCATCGGTCTCACTAAGCTTCAACCGCCCCACCACCACTGGTTTCAAACGACTGTGTGCGTGTGTGTGTGCATGTAAGTGGGTACATGTGTGTGTGTGTGTGTGTGTGTGCATGTAAGTGGGTACATGGGTGTGTGTGTGTGTGTGTGTGTATGTAAGTGGGTACATGGGGGTGTGTGTGTGTGTGTGTGTGTTTGAGAGAGAGATGGAGAAATATATTATATATTATTATATACACAGCAACTCTTAAGAACCCCAACCCCCACCTCCAGTGTACACACACACACACAATACAGAAAACGTACTAGTTGTTTGAGTCGACACAGTGGGCTGCAGTCAGAACCCATTGAGTGTTGATAAGGGAACCGCCACAGGATCTGGTATGCTGAGAATAGAGCACACACACACACACACATACATTTAAATTCTTTTTTTGGATTAGAAGATAAGTATACATCATAGCATAATCCAAATTTGACAGAAAGGTGTACAATAGCAGCCAATATCCCAGTCCATTATGCACATTAAGGGTAAAGGTGACACCTACGCCTCCATATGTAGAGGCTACTAATTACTGCTGATACAGAGCAATATTTTGCCATTGTTTTGACCTTGTTCTTAGAGAGTACACAGATCTGCAGGCCTCGTACACACATCTTACCCTGGAAATCCAGAGTTCTCACGAGAGCACAATGGAATTGTCTCTGCGAGACACTCTGGCAATGAGCAATGACGCACGTTACTTTTCCCCTTGCATTCCGGGGAACCAGCTAAACTGATGAAGACAGCGCTGCAATGTTGGAGGACAGTACACATTGGTCGTAGTGTTATCCGATTGCGTCGAAGTCCGAAATTATTCAGAGTAAACATGGTCTAGTATTTTCCAATTGCGTGCAGTGAGATTTTTAAAAATGCATGCTTGTTGCCACCCCTCGAGTTGGGCCATTACATTGTTCGTGGCCAGACCCTTAATCTTTCTGGATTACCAGGGTCTGGATTTTCCAAGATACACACATCTTGTGTACATGGCCTTAACTACCAAAAATGAGGACAATGTTTGTACATGATTAGCCAGAGTTACTAAAAACATGGTACCATGGTTGGTATTTTCAACAGTTTTGAAGCATAGCAGATGTCCATTTAAAAATCGAAAAAGCAACCAATTTCTATTATTGGAACGGCTTAGGTGTGTTGTTATTGTTATTATGTTGGGTGTATTTGGTGTAATGTTTGGTGTTTGGTGTAAGTTATTAATGGCAGTTTCCAATGTAGCGCAGTTCGTGTGGGGGCAGAGGGGGCAGTCTGTCTTGATATTTTCATTGTGATTGATTGCAGTAAAGTTGGCATTGTCGCCGAGCTCCTTCACAGATACGGTCGTAGCGCGCAATGTACAGTCCTTTGCATGCCATTAAGGATGTGCGCGATCGTCTCCCTTTGCCGGCTGTGATGTTGCAAACAGAAGCTACATGCAATGTCATGAGCATCAAAGATATGAAGAGAGTGGTACCACAATGGAAGCTGGAACGGAGCCAAACCAGGCTGAAGCTCTATGCTCTCAAAATGTGAACGCCTTGGACTGATGCACTTCACCATACCACACCATACCTCAAACACAAAGCTTTTAACTTTTACAACCCATACTCTTTGGGGTCCCCCAGGGTTCAATTTTGGGGCCACTCTTATTCATTCTATATATAAATGATTTTGTCAATTCCTCCCAAATATTTCATAAAATAATTTTTGCTGATGACACAAATTTGTTTACATCACACAGGAACCCACTTATTTTACAAGACAATAGTTAACTCAGAGTTAACCAAAGTGGACTCCTGGTTTAAATGTAACAAACTGTCATTAAATGTCAGCAAAACAAATTTCATTTTATTCAAATCGAACAAAAAATTTAAAAACGTTGATCACTGCCTGTTTAAAATCAATGGCCAGGAAATAAAAAGAGTGCATGCCACTAAATTCCTGGGGGTCTACATTGACTACATTCTACATTCTCTCAACTTCAAATGTCATATATAGACCATCTAGTAAACAAGCTGTCCAAGTATGTTGGCTTGTTCTACAAGATCAGACATTTCCTTCCTCTGTCTGCCCTTCTCACATTGTACAAAACTCTCTTTGAACCTCACCTTAATTATTGTAATGTGATATGGTGCAACACCTTCACCAGCCATCTTAAAAAACTTGTATCCTTGCAAAAGAATGTCATACGGGCCCTGTCCTGATCAGAAATAAATTCCTCCACCCACCCTCTATTTCACCTCTTTGAGTTACTTAGACTGGCTGAGCTGAATGTTTATCATAATGCCTGTCTTATGTTTCAAATTGTCAACAGGCTCAACCCTAGGTTGTGTAGTCTTATTCCCATCTCCAGCCCCCAGCACACATACCAAACAAGAACTAAACCACTCATAACAGGTAAATGTCGTCGACACGTGCACGCCAGTATGAGTGTTGCCTGTAGGGGGCCGCAGATTTGGAACAGGATTGATGATGGCCTCAAGGTGTTGCCCTCTATCTCCAACAAAAGACAACTAAAAAATAATTTCCTACTAACCTATATCTAATATAAAACTGTTTTCCTCATGGACTACTGGGATGTATGTGTATGATTGTATGTGTATGTAATGTTGTATGTGATGTTATGTGTATGTAATGTTAAGTATGTATGTTATGTTGTCACCATCTGGTCTCAGGTGGTTACTGTGAATATCATTGTTTGTACCACTACCCTTTCATGAACCATGGGCCCCCACCTATAAGCTTTTCTAGCTTCTTTGGGGGACCCATCCACTCTATCCGCCTGTCTTTGTACCCATACTGGTTTATTGTAATGTTTGAAGTGGTATTGTGAATAAACTCAAACTCAACTCAACAACTCAACTCAACACTGGCTGTGTAGCTAAAGACAGTAGGTGGGCTACACATACTGTAGGTGTTTCAAACTTTTCAAAAGTGTGTGTGTTGGGGGGGTAGGCCTACTCCCCGGGAAGATTTTTGAAATTATGGCTGCTAAACCAACCTACACAATCTGGACTGTGGTCATAACATACATCTACATCTTATAACGTATTCCCTGTTATATATTCCTTTTAAAATATATTTTTCTGTCTTGTTTGTCAAGCAATTTTTATTATGTTTACATTCTTGTCTTTTCATAGTCATAGTTAATATTTAATAAGCAAGCTATTGCACTGTTCAATCTCTGCACTGTTCACTTTTGCTCATCTATCTAAACACTTTGGGAGGGACAGAAATAACTTTAGCCTGAGCAGCTCTGGCTCATGTGACATGAACATTGGCTACCTTATGCATTATCACTGCACTTCCCGACACTACCCTACATGGAGACATATCTCACATTTACAATGGAAAAAACATAACGTTATGTTTTGTGCAAGTGGGTTAGGACAAACATAGATTTTGGTGAACGAAGATGCATATCACTAATTCATTTCTTTGCGCATCAGCCCATGATCTGCATTCACTCCAGCGAGACGAGTGAAATAAATGTTTTTAAAGCCGTTTCATTGCCATAGGCTATTTGCTACGATATTTACCTGCTATGTCTTCAGTTTTCATGGACAGTTACAGGAATCCATGTCATTCGTTATATCGTTCCTTCTAACCTAACCAAGATATCTCCAGAGTGGTTCAGTTTGTCAGTCAGTCTCAGCCTCTCCTCTAGCTCCTCTATATGTTGGGATTTATAGTTATTTTATTACATTTTGTTACACTTTAGGAGAAGACAGGCGAGGGCCTCGCTCCACCTACTCCACCGATGTCACTGTAGAGCAGTGGTTCTTAAATTGGGGGTCGGCAAAAATTTTGGAGGGGTCGCGAAATGATTTGCAGTCTGGATTAAAGACCTACTTCTAAAGGTTTTTAGTCAAAGGCTGCCATTGACATAATGCCTTTGGTGTTGACATAGCCTACCTATAAGCAGCGTTGTATGTAACGTAACTACTTTTTCGGGTAAAAAGTTGTGTAACGCGCTACTATGAAAATTTCAGGATCAGGAATCGAGAGCATCGAGAGCGGAAAGACGTCATGGATTAAGGCTCCATCAGACAATCACCCTATGTGTCGACTGAACTACGAATTGAAACCGCTAATGTGACTGTAATTGACAATTTATTTAACAATATATAATTCAACTTAACATCAATAGCACTAGCACTTGTTCTTGTGAAGCAGAAGCATGGTGCTCTTGAACTCGGCATTTCGATTGATGGGTGTCAATCGTCTGATCGAGCCTTAATAAACACATTGCAAACATCGAGAGTGTTTATGAGAAGACAATTATTTACAATGATTTACAGACCACTAGCTGCTGCATGAAGCTACACTTCAGCATTGGACTATTTGATGTGGTCACCCATAGCTACAAACCAAGGACATACTGTAAGTGCTTAGATTTTGACTTAGACCAGAGCCCGTCTACCGATATAGATCAACGGTTAGCCTACTCAGTGAGCTACAGACTTGAATGACCTTCTTCTCCGCTATGAAGTATTTGACAGCTCATGGCGGCCTTACATTGTACGATTTTGGTCTGTTTTCACAGTCGGCGACTAAATTTCGGACAGAAATCATGGGAGTTGTACTGGAATCGCGGTGCGCTCCCGTCAACTAGATCGTTAAGTATAAGGTGCCAATCTTAGCAGTTTTAAGTGCAGTCGGAGTCAGTCTTTTTCTAGTTTTGCGGTTACGACAATATCAAACATGTTTGATATTATCGCAAGTCTTTTTAGTCGTGGCTCATGCAAATAGTGATGTGAACAATATAAAAACCAATAGTGACCTCTCTCCAACACCAAACAGGAAGGGGCAAAGTAGGCGTACAAGTAGTTGTTCTGTCACGTAGAATAGCCGACTAACAGAACAGAATAACAAATAATCATAGGCTACAGCTGTCGCCTACTTTGCCCCTTCCTGTTTGGTGTTGGAGAGAGGTCACTATTGGTTTTCATATTGTTCACGTCACTATGTGCATGAGCCACGACTCAAAAGACTTGCGATAATATCAAACATGTTTGATATTGTCGTAACGGAAAAACTAGAAAAAGACTGACTCCGACTGACTTAAAACCGCTAAGACTGCCACCTTACACTTAACGATCTAGTTGACGGGAGCGCGCCGCGATTCCAGTGCAACTCCCATGACTTCTATCCGACTTTGGAAATTTAGTCGCCGACTGTGAAAACAGACCAAAATCGTTGGCCAAAATTTGCATGAGCCACGACTCAAAAGACTTGCGATAATATCAAACATGTTTGATATTGTCGTAACGGCAAAACTAGAAAAAGACTGACTCCGACTGACTTAAAACCGCTAAGATTGGCACCTTACACTTAACGATCTAGTTGACGGGAGCGCGCCGCAATTCCAGTGCAACTCCCATGACTTCTGTCCGACTTTGGAAATTTAGTCGCCGACTGTGAAAACAGACCAAAATCGTACAATGTAAGGCCGCCATAGATGTGAGAGGGTCTGAGACCGTAGTCTTTCAAAAAAATTTTCCAAATCGTTGCTAAGTCTGTCAGTGTAAGGAGGGCTCAAGTTCTACCATATAGACTGCAGCTCTGAGGTGTCGAAATAGTTTCGAAGCCTCAAAACAATTCCGGCATAATTGCTTTGAACGTTTCAGTGTTTCACAAAGCCTCCCTTTGCCCATCCCCGTAAAAAATGTTGGTCGAGTGGAGTGGCGGTGGAGTCATCAGATGCATTGCTAGCCTAGCCTGGGTTTTCCCATGCTGCCTTACACGCGTGCACGATTTTATTCACGCTGCTAGCAGAGAATGTCTAATAAGGGGAGAACCTTCACTCTTGGAACGCTTCCGGTGTGGTACTGCATCTAGGGGCGCTCGCGGGCGAGTGCAGAATGAATGGAGGTCTATGGAGCTGTACCCCTCAAAATCCACTTTTTTCAGGATATAATTTTTTTTCAAGTAATTTGAATATTGTATTCGAAAGGGGAAGCAAAGACAATACACTTGGTTGAGTATTATATTTTTTAAAGTCACTTAATTGTTCTAAAAAGCCTTTCAAACGTGTCAATGACATCATTCATTAGCACAATGCTAGCGTGTTATGTGTAACAACGACCCAACCTGTAAGAAATCAAAAGGACACAAGTACGCGTTCATTCAACTTTTGACCTATAACCCATGTTGAAGTTATACAAACTACAATCAAATCTGAGATTTGTCAACGGCAATCAGGTGAAAGAGACAAATTTAGCCGTCTAGCTCCATTGACTCTCATTCATTCTGCACTCATGGCGATCGCCCCCAGTGGAACTCTGGTGGAACTGCATCCAAAATTCGGTACAATGGGACTTAATACGGAGTGGCAAGGCTCTCCGTAGACGGGCTCTGGTATACCATAGATACATATAATAAAGGCTAGATGTCTCGTCCGCACTGCTGGCCAATGGAGGTCGACGTCCGCACCTCGCGGCCATCTTGCAATTAACGTACAAACTGACGAGTTACATTAGCCCTAGCACTATGAGCTACGATAAACGTTAGCTAGAATAGCTAATAAGTGTGGCAGCTAAGTTATTATTTCATGTTCTGATATGACATTCTTAATGTTTTGATTATGTTACAACTGATAAAAGCACAACCAAATCGCTTTGCAATATTTTAGTCCAGAAATACTTATGGGTGTTCATTTACCATAATGTTAATTACAGTAGCCTAACGTTACGACCTAACGTTATCTCCCCTTGCTGTTACCACCAGTTTTAATAACTATTTACATTTGCGATTATGACCCATTTCATCTAACAACACCACTGGCATCTTTCTTTGACTATCAGACCCCGAACAGCAATACATATAGTATAAGTATATAAGTATATATATTCTTTTGATCCTGTCAGGGAAATTTGGTCTCTGCATTTATCCCAATCCGTGAAACACACTCAGCACACAGTGAGGTGAAGCACACACTAATCCCGGTGCAGTGGGCTGCCTGCAACAACAGCGGTGCTCGGGGAGCAGTGAGGGGTTAGGTGCCTTGCTCAAGGGCACTTTAGCGGTGGCCTACTGGCCGGGATTCAAACCGGCAACCCTCCGGCTACAAGTCCGAAGCGCTAACCAGCGCTAACCCCAGTAGGCCAAGGCTGCCCCCCAATACATTGAACTACAAAGATGTTGTAGTAATGGTGTTCAGTTCATCATAATCATTACGACATAATGTAATTTGCCGTCCAGCATGGAGCCGTCACGTGTCTGCAAGGGGTGAATAAGAAAACTGGCACTGTCTGGTTACTTCCGGTTTCTGGACTGGTTACAGTTCCTCCTCAGATTCCACTTGAGGGCGCTCGCAGGCAAGCGCAGAATGCATGGAGGTCTATGGAGCTTTACCCCTCAATATCCACTTTTCTCTCGATATAATTTTTTGAGTAGTAATTTGAATGTTGCTTTCGATAGGAGAGGCAAAGAAAATACACATTATTGATTATTATATTTTTTAAAGTCACATAATTCTTCTAAAAAGCCTTTCAAATTTCAATGACGTCAGTCATTAGCACAATGCTTATGGGCAACAACGACCCAACCTGTAAGAAATGAAAAGTACTTGTTCATTCAAGATCAGATCTAAACTCTTTTTGAACTTGAATAAACTACAATAAAAACTTTGATTCTTCCAGGACAAGCAGGAGAAAGAGATCAATTAAGCCGTCTAGCTCCATAGACCAGTGTTTTTCAACCTTTTTTGTGCCACGGCACACTTTTGACACTTAAAATGTCCCACGGCACACTAACATCCTGTGTGAAGAAAAAATAAACATACCATAGCCTAAAACTTCAAATAATACACAGATATGGCCTTATTATGGCTTCTATGCAAGACCTGCTCAATAAAACAAGTGCCCTCTGTTTCATTTGCAGGTGACTATATCTAATTTAATTTAATTGTTATGAACTGGATATGTGATGATTCTGTGAATACTGGATATGGGGCCCCCGTTGTACAATGCCTGCATACCACAAATAGTGCAATCATGCAATCAATGAGAGCATGTGGTTATAAATCCTTTGATGCAACAGTTGCTTTTCTGGACCAGTGAGTGACATTTGGGTAATTTTCTGCGGCACACCTGATGATCTCTCACGGCACATTAGTGTGCCCCGGCACAGTGGTTGAAAAACACTGCCATAGACCACCATTCAATCTGCGCTCGCCCGCGATCACCACCAGTGGAATTTTAATGGAACTGCAACCAATTTCGATACAATGGGGCTTAATAAGTGCCAAGGCTCTCCATAGACGGGCTCTGTGTATACTCAGGGGTAAAGGGGTAAATTGAGGGGTAAAGCTCCATAGACCTCCATGCATTCTGCGCTTGCCTGCGAGCGCCCTTAAGTGGAATCTGAGGAGGAACTGCAACCAGTCCAGAAACCAGAAGTAACCATTCTCTTCCTATTAGACATTCTCTGGTATACTTTTAAAATGCGCTACGTCAATGGAAAACTTCTCCTGGTCCCTAAAATGACACCAGGATATTTCTAAAAGTTTGTGCTTTTGACCGTTCGTGCCCTGAAAGGCAAGTCTTTCACATTCATATTCGGTTACACCTGCCAAGAGCTGACACATTGAGTAACGAGTAATGAGTAGCCTAATGAGTAAATTAGCATACCGTAAAACCTTATAGCGGCATGGACAAAGGGAATGACTGCTAATGTGTTGAATCTTCACCTAAATAAAGTCAGAGTTAACAGTCAAAACGTATGTTTTTCCGTGAAATGTGTTCACAATATACAGTATACTGTCGAATTATGCAAAAATGTAAAATTCGACATTTTGACCCGTATGTTTGTTTATCGTGGATTTTCTCAAAATAGCACCGTGCACAAAGCGACTGGTTTTGCCTTGCAGGGTCACAAATACAGTTTCTCTCTGAAACTCAACATGGGCCTGCCTGTCTCAGCTGCCTGTGAGCAGCTTTTCAGTTGTGCTGGATTGCTGTTCACTGCAATGCATTTTTCACATAGATCTCCGTTTCCCAAGGTCACCGAGTAGGCTGCTGTCTGTGTGAGAAACCTGAAAACAATCTGTTTTACCTAGCTCGAGTTACTGCAGCCAGCAGCTAAGGCTACCAGGCAGCTACAGCGATCCACTCTGGGGGCATGAACATGGGGGCTCACGAACATGCCCCCAGAGTGTAGTGCTGTAGCTGCCTGGCTACTTCAGCTGCTGACTGCAGCAACTCGAGCTAGGTAAAACTGATTGTTTTTGGGGTGTTGTCATACCCCCCCACCCCCACAAAAAAGTAACTAAGTAACTTTTACTTAAAGTACATTTTAAACTAACTACTTTTTACTTGAGTAATCAAGTAAAGATGGGTAATTTACCTTGTACTTGAGCAATATTTCATCAAAGTATTGGTACTTTTACTTGAATACAATATTTAAGTACTTTTTCCACCTCTGCATAAGATGTATCGAGGCTATGTTATTTGATATTGTTTCATAGGAATTTAGTGGTGGTGTTGAAGCCTATAATAGCCGAATGTTTTAAAGTAAAGTAACGGATTACTTTTTAAAGAAGTAACGAGTAAACACTCATTTTTAAAAAAACTTACCCCAACACTGCCTATGAGAGAAGACATTTTCTGCCTTTGCTCTGCGTCTTGCAACATTTCGAAACCATATTCTGCCGGTTAGAGAGAAGGGGATCGCAAGACTTGGCCCATGTTTTTTTTTTTGGGGGGGGGGTCGCCAGACAAAATCCACTGTCGAGCAGTGCGATGTGCTCAATTATTTGGTAGGCTAGCTCCAGAATAATCATGCCACGAATATTAGTATTATTATTAAGAGGCCACTCCTTGGAAGCCCAGGTAAGCCACTGCATTAAAGCAACACCAAAGAGTTTTTTGTACCTTAAAATAATGTTTCCAAAATCGTTTCAGTGGTTCATCAACTCGTAACAGGGTGAATGGCACTTTCTGCATTCGCTTCGCGGCCCTCTATTGGCTATAACCGCACTATGTAAGTTTGCCGCATCGGGTAGCGGATCTGTAGTTCGATGGAATGAGACATGAGAAACTACAAATTTGACTTGCATCAGATGTCGCAATACGTCGTACTTTCATAAAACCATGCAACATATTCTACCTTGTCTGTGGACATTGTTATTTGCAAAGCCGGTGCTGGATAAACAAATAGTGTTGCTTTAAGGCGTCAGTGAGTACCCATTCCAAAACACACACACACACACAGTTGGCCATTCTCTTTCACTCTCTTTCTTTCACACACACACCATTCTATTAGTGGTCTCAAGGTACACCATCCAGGGCCATTGTCCAGGGGCTGCATCCTCTCCCCCAACTATAGAGCTCCGGGAGTTGAGACGCGGCAAGCCTGCAGACAAAGATACTGCGTTACACACACACACAAACACACATGCACATAATATATGTGTAAAATATATTTAAAAGACAACTTGTGTTTCACGCGAGGAATACAGGTAAAATGTAAAATACACATTTACAGTTTTGAACTCAATACATTTCAGATGATTATGAGCCATTTGGCAAAGTTTTACTCTTGGGGTATCTTTGTGACATTCACCCTTTCGAAATGAATAAGTGCCCAAAAGGCTCATAAGTATGTGAAATTAATGTACCGGTATATTTTATGTGTTTTACATTTATTTCACAGGCATTTCACAACTACTTCATACAGTGATTTTTTAATACACATTCTTCTACAAATACACATAGTGCAAATATGAGCTGTTAGAGCTAATTTGGAATCGAACAAATGTAAAAGTCATAGGGGTGCACCAGGGCCGTGGGAAGTAAGTTTTGGTTGGGGGTGCTGTAGTCGGGGGGGGGGGGACAAATTGAAGTGTGATTTATTTTCATTGCATGACACACAGCACAGGCATACATCACTGTCAAGAACATTATGGCTACACTACAGAAAAAATGCGACAAAATGTCGCAAACCACAGATTGATACTAACGCAAACAAAGTAACCGTCTGCTATCTGACGCTACACTAGTAAGGTAACAAAGTTGCTGTAGCCTTGCACCGAAATCGACGGTGAACACGTGAAATATAAAACTGTTGAACACCAACATTAATAAAACGTAATAATTATTGACGCTTCTGACATGGGTGTCAAAACAGGCTAAAGACCCTATCGCACAGCATATTAGACAGAACACATTGACTCAAAACATATGCATAACATATGCCTACAACGCAATATTCATAGGCTAGCCTACATTAAATTTATCCACATATCACAAATATAGCCTACAACAAATGCTGATATCATAAACGCACAGTGTAGCCTTTAACCTACACTTTCAAAAAGAAGAGAAAGAACGCTCTGAGGAGGCCACTGAAACAGGCACGCAAAGACACAGATGAATAAGTTCATCTACCTCGCTGAAGAGAGCTCTTGTTTGTGGATGGAGCTTACTCAATATCCATGCCACCTTTCACCGATAACACTATGCATCATTTTAAGCTGAAGATTGAGACGGCCCGTGTTCAGCTCCTTGGGAAACTCACGGTAATATTCAGCTACTTAATATGGCATATTGTCGTACCATAAAGCTAGCGTCATAGGATATCTCCCTCAGGTTTGTTTTGTTAATTTGTTTAGTTTTTGTTTAGATCTCACAGGTCTAATGTAACATGTTTTAGTGCATAATAGAATAATAGACAGGGGGACGGAGAGCTTCTTTTTTTCTGATCGTGAGTGGTATGACATATAAATACGCGTGCTTTCCTGCAGGGGGTGCTGCCGCACCCCCAGCACCCCCACTTCCCACGGCTATGGGGTGCACTCTGTGTAATACTACAGTAATGTGTATTACTGTCCACTTAGGCCACTTTGGCAAGCTTAGGCTGGAATGAAGCTATCATAGCTATTAACTATATTGACATTTACTTGGTCTACTCTACTGTATATAAATGCTCAGTACTTTGTTGTTACCTAGCAGCAGTTAGTGGATTGATCAATTTCAGCAGAGTAATTATGAGACACCCACATACCTGCCATGCATACAGAAATCTGTTAACTTTCCCCTGCACTTTGACAGTTTTGACACTTTGACAAAAAAAAAAAAAAAGAATATAATTTTTTTCTGAAAGTAGCCTGCTTGTAATACAAGGACACAGCCCTTGGGTTTAAATCTGCTTTTTTTCTTTATGTTACACACACATCTGTAGACACACACACACACACACACATCTATAGACATACACACACACACACACACACACATATCTGTAGACACACACACACACACACAGCATCTCACCTGTAGCTGTGCTGAGCAGCAGGGTCACACAGAGACAGACCCTGAGTCTCATGTCTGCAGTCTGCTGGATCTCCCCAGAGCTCAGCTATTATATATGCGATTACCACACCCACCAAGATGATCACACCCACACATTCATGATTCCCATACAATATGTACACACACGCACACAGACGCAAACACACAGACACACACACAGACGCATACACACACACACACACACACACACACACACACACACACACACACACACACAAACACACACACACACTCTCACACACACATACACACACACACACACACACACACACACACACACACACACAAACACACACACATGCAGGGATGGGCAGTATTTCTAATACATGTATTTACAGTAAAATATGTATTTCAAATACAAAATACTATTTTGTAATTTGTACTTTATTGAGATAATGAAAATGCCTTCGTATTTTGTATCAAAATACTTCAGTGTTGTGTATTTTTGTATTTTCAAAATACTGTAAAATACATTCTGTGAAACACTGTGATGACATCTATCTAACTATCTATAAAGCACAAAATCTCTGTGGCACCCCTGCATGATCAAGCCCTCTGCTCCAGTAGAGTTATTATAAGTATAAGTAAGTATATATACTCTTTTGATTCCGTGAGGGAAATTTGGTCTCTGCATTTATCCCAATCCGTGAATTAGTGAAACACATTCAGCACACAGTGAGGTGAAGCACACACTAATCCCGACGCAGTGAGCTGCCTGCTTCAACGGCACTCTGGGAGCAGTGAGGGGTTAGGTGCCTTGCTCAAGGGCACTTCTGCCATTCCTACTGGTCGGGGTTCGAACCGGCAACCCTCCGGTTACAAGTCCGAAGCGCTAACCAGTAGGCCATGGCTGCCCCCTATTCTCCTTTGCTGGATTGATTAACAGGCTCCATAGGCGTCATCTGAATGCAACACTGTTTTGAGAAGTTAGTTGTGCTTAGAAAGGCATCAACTGAGGAGACACGACAAGCTACACACACTCCTTTGCTCACACAAGGACAGTACAAGGACTTGAGTTCACAAGCTTATATCGCTTAACACTTGAGTTTGCTATTTTCCTTTCTTTTTACTGTTTTTACTGTTTACAGTTTTTTTTCTAGACTTTAAATTTGTCTATGTTCTCTGACCTGTGAAATATTTCAGTGCTATGGTAACTTGAGACAGCTCAAACAAGGACATTTTACACATTTTAACTAAGAAATGATTAATAATGTCATAATAATTGGCTTAATTGATTGGATGGTATTAATGTGACAACCTGCTTTTTTATTTTTTACTTTTTTGTGTTTACATTGATAGAGGTTGTGCACACACCAGTTTCAGGTGTATACAGTACACAATTATTCAACTGTGATGAAATCCACCATAAGTGTGGTAGTGATGGTGTTAAATAGCTTAAAAGGTTAAAATGCTACCTAGTTTAAATTTCTAAATAAGTCATCCATTTGGATTGTTTGTCTTTGAGTTATTGCCACTGATTCATAGTGGGCAATCTATTACACCAACTGGCTGGGAAGTGCAACAGTTGTGGAGTCGGCATTCTTGTCGCTGCAAAACAGTACATCTTCAAACTCAAAAACAGTAGACTAATAGTCAATAAAAGTAGACTGTCAGAGCAGCACAAAATACTAAAAGCCATGCCGAGTGCCTTGTTCGTTTTTAAACTTCCCATCACATTTGGTTCCTCTGCCTAGCCACTTTGTAAGTGTGTTAGAACTAGATGTACCGCATAGCGGTACAAAATATGACCGCCGCTCAGTCCTGTACATCCGTTCCACGAAAATAAATCACACTTCAATTTGTCTCCATATTTTACTCCATCCCCCACTCTTGAAACTTTTGTGTATACTTGTTTGGCATGCCTGAGTGTGTGTGTGCGGCTGCACAGAAAGTAGCCTACTGGTGCTGAAAAGGTGAATAGATTGTAGAATAGCCAAAGAAGATGTAGCATTGTTATAAAACCTTTAAAATCTCTAAACAATCACAAGTAGGGCAGTTCATTACAGTTGGAAAAGCAAAAGGTATCAGCATAATGTTATTAATTAATTAATTAATTAATTAATTAATTTATTTATTTATAAACAAAAACATCTCTGTCAGTTCCATGCCGTTTTCAACAGCTATCAAAAACAAAGGTCATTTTTGGATGGATGGATTTTTTGTGAATGTTTCTTCTTCTACATAAGATTTTAGTCATCTTTAGTTCATGTAATACTTTATTTTCAATGCACAAATTAAGTAACAGTAGTCTGAAACGTTATTGTTAATGCACAAATTAAGTAACAGTAGTCTGAAACGAAATACTGTTTTACATCTAACCAGTGGTGCAAATAACTGACATGTCCAAATGGGCCTTGATGAAATGCGTCGCTAGACTGTTCATACACATTTTAACGGGCCAAAGTTGAAGAGCTGTTGTCCGTTATTGTTCGTGCAAATATAGGCTGATTCATGTTACCTTGCATTGTGTAACTGAGGTCCATGGCTAGTCTGGCTTTCACCAGACCAAGCTCAATCTTTTAAGAAATTTAAAAAAATAAATAGCGGGCAGATCAGGCTGGGTTCACCCAGCCTAGTCCATAGGCACCCGATATTGTTTAATTTTCCGATTGAGATATCCACGCTCTGGCTATTTTAAATGCAAAAATGCATCAGGGAGTTATGACAAAACTGTAACTAACAAACTAGATCCTAATAGAAAGCTGTTAGCTTCCCTAAGCTACAGGTAGGCTCAGGGACGTGCACAGGAATTTTGAGGGGCAGTTGCTCTGACCTGAAAAAAGGGCACCCCCCCCCCCAAAAAAAAATAAAATAAATAAATAAATAAATAAATAAATAAATAAATAAATAAAAACTCACGGGCTATATGCAGGACTGAGAATAACAGCGTTTTTTTTTTTAAATATATAAACAAAGAAGTAAAACACTGAAATACAGCACTCAATCACCTTAACTTTTATTATGACCGCCGCGCAGCGAAGCGGCGGTCATATAGGTTTAGTCAGATTTATTTTTTATTTTTTTATTTTTCGCATGCCCAAATTTCCGTCAATGATTCCCGGAACACTGAAAGACCTGTACACCTGGGGGATCTGTAGCCCCCCTGCTGGACTGGACCCCCCGAAAGGAGGGTAGGGCAGACACAATTTTCTGTGAATATCTCGAGAACCGTAGGGTTTAGGAGGACCATTTTTTTTTGTATGTTGATCTCAAGGGGCCATGTCAACCCATTCCATAACCACTCATTTCATGTATAGCGCCACCTAGTTAAACACAAAAAAGTAAAAATGAGGTTGTAATCGAAGGTATCTGTGACCTAACATAGTCAAAACTGCACGCAATTGGAAATGTAGGATCATTATGACACCCTCTGTATGCACGCCAAGTTTTGTGGAATTCCGTTCATGGGGGGCCACACAATAAATTAATTTATGTTACTATACACCAACTGGCCTGTAGGTGGCCGGAGACAGTTTTCTGTGAATATCTCGAGAACCGTAGGGCCTAGGAGGTCCACCTTTTTTATGTATGTTGGTCTTAAGGGGGCATATCAACCCATCCCATTACCACTTATTTCATGTATAGCGCCACCTAGTTAAAAATTAAAAAGCAAAAAATTAGGTGTTTTCATCACAATATCTCTGGCTGACAAGGTCAAAACTGCACTAAATTAAAAGTGTAGGGTCATTATGACACCCTCCAAATGCATGTCAAGTTTTGTGTACTTTCGTTCATGGGGGGCCTTACAATAAAATAATTTATGTGTACATTTAGTGACGTACACCAACAAGGATCCCCGGGACACTGAAAGACCGGGGTACACAAAACTTGGTGGGCATGTATCCCCACATGGATAGCATGGAACCGTCATTTTTCGTTTTGATCTGTAGCCCCCCCCGCTGGACTGGACCCCCTGAAAGGAGGGTAGGGCAGACACAGTTCTCTGTGAATATCTTGAGAACTGTAGGGCCTAGGATGACCATTTTTTTCCGTATGTTTGCCTCCAGGGGTCATGTTAACCCATTTCATGTGCACACATGTGCACAAACAGATACACACACACACACATACATTCACAGTAATCATACGTATGACACATCACACAGTAGACATATGTACGCTTGCATGCACAGGCACATACGCAGGCACACACACAAGCACGCACACACACACACACACACACACACACACACACACACACACACACACTCACACACCCACACACATAACATATTCATAAAACAAACAATCAAGAATTTCTCAGAATTATGAACAGGCAAGATGGAGGTGGGGTTGTATAAAATGAATTTTACATGTGAAATCTATGAACTAATCATGTTTTGGTACTTGTTGTCTAGCAGATACCAGTGAGAATTGAGTGTGGATAATGCAATTTAGTGAGACAGTTAGAATCATATAGGCCTTTCAGAATGATTTCTTTTTGTGGAAAAAATGTGCTGGACTGGGCAGCGGTCATATTTTGTACCGCTCTGCGATACATCTAGTTTTAATGCCCTTAGTGATATTTATGTTCTGCTCAGGCAAGATCTTTGAAATTACCTCTAAAATAGCCTATGCTTTTCTAGATTACAATTATTTAGCATGCAGCTCTTTAATCCTGTACTTTCTAGCATGGTCCTCTCATCTCATATTTGGTGATCATCACTTAGGCCTTCCTGTCCTGTGCCTCCTCCTGGTCCACATTTTCCTCACATAGTCTGGAGGCTTGTGACTGCTCCAAATGTAATGTAATTATGAAACATTGCCATTAGTAGGCTAAAATATGAGTCTGATTAATGAACTGAAATGAAACATAGTGCAAAGTCTCTGTCTCACCTGCTGGTTGGCTTTTTCGCAGCCAACCCTGCAGTGATTGCTGCCTCCCTGAATTGTCTCTCCCTCTCCTGACTCTTTTCAGTGGGCATCTGCTTCAAACAATACCCAAAATACTAGTGATAGGATTTAGGCATACCCATTTTGAATAAAATAATTAATGTGATGCATTACTTCCATCATTCATTCTTCTTGCTAAAACGAAATGTGAGAAACTATCAGAAGACATGTAGCTTAGTTTGCCTAATGCCTACCAAAAAAATAGTAGCCTATACGCTATGTGATAACGGGCTGCTTCTCTGCAAGCTATCTGTCTGATTATTTAGGCTAAACGTGGCAAACTCAGCCTGGATTTATGAAGATTTTTATTAATTTCATAAAACTTGATGATGATGATCGTTCGTTTGTTATACATCACAAACTCACCTTTTCCGACAACGTTGAGTCGTCTCATATGACAACCGCGACAATCTCCTTCTAGGGCCGCTTATATGCAGGCTCATCTCAGGTGCCGGTCCCGTGCAGCGCTGCAGCCACGTAAACAGTTTGCCCCCTACTGACTTTCACTTTCGGTGCCCGAATGGAAGTGAATGAGGCTTTGTGATTTTTTTTTATCTAGGCCTACGTGAAATTCTGCATCCATTGTACGATTTATTTATTTATTTTCCCCATTGGAAGGGCAACATGAGTCAAGAAGGGCATATGGGCAGTTGCCCAGGCAACCTGAGCAACCCCCCTGTGCACGTCCCTGGGTAGGCTAAGGTAGGCCTATTTACAACATAAATTGCCAATAGGCTATGCTGGCGACACAAATAAAATCTCTGTTGGAAACCAATGGCTTACGCCTTACAGTATCAAGCGGACTTAAACTGCCATATCGTGGCGAAAAGTTGTAATAAAATTCACGCAGCTCCATGAGTCAAGGAAAGCGCGAATGAAGTAGCCACTTCTAAATGGGACCCACGGTGTGGTGGGTGTGTTGTTAAAGCAGCCATAATGAAATGAAGGTGTCATTGTTTGGATACTTAACACACGTGCTTTTTAATTTCACAGACTACAACTACCAAGCTGGAATCAAAGCACATCGATTCCCCTCTCACACCCTGCACGCACTTAAAACAAAATAAACAGGCGTCTCAGTCTCACGCATGTATAGGCAAAACGGTGTAACGTTGGTAAATCTTCCATTTTGTAGCACGTGCAACAAATGACAGTCGAAAGATACAATTACAGTGCTGCTATCAATTTGCTTGGTATAACCGCATTTATAGTTTTCTACAAATGCAATCAATCAAATTGGCCTCCATCACTCAACCAACGCTAACGGTAACATTACCTAGGTCCTTATTGATATTATAAGATTAACGTACCTGCAGTAAAAACCAAGCATGTCCGATAAACATCCTCAGATTTATTTCGGCTTCAAGAAGAAATGGGAATTACATTTCATGTGAACATCGTCCTTTCCTTATTAGACGTTCTCTGCGGTAAACTACAGTCCTGTAGGAAGCGTCCATTGTTTTTCCAACCCACTTTTAACTTCCAACAAAATTACGTCTCACTGCAACGATGCGCCATCTAGTGGACAAACGACTACTTATCGCCAATACTGGAAATGCAGCCATGATGATGAATATTTATTTTGGCTTTCTTTTAATCCTACTGAATTTGTAATTATGTATCGGCTGTTCTAATACCAATAGTATGTGGGTGCCTGTGTGTGTGTGCATGTGTATATGTGTGCACCGCCATCTACAGGCCAATGAGTGTACAGTCACTAAATGTACACATAACCTAATTTTTTTTAGACCCCCCCATGGATGAAATTCTACGAAAGTTGGCATACCCCCAGAGAATGACAGGTCAATCATACACATAACATTTGGTGCAGTTCTGAACATCTTAACTGAAGATAGGGGCGATTAAAGCAGAATAATATTGCATTTTCATTTTTTATCGGGGGGGTGCAAATCACAAATGAGTGATTATGGGCCAGATTGATGTGGGCCCTTGAGACCAACATACCATAAAAGATTCTTCATCCTCAGTGCCACGGTTCAGGTAGTTATTTAGAAAAAAAAACAACAAAAAAAACTTTGACAATCCCTATATGACATAATTAGTTCTGTACTTTAAATATTTCGAGTGATCACATAGCCTACGTTCAATGTTGCAATATTATCAGAAGGCATATGTGCAATTTGCTTTTGAGTGGGATCTTACAAGAACATTTCAAAATGAATGGAAAGACACAGTGATGATGAGATTTTGCACTCAGCTGTAGCTTAGGCCTGCTAGTGGTGAGTCTGTTATAACCTGTATTGTAGCCTAACTATTTTATTAAACGCTGTGTGGTAGTCTATTAAACACTATAGGCTATGGCCGCTATGTTCTTGGACTATTTCCCTCCATGATCATATTGTTTCAGTTATCCAAAAGTCTCGAAGGATGCTCTTTATTATATGCCAATTTTGGAAAAATAACTAATAAAAGTGAGGTGAGGTGCCCCCCCTGTCAGTGCTCATGGCCCCTTCAACCGTTGCTCTCTGGTGCCGACCCTGGCAGAGGTTTATATTGGGATGTCTAACATGAGGGGTCAGCATATCTAATCTGTTGATTTATGGATGGAGTCTCTTGCTTTCAGATGTTTTTCCAGGTAGTGTACAAGTAAAGGGATAGATGAAAAAGACTTTTAGAAAGAAGTATTTTGTAGTATTTTGAAAATACAAAAATATTATACAAAAGTATTTTATTTTGATAAATGTTTTGGCTGCAGTATTTTGTAGCTTATTTTAATACATTTTTAGGTGGGTATTTGGTATTTTATTTGGAAATACATTTTGATGTATTTGTGCCCATCCTTACACACACACACACACACACACACACACACACACACACACACACAAATGCATATATATAGGCGCAGACCTATTGCCTAAAATGTTGCATAATCATGAATCTCTAACATATGAAATGGAAAAACATACAGAAAAATATAGATAGAACAGATAACAGATGCTGAGTGAAGATGAAAAGTTGATTTGTGTAGCCTTTAAAACCACATATCACCCTCTGACATCTGTCTCTCTTCCTGTTGGAGAGCTGGTGTGTGTGCGTACATGTATGGGGGGGGGGGGGGGTCTTTGGGGTGGGCGGGTATTTCATGTAATCCCTAATTACTTCTTGTGGCCTGCCTATGTAGTACGAGTATTCACACGAGTATAAATGCCAATGCAGATATTGACCTGAGGACCTGATTACCTATCAGCTGTACACACCTTCTAGACCTCTCAGGTCTCAGGAGAAAAACATGTTAGTAAAACCCACTGTTAGAACTAAACATGGTGAAGCAGCTTTTAGCGGAGCCTATGCGGTTCAGCTCTGGAATCAACTTTTGGATGACATCAAATAGGCCCCAACTGTAACCAGTTTTTAAGTCTAGACTTACGATCTAACTGTTCTCAGGTGCCTTAGTGTTAACTATGAAACTTATGAAATGCGCGCATATGTGTGCATGGGCGGATTATGAACTTTCGGGCCCCTGGGCCCAGATGTATTAAGGGCCCCCCACTTATTGTCGTATATGTGGGAGGGGGGGTTTGGGGGTCCTCCCCCAGAACATTTTTAATTTGTTTGATGTGATTTCCTGTATTCTGGTGCATTTTGGGGATGGCCAATACTAAATTTAATCAGATTCATAGCCTACATCCTGATTTGTTGATATTGAGGCAATGATTCCATGCAAAGGCTTGGGCTTCAGGGCCCCCTGACCCCTTGGGCCCCTGGGCCTGGGCCCGGTAGGCCCGTGCAGTAATCCATCCCTGTATGTGTGTATGTGTGTATAAGCGTGCATTGATTTGCATGTATGTGTGAGTAAGAGGGTGTGGGATGTTACATATGTGTGTGTGTGTTTGTGTGTACGTTGTGTATGCTGTGTTTGATAACTGATGAATTCTGATAACCCTTTATCCCCTCTCACACCAACTTCAGGTTTCTTGAAAGAAATGTAACCATCAGTTTCTGGAGAACTTTAATATCAGTTATGGTTAACCACACGTTATGTGGTTCCCCTGCAACATTGCTCAAAAAGTGGCCTGATGTATCATCCATATCTATGCCCCTTGGCATCAATATAGCCTTATTTAGCGCTTACACAGTACCCAGTTAGTTAAAAACCAACTAAAATGGTCATGATCCTAACTGATCAACAGCTTTACAGTGCAATATCATTCTGACCATGCATTGACAATGTCAGAGACTTCATTCTTTGTATATGTTGGGGCAGCCGTGGCCTACTGGTTAGCGATTCGGACTTCTAACCGTAGGGTTGCCGGTTCGAACCCCAACCAGTAGGCACAGCTGAAGTGCCCTTGAGCAAGGCACCTAACCCCTCACTGCTCCGGAGCGCCGCTGGTGTTGCAGGCAGCTCACTGTGCCGGGATTAATGTGTGCTTCACTTCACTGTTTGCTGAGTGTGTTTCACTAATTCACAAATTGGGATAAATGCAGAGACCACATTTCCCGTACGTAGGTAGAGTGGTTATCCCTGACTCTGCTTAATTTTTTGGGGGGGGAGACAACATTCATGTCCTCATATTGTTTAATACTACTTCATGAAATAATCTGACATTAGAAACAGGCCGTCACTGTCTTCACTTATGCTGCTAACACAGTGGCTGCGTGATGACTGGTTCTGTTGGCCTTGACATTGCACAGCATTCAGAATGCAGACTGCGTAACCAATCACAAATGACTTATTTCAGCAGAAAAGCTACCTGGACAAATGATAAAAAACAAAAAGGATACAGTTTATGATACAAACCCTCAAAATCTGATAATGCAACTGAGCTGTTGGTAGCCTATGATGGAGGACAACTGCATGCAGAAGAGAACAAACAGATTCTCCAAAGCAGCTTACATCAGGCAAGGAGATATTTGCTGAATGTTACAAAAAGTGTTACACAGGCTATTAGAAATTACTCAGCATTAGGTGCTGCTGAACTACAATTTGCAGAGGATGCAGAGAAAGCATTCTTTTGATCAATCAGCCAACAGTGGAGAAATAACCTCAAAAAATAATCTGCACGTGCATGTTTATGTAGTTCTATAGATTTTGAAAGTTGATTTGAAGAGCCTGTAAAACATATCAGCCTCTGACGTCTATCTCTCTTCCTGTGTGTGTGTGTGTGTGTGTGTGTGTGTGTGCGTGTGTGTGTGTGTGTATTAGCTGGGTTTACTACCATCCTAATATGCATAATTTGGCAGCATTTCTTATAATTCATGGTGTAGCTATATGAATGCGCTTAAGTATAAGTATATATACTGTTTTGATCCTGTGAGGGAAATTTGATCTCTGCATTTATCCCAATCTGTGAATTAGTGAAACACACTCAGCACACAGTGAACACACAGTGAGGTAGAGCACACACTAATCACGACGCAGAGAGCTGCCTGCTACAGCGGCGCTCGCGGGGAGCAGTGAGGGGTTACATAGGTGCCTTGCTCAAGGGCATTTCAGCTGTTCCTACTGGTCGGGGTTCGAACCGGCAACCCTCCGGTTACAAGTCCGAAGCGCTAACCAGTAGGCCACTGCTGCCCTTAGCACTGAACTACATTGCAATTTCTAATGAGAAGGCACTATTTTAATCAGGCAGCAGTGGAGAAATAACTTTATTAAAAGATACACAATAATCATCAGCCCCTGGAAGTTGGCCCTGGATGGATGGTGTACCTTAAGACCACTAATGGAACGGTGTGTATGTGTGTGAGAGAGGGAGACAGAGAGAGAGAGAGATTGGAATAGTTATACACCATTGAGTTACTTCTTGCATAATGGTTCCAAATATTATTTTTGTTATTTTCATTTCCTCAAGGCCACTAATGGAATGGTTTGTGTGTGTGTGTGTGTGTGTGTGTGTGTGTGTGTGTGTGTGTGTGTGTGTGTGTGTGTGTGTGTGTGTGTGTGTGTGTGTGTGTGTATGTGTATGTGTATGTGCCATTTTAAACCTTTAAACACTCTGACGCATTATTGCGTGAAGCCTTTATCTGGGAGTCAAAACAACTCCCTTTTTGGATGTTCAGTGTTTTATCAATCAAAGATAAATATAGAGCTTTTGAGTCCAAAAACGGTCCTTTTTTCAAACAGTATTTTTTAATTGTGTTTGACTGTGTGTGTGTGTGTGTGTGTGTGTGTGTGCGTGTTTGTGTGTGTGTGTGTGTGTTTGTGTGTGTGCTCTATTCTCAGAATTACAGCTCCTGTGGCGGTTCCCTTACCAACACTCGATAATTAGATAATAATATATGTGTTACTATGGATTTACAACAAGTTATAATGTGGTCATTTTGAGGGTTAATGTCATACTAAACGCTATGCAGATGATACCCAATTATATTTTTCTGTGGAGCCGATCAACCCAGATGGCCTTTCCCCCCTTATCACATGCTTAACCTCCATTAATCAGTGGATGAGCAAACACTCAAAATCTGATAACCGAGAATGCAACTGAGCTGTTGGTAGCATAGGATGGAGGACAACTCTGTGCATGCAGAAGAGAGCAATCAGATTCTCCAAAGCAACTTACATCAGGCAAGGAAATATTTGCTAAATGTTACAAAAAGTGTTACGTAGGCTTACTGAACTACACTGCAATTTCCAGACAACAATGAGAAGGCCCTATTTTAATTAATCAGGCAGCAGTGGAGAAATAACGTAAGGAAAGCTATTACTTTTTACAGTGCACACACAGACGCACATACACACTCTCCCTCACTAGGTTGTGGAGGTCTATACAAATGCATACACATAGAGGCATACACTGTGTAAAAAGTAATAACTTTCCTTACTTACAATGTTCTAGTAAGTAGAATTCAGTTTTTGTCTTTTGTTGAGAACATGAGTGTTACTTAATTTTGAGGTAGAAAAGTAAACAATCAAGTAAACTATACACTTGAATTGCTGAAGTTTGTGCTACACTGTAAAATTAGTTTGTTAACTTTACTATCCTGTTAGTTGCAAACAAATTGCACTTGTTGCATGTGTCAAGATGCACTGGCTTCCTAGTTGATTTCCAGTGTTATTATAGTGCATTTTAAGGTGCCTTTTTTCCGTTCACATTCATGGGCCTACAACCTGACTGCACAAGCGAACCTGGCTGAGCTGAGCATTCTTATTTCATAGCATGAAGTTACGGTCGGCCTTGTGTTGTCCCTTCTACTTTTTCCTTGGTCATGTTTAATTGGCTGTGCCTATAGATTAACTTACCCTACCATGATTTGGAGTTTGCTTTTTCTGTTATTAGGATCCAATGATAACATGAGTGACGCATAGTGGATACATAGTGGATACAGTGCATGTTTGGTGGTGAAAATGTTCCGCTTTTTAAAAAAGGTGTAGCCTAATCCGAATTACGGTTAAATCCATCAATTAGACACACTTTCAGAGACAACAGAATCAGTAGGGCATCAGTTTTGTTTCATTGTAGGAGGCCTATGTCAAAGGCAACATAAACCTTTGTTTGCATTTTAATGTCTTATTTCACGTCATTCAAATAAGCTAGGCCTACTGTACATGCATGAGTGTTTTTAAGATTAGAACTACTGCATTAGCCTATATCTCTGGTTGTTGACATCTTCTTATCATGTATTACATTAGGCCTATTTCATGATCGCTAAACTTTGTATTCAATTTACTGTAATGTTGTCACAGGTTGTTTACCTGATTAAATTAAATCTTAAATTCCGGGTAGCCAAGGCACAGGGTATGACAAGGCACAGTGTTCGCTTTCTGCAGACAGAAGAACTTTGTGCATCAGCCAACTACACACACATATACCATCATATACTGCATTTTATTTTATTTTATAGTTTATTTCATTTATTTATTCTTGTATATATTTATTTAGATTTATTTAGATTTGCGTTGGGTCCCGCGGGACCTGGCGAAACCCAATCCCAATGCAGCCCTCTAGTATACAATCTGCCTGCTTCTAGGAATTTAACATAGGGGTATGAATACTTATGCACCCTGTATTTTGATGAAGAATTTATTTATTTATTTACAATACATTATTCATTCACAAAGAAAATTGGTGTCCTTAAAGGTTGGATTTTTCCTCATTTTTTTTATTAAGACATTAAGATCTATTTCCATTTTTTATTCTTACGGTTACGGTTCTGTGTGTACCCCTCCTTGGTTCTCCCTCCTGTGTTATCCTTGTGTTGGTGTGAATGTGACTACCCTGTTTGTGCATTGTGTGAGTGTTAGCGGCTACCCTTGTGTGTTCTTTGTAATGGGCCTGTGGCCTCCGCTTCTGCATAAAGCATTGTATAAGTATAGTATAAGTAAGTATATATACTCTTTTGATCCCGTGAGGGAAATTTGGTCTCTGCATTTATCCCAATCTGTGAATTAGTGAAACACACTCAGCACACAGTGAACACACACTAATCCCGGCGCAGTGACCTGCCTGCAACAACAGCGGCGCTCGGGGAGCAGTGAGGGGTTAGGTGCCTTGCTCAAGGGCACTTCAGCCATTCCTACTGGTCGGGGTTCGAACCGGCAACCCTCCGGTTACAAGTCCGAAGCGCTAACCAGTAGGCCACGGCTGCCCCACGGCTGCATTGCCTTGACAACGTGTGACATCAATCGCTATATTGGTGTCAGAAGAAAAATTTACCGAGGGTTGATGTCGTGGTGGAGTTGACGATACAGTTCCGGTTCTTCTCGGTCCCAGTCGCCGGTCTTGGCCGGAGAGGCGGAGAGGAGCCTGCGGCGGTCTGCAAGACAGGGGATGTTATGTTTACACTTTCATGCTAAACACTTGTCAGGATTTAACCTGATAATATGTTACCGAATTAAATCAGCCGGAGACCGTTTCAAAGCGTGTCCTTTACTTCTCAACTCATAACTGAACATTCCACATCCGGTGTGTCCCATAAATAATATCCCGGGGTGCATCAATTAATACAGTGTCAACATTCCTGTGAACCCAGTATATGACATCCCCCTTTTACTTGGATCAGAACTCAAGGTAACCGGAAACTTAAACCAGTAGTCTAACTCTCACATTGCAAACCATGTAAGCAAACAAACCTTATCAGAAAATTATATCATTAATCATCGTATATTCTCTCAGATGTTTTCATTAACCTTTGCATTTCATTTATCATTGTATTTTTTCCTTTAACCGATTACTCACCAAGTGTCCATTTCAACATAACAGTTTAACTAGAACAGTCCATTTATTTTTTCCCACCCCAATAGTCTTGACCTGCAAAGGAATTAGTTTATTATAACGTCCCAGTTCAATACAATGTCCAAACCTGCAAAGGAATTAGTTCATTATAATGCCCCAGTTTATTATAATGTCCAAACCTGTAAAGCAGTGGTTCCCAAACTTTTAACAGGCATGTTCCCCCTGAGACATTATGATCTTCCGGAGTACCCCCAACACCGCCAATTGTTAACAAGTTTTTTTAAAATTGTTTTATTAATATTTATTTTTATCAATTTTGTCGAGAATAGTGAATAGGATCATAAACATATGATACAAATCTCATCAATAGTCAACATATGATAGGCCTACAAATGTGCTGAATATATGATTTTAAATAGATCTGCACCTAATCTCACACACAATCGTCTTGTTGAATGCAGTGATCTGATCTGCTAGGTGCTTGTCTTTGCCTTGTAACTGGAGATTTAACTCATTGAGCTTTCAAAATATATCGCTAAAATAGGCCAGCTTCGTCAAGAAATGTTCATTAGTGAACGTGCTTGCAGATTCAAACATGCGCTCTTCCTCCAAGAAGAGGCGACTCGGAGCTCAAACACGTGACAGCACTTTACCTCGGGAAAGCCTTGCCTCGCTGTGAAACAGTAGCCTTTTGGTCAGCTCCCATCTCCTCTCAAAGTGCGGAGAATAGACACGCTTTTAAGGGCCGGGTCTTAATGAAATTCAGCACTCTCACAACCTCGTTCAAAATCTCATTCAGGTCGGGACTAACTAAGCTGCCTTGACACGAGCACTTCCCTATGAATAACACAGTGCGTCCATTGCGCATCGGGTGCTACCTGGGCCTAGGCTACAGATAAAAAAATAAATAAAAAAAACCTCCTGTTTTTCACGTCAGTTCCGGCTCACCTGGCATGTCTCCGCGGCCCACAGTTTGAGAAATGCTGTTTTACCCTCTCTGTCTCCACTGTCGAATATTTTGTTAATGCGGAGAAAATACGATTTTAATGTGCAGTGCAAATGCTGAAGTTAAGTTACCAACGTGGGATAGAGATGACTTAGATCTTTTTTTTCGCGTACCCCCTGAAATCAGTCCACGTACCCCTAGGGGTACGCGTACCCCAGTTCGACAACCGTGGCTGTAAAGGAATTAGTTTGTTACAAAGTCCTTTAGTCTATCGGGAGGTCTCCGCTGCCTCTGAGGTCATCTGGCACTGCTGGCACAGCGGGGCAGTCACGGGAATTTATGGCCAGCTGTTGTGCGGGGTCAGCTGTTGTGCTCGCGTCCTCCCGTTCTCCGGTCTCGTGCCGGTTGTACTTCTTCACCCAGGTGGTGTTACGGCTGTACTGAGCGCCCTCAGGTGATTCGACAGTCACTTGGTTGCCGTGTTTGTGGACCACCGTGTGTGGTGTTTTGTTGAAGTTTGTGCTGAACTTGTCCACCTTTTCTTGTTTTAACAGCACTTGGTCTCCTACCGCCACCTCGGAGTATTCTGCGTTCCTCCGGTCATCGGCGTAGAGTTTGTACTGTTCTTTTTGTTCTGCATCCCGGTCTCGCAATTCAAAGTCCATGAATGTTAAAGTAAGCTCAGGCAGTTTCCCCCTCATCTTTCTGTTGAACAGCAGCTCGGCGGGGCTTTTGCCTGTGGTGCTGTGCGCAATTCCCCGATACACAGTGACATAACGCCTTAGTTCCTTCTGCCAGTCCAGCCCGGCAGATTGCGCAATCCGGATTCTTTTCATGAGCGAGCTGTTTTGACGCTCGACCTCGCCGTTTGCTTGGGCCCATTTCGGTGTTGTTTTGTGATCCTCAATCCCCTTCTCTGCACAGTAATCACGGAACTCGTCGGATGTAAACTGTGGCCCATTTTAGTGTCAATGGAAGTCCGTGTCTGCCTGAACATGTTTTCGAGGCTGTCGATGATTTTGTCAGTTGTCGTGGAGGTGAGTACTTCGTATTCATAATAGCGACTGTAGTAGTCCACTGTGACCAGGATTGAGTGTTTGGACGGTAGTGGCCCCAGTAAATCGACGGCTAGAGCCTGCCATGGCCCATCGTGAAGCGCCGTTGGTCTGAGTGGTTCGGGTGCGTCTGGGCGTGCTGTGATCTGACACCCGTGGCATGCTTTGCAGTACTTGTTTGCGGCCTTATCAATCCCTGGCCACCACACTTTGCTCCTGAGGTGCTGCTTCGTGCCCACAATGCCCAAATGACCCTCGTGCGCGAGCATAAGCGATCTTGCCCGTAGTGCCCTGGGCAGCACGATGCGTGTGCCCCTCAGAATTATGTAACCTATCACGCACAATTCAGCTGCGGCAGATGCGTAAGGCATACATTTCTGAAAGTGTCTGGTTTTTAATGCATCTCTCACCTCTATCAGCTCCGGATCGGTCCTTGAGGCTTCCTCCACCTCTCTCGTTGTCAGTGCCTTGGGGGTGGCGTTTACCGAGACGAACCGCATGTATTCCTCTGCTTCGTGTGCGTGTTTCCCTCTAAGGGCGGTTTCCCCCATCAGCCTTGACATGGAGTCAGCGATGTTTTGCTTGCCAGCCACATGCACCACTTTGAAGTTGTATGGCTGTAGCCGCAACACCCATCTCTCCACCCGTGCACAGGGTTTCGAACGAGGGCTGTAGATCGCCTCGAGTGGTTTGTGGTCGGTCACAAGATCAAACTGTCGCCCATACACATACGGGTGCAGCCGTTCACAAGCCCACACGAGAGCTAAGGCCTCTCTCTCCGTTTGCGAGTACCTTTTCTCACAGTCACTCAGGCTACGGCTGACATAGCAGATCGGCACCATCTCACCTTGTTGACGCTGCACGAGCACTCGACTGGGCTCGCATCCGCGATGACTCGGGTGGGTGCGTCCTTGTCGAAGTAGGCCAGTGTTCCTGCTTTTGCCAGTGCCGCCTTCAGCTCCCTGAATGCTTTTCTCTGCTCTTCGCCGAACACAAACTTTATGTCCTTTCTGATCAGCCGTCGTAGAGGTTCTGCCACCGTCGCGAAGCCTGGGATGAATCTGCTGCTGTAACTCACCAGACCCAGGAAGCTTCTCACCTCCGATGCATTTTCCGGTTCTCTGGCCTCAGCTATTGCTCTGACTCTCTCTGCCGTAGGTCCGATGCCCTCGTCAGTCAGCAGTACTCCCATGAAGACTAACCGATCCATGCTGAACTGGCATTTGTCAGCATTCAAGGTAAGTCCACACTGTTGTAGCCGTTTCATAACAGCATGCAGACGCTGGTGGTGTGTCTCTGGGTCGGCTGCGTGCACTATGATGTCGTCCGAGATGTTTTCGATGCCCTCAATACCAGCGAGCGCAGAGGCGATTTCATGTTGATACTGCTCGCTGGCCGAAGACACGCCGAAGAGCAGTCGCTTGTATCTGTAGATTCTCTTGTGTGTGGCAAATGTTGTGATCTGGCGGGAGGCTGGGGTCAGTTCTAAGTCCAGTTTGCTGAAGATTTTGGACCCGTTCATGCTCTGCAGAACTTCATCCACTGTTGGTATGGGGTACCGCTCCCGCACGATTGCTTGGTTGGCCATGCGCATGTCTAAACACAGCCTTATCTCCGATTTCGTTTTTGGCACCACCACTACGTAGGTTTACGTAGAGATTGACCTATTTGGTGTTCAACTTCCCTATGCCCTGGAAGACGTTTGGGTACTGTGATCTCATGGACTGTTTCAGGTCCTGCACTGCGGCTATGTCTGTGCCAATTCGTAGGACTCCCAATTTCGTGGCGGTTTCCCTGCCCAACAGTGACTCTCCATGTCCCTGTATGACTATGAATTCAGCTTGCTCGCTCGCCTTTCCGATGGTCATCTCGCATTTAAATGCCCCCTTCACCGGCAGCGGTTGGGTAGAGGAGTAGGCATACAACTTCTTTTCTGCCCCTGCTACATACGACTGGCATTGGATGTTCTGCTGTTTTAATTTCTCCCATGTGCCCTCGTCCACTATGTTACAGGTAGCCCCAGAGTCAATCAACGTGCTTAGACGCACTCCCCCCAGGCACACATTCAAGCTGTTCTGCGGTGTGCTGCCCTTGACTATGAAGGCGTACTCAGCTTCGGCTGTGACATTGTTGACTGACTGTTTCTTGGTCTTACACATTTTGGAAAAGGGATCCTTGCCGTCACATTTATGGCACTTTTTCCCCCTAGCGGGACAGCTAGCGTCTTTGCCAAAGTGACCTGAATTTCCGCATCTGTAACAACGTTGTTCTGACTTACGTGGTGTCTGTTGTTTTTTCTTGAATTTAGCGTTCCCGTCTTTTGGCCCGATGCGGTTGACTGTGTCAGCCTTAGCCGTTGCAGCAGCTCCATCTTGTGGCAAAGACATTTGTTGCTCCACTCTCTCACACAGCTCACACACCTCGATAGCCCGCTCCAGATCAAGAGGAGAAACAAACTTCATTAAATGATGTGCAAACCAAAAGCATGCTACACTTTCCCTTTATGTTGTCGCCCTCTAGGGTGTGTTTTAACATGGTCGATAGCATGGTAAGAAAAAGAGGATGTGAATGGCTAGACAAACTTTTTTGGAAGGGCAAATATATTTCAGGGTTTCAGCAGATAAGTGACAATGACTCAATCAAGTGTCATCACACTGTCATTGAGGGGAAGTTTGAAGTCACCAAAGCAGTGATGATTACAACATGTTTCAGGAGTGTGTGTGACACTACTTGGCAATTTCCAGACAACGATGCACTATTTTAATCAATCATGCAGCAGTGGAGAAATAACTTCATGAAATTATCTGTAATGTGCAAACTAATACACTTTCCTTTTATGTTGTAACCATCTAGGGTGTTTTAACAGCTGCAAGAAATAGAGGCTTCATGGTCTACTGTATTGGTCCATGTTCTGCTTTGTAAACTATTATAAACGGTAGATTACTGTAGCTTGATGAGAACTGAGGATGTTAATGGCTAGACAAACTTGTTTTAGAAGTGTGTGTGATTTCATCACAAATCACACCCTGAGGTGTGTGTGTGTGAGAGAGAGAGAGGTGTGTGTATGTGCTAGACATCACACAAACACACTCACACACACACAGAATGTTGACATAGTTCCATAGATTTTTTATTAATTTGTAGAGCATTTAAAACCACATATCAATCTATGATGTCTGCCTCTCATCCTGTTAACAACAGTGTAAGCACAATGTGTGTGAGAGAAATAGAGAGAGTGAGTGTGTACACACACACACACATACGCACACACTATCATATACTGTACTGCATTTTTTAAACATTTGTTTAAATATAGATACATTTGTATGCAATATTTATGACAATATGAATGAATTGTCATGCCAATAAATAATTTTGAATTTGAAATTTGAGTGTATGTGGGTTTGGATGTGTATGTGTATGTGTGTAAGCTGTGTGACATATTGCATATGTGAAATAAGCTAATCAAATGATTTAAGGTGTGTTTCAAACCAAATAAGGATAATTGTTGGGCTGGACATTAAACGTGTTCATGTGCACATGACTTTACACTCTTTTCATTCATGTTTAGATTTATGAACAGAAGAATGCTGCACTTTCATGTGTACGTTGTGTTTGATATCTCTGATGAAAAAACCCTGTACAAAAACCGTGGCATTGTGCGTACTTGATTACGTGTGGCACACACACAGACACACAGAAAGAAGAAGAGAGGGACAGAGAAATGTCAGGCGGAGGTGTAGTTCTGGATAAACCAGAAACACATTCCCCAGTCCCAGGAAGCTTTGCTCCATTCTAGCCTAGGCCTACGTTCATTTAAGAACAAACAAACAAATTAAATTGTCTTTTTTTAAATTTGTGACCATGAAAGTTCTGTAACGCCTGAATAAGACAAAAATTAATTAAGATAAAAAAAAATGAAGGCTAGCCTACACAAAAATCAACATGGGAGAGATGAGTGTGCAGGGTAACCATGAATGACATATGGACAGTGAGCGAGTGGTATAAATATTGGTTGGACTTCATAAAACTCTTAAGTGTAGATCACGGAGATTTTCGCGAAAAATTATGATTTCGATGGCCGCGTACGCCTCACGGCCGCGATAAAGACTGGGCCGGCCTGGGCCTGCGCACATTCCTCGGCTGGCTGACCGGGATTGCCTCTCCGTCCCTATGTGTGTGTGTGTATTACTGTAGTTGTAGTCTAGTCGTGATCCCCATAGGCCCAATAGTAAACCCAGAAATGTTGAGTACCCTAAAGTTTTATTGCAGAAATGTCATCTATAGGCCTAGTGGGTGGAATTCAACTTGGTTGCCTAAAGTTGCACTTTGGGCAATTTGCATAATTAGCATAAATAGGCAATTAAGGCGAGGCAGTACAGGTGAATAGGGTAAAAAATTTAAATAATAGATATCACCATGAAACTTTCTGAGTTGATTACTTATGTTAAGATGAGAAAAAAATGTATTGCATGTTTTTTATAATTTAATGTTTACATATGCAAATGAGGCCCTATCTCATTAAAAATGCTCTAATTTGCATACAAACAAAAGCAGATAGTGTGATAAAGCCAGGCTCAAAATTGTTTTTCCAAGGTAAACACGTGTACTTGGTTGGGTGAGTTGGTGAAAACCTTTAAGAAACTTGGTAAGGAGGTAGTGTTGACCTATGGACAGACAGATTAAGAAATTAAGTGGGCCATGCAAAACTAGAAAAGCACTCCGAGAGTGCAGACCTCCGCCAAGCGAAAACATAACCGCCTCCTGGATCCAGACGGTGATCCGGATCACTCCCAAACTTTTTGAGTTATCTTGCGAACAAACAGATGAACAGACAAACAAACAAACAGACAAACAAACCCTGATGAAAACATAACCTCCTTGGCGGTGGTAATAACTATATAACAGCATGCACACACACAAACCCACAAGAACTATATACAATATGCAAAATAACCATATCCAGCATGCACACGTACACAAATGCACAATAACTATATACAAGAACTATATACAACATGCAAAATAACTATATACAGCATGCACATACACACAAACCCACAATAACTATATACAATATGCAAAATAACTATATCCAGCATGCACACGTACACAAATGCACAATAACTATATACAAGAACTATATAGAACATGCAACACGCGCATGCACGCACGCGCACACACACATACACACACACTGTAAACTATATACAGTATGTACACACGCGCACACACACACACACACACACACATATTTAACAACAACCACACAATCCCACTCAATAGCCTTCACCATCTTCATCATTTCTTTCCTCATTCCCTTCAGTCTCATCATCTTCTTGATCTTTATCTGAATGTATTGTGAATGGGTTGCAGCAGCGGACCTCACCCCCTTCACACTTGCAATAGTCAGTACAACTTAGACTTGCAGCATGGGAGCTGCAGTTTCCTTTGCTGCAGGCTTTCAATGTGCTGCAGCTACAGCTGGTGACATCAAGCAAATTTACTGGAGCCACTGCCTGAATGGCAAATGACAACACTCGCTACCAGATTTACAGTCGCAGCAAAAAGCCTCCTAAGCTTAAAAAGCTTCCTCCAACATTTAAAACCTGATGCTGCACATACTGCATGCTCATCTTCAGGTCATGTTGTGGAAGGCTGCAGGTCAGAGAGAGCCTCCTGCAGAGGCCAGAGACATCACACAGTTTGGGTGGGAGGTTGCTAGTGAAGGGGCTGTCATGCCCGCTCTTGCCATTCAGGCAGTGGCTCCAGTAAATTTGCTTGATGTCACCAGCTGTAGCTGCAGCACATAGAAAGCCTGCAGCAAAGGAAACTGCAGCTGCCATGCTGCAAGTCTCAGTTGCACTGACTATTGCAAGTGTGAAGGGGGTGAGGTCCGCTGCTGCAACCCATTCACAATACAATAATAAAGATCAAGAAGATGATGAGACTGAAGGGAATGAGGAAAGAAATGATGAAGATGGTGAAGGCTATTGAGTGGGATTGTGTGGTTGTTGTTAAATATGTGTGTGTGTGTGTGTGTGTGTGTGTGTGTGTGCGCGTGTGTGTGCATACTGTATATAGTTATATAGTGTGTGTGTGTGTGCGTGCGTGTGCGCGTTGCATGTTGTATATAGTTCTTGTATATAGTTCTTGTGCATTTGTGTACGTGTGCATAGTGCATAGTTATTTTGCATATTGTATATAGTTCTTGTGGGTTTGTGTGTGTGCATGCTGTTATATAGTTATTACCTCCGCCAAGGAGGTTATGTTTTCATCGGGGTTTGTTTGTCTGTTTGTTTGTTTGTTTGTCTGTGTGTCTGTTCATCTGTTTGTTCGCAAGATAACTAAAAAAGTTCGGGAGTGATCCGGATGTTTTTCGCTTGGCGGAGGTCTGCACTCTCGGAGTGCTTTTCTAGTTTTGCATGGCACACTTAATTTCTTAATCTGTCTGTCCATAGGTCAACACTACCTCCTTACCAAGTTTCTTAAAGATTTTCACCAACTCACCCAACCAAGTACACGTGTTTACCTTGGAAAAACAATTTTGAGCCTGGCTTTATCACACTATCTGCTTTTGTGTGTATGCAAATTAGAGCATTTTTAATGAGATAGGGCCTCATTTGCATATGTAAATATTAAAATATAAAAAACATGCAATACATTTTTTTCTCATCTTAACATAAGTAATCAACTCAGAAAGTTTCATGGTGATATCTATTATTTCAATTTTTTACCCTATTCACATGTACTGCCTCGCCTTAATTGCCTATTTATGCTAATTATGCAAATTGCCCAAAGTGCAACTTTAGGCAACCAAGTTGAATTTCACCCACTAGGCCTATAGATGACATTTCTGCAATAAAACTTTAGGGTACTCAACATTTCTGGGTTCATGAAATCACGACTAGACTATTGGGTTTACCACCATCCTAATATTTGCTTAGTGCTTAGAAGGAGAAAAAACTTCATTAAATGATCTGTAATGTGCAAACCAAAAGCATGCTACACTTTCCCTTTATGTTGTCGCCCTCTAGGGTGTGTTTTAACATGGTCCATAGCATGGTAAGAAAAAGAGGATGTGAATGGCTAGACAAACTTCTTTGGAAGTTTTAGTCAGGGCAAATATATTTCAGGGTTTCAGCATAAGTGACAATGGCTCAATCAAGTGTCATCACACTGTCATTGAGGGGAAGTTTGAAGTCACCAAAGCAGTGATGATTACAACATGTTTCAGGAGTGTGTGTGACACTACTTTGCAATTTCCAGATGACGATGCACTATTTTAATCAATCATGCAGCAGTGGAGAAATAACTTCATGAAATTATCTGTAATGTGCAAACTAATACACTTTCCTTTTATGTTGTAGCCATCTAGGGTGTTTTAACAACTGCAAGAAATAGAGGCTTCATGATTGGTCCATGTTCTGCTTTGTAAACTATTATAAACGGTAGATTACTGTAGCTTGATAAGAACTGAGGATGTTAATGGCTAGACAAACTTGTTTTAGAAGTGTGTGTGATTTAATCACAAATCACACCCTGAGGTGTGTGTGTGTGTGTGAGAGAGAGGTGTGTGTATGTGCTAGACATCACACAAACACACTCACACACACACAGAATGTTGACATAGTTCCATAGATTTTTTATTAATTTGTAGAGCATTTAAAACCACAAATCAATCTATGATGTCTGCCTCTCTTCCTGTTAACAACAGTGTAAGCACAGTGTGTGTGAGAGAAATAGAGAGTGAGTGTGTACACACACACACACACACACACACGCACACACACACACACTATCATATACTGTACTGCATTTTTTAAACATTTGTTTAAATATAGATACATTTGTATGCAATATTTATGACAATATGAATGAATTGTCATGCCAATAAATAATTTTGAATTTGAAATTTGAGTGTATGTGGGTTTGGATGTGTATGTGTATGTGTGTAAGCTGTATGACATACTGATTATGTGAAATAAGCTAATCAAATGATTTAACTCTTTCCCGACAGCCCATAGAGAAATCAGTACGTACGTACTGATGACGGAAATTAATAAAAGTATAATTTTTTTCACTGAAACCCCGCGAAAACGTCTTTGTATGTCAATGAGTGTCTAAGCCTATCAAATAAATGGGTTTTCCTTGGATATGTGTTGAATTTTTGCTATTGGTTAGATTTTATATTTTGTGATTGGTTGTCAAGCGCCGATCGCGATATTTCAACATGGTGAGTAATGACAATCGACCGAGGTTCAGTGGTAGTAATGACATGCTGTTCATCTTTTTTTTAAAGTACATATGCCCATGTTGTCTAGTGATATGAAACTGTGTGGTGTGAGAGGGTAGGGGCCAAATCTGTAGTGTAACTCCGTGTGGGAGGTATCTGAATCTGTTGGGTCATTTTCAGCAACACTGACTCTGTTGGGTCATTTTAACTGTTCATCTGTTTTAACAGTCTAAACTGTGTTAACATGATTATTACACATTGACCAAAAAACAAAAAAACATAATTATTAACCAAAATAATATGTATGAGATGAAATTGTAAGTAATTTTTTTGATACAAATGTGATATTGCAACTAATTTTGATAATAAAAATATATAATGGTTATTTAGGCTCGTCTGTATACATAATTTCAAAATGAGTTATTTAGAGTTCCTTTCACCCAATTGCTACCAAACTTGGTATTTATTTAGCCAACAGGTAAATGCAACTTTCTGCTATTTCACTTTTTTTATAACATGTTGTGTTGAAGCTGTAGAACTTCACAAACTCAAAAAATGTGCCCGGAATATGCAAATGTTATGCTAATTTATGCTAATTAGCATATATAAATAATACATAATTGTCATGTCAAACATATATTTGTGTAGCCTAACTATCTGGCTTCAAGAGAAAATGGATGGTTTCTTTGAGATATGCTTAGGTCACCCACAGCAGAATGAAATATCAAAGGAGTAATTTTTTGCCTATTTTGGCCCTGTCGGGAAAGAGTTAAGGTGTGTTTCAAACCAAATAAGGATAATTGTTGGGCTGGACATTAAACGTGTTCATGTGCACATGACTTTACACTCTTTTCATTCATGTTTAGATTTATGAACAGAAGAATGTTTGTGTTTGATATCTCTGATGAAAAAACCCTGTACAAAAACTGTGGCATTGTGCGTACTTGATTACGTGTGGCACACACACAGACACACAGAAAGAAGAAGAGAGGGACAGAGAAATGTCAGGCGGAGGTGTAGTTCTCCTCTCTGAGTGACCAGAGCAGGGCTATTCAACTTCATTACCAAGTGGGCCAGACAGGACAACCACTGGGTCTTCGCAGGCCACCCAAAATATGGCGTTACTAAAATGACTATTCTGGCTATATATATATACAGCGGGGAAAATAATAATTGAACACGTCAACATTTTTTTCAGTAAGTATACTTCCAGTGAGGCTATTCGCATTAAATTTTCACCGGACATTAGTATTAACTTAGGTAATCCACACATATATTAATCCAAACATTAATGTCTAAAAGTAGAGTTATGAGTAAAAAAGTGGAATAGCACAGGGAAAAAGTATTGAACACACTAAGAAAAAGCAGTACACAAAGGCAAGGAAGGCAAGGAAGGAACAAACTGGAATCTAAGTAGTTAGAGAAATTATCCCTCCTATCTGTGCAAATTTATATTAGCTGGGTTAGTACATACTGGTAGGCTATAAAAAGTTTTTTTGTTACCAAGGTGTCACACAAGAAACATTTCATGATTGGTAAAAGTAAAGAGCTCTCCCAAGACCTTTGCAGCCTTATTGTTGCAAAACATATCAATGGGACTGGTTACAGATGTACTTCAAAACTTCAGAATCATCCAGCAAGCAGTATTGTAGCCATTATCTGCAAGTGGAAGGAACATCACTGCATCATCAACTGGCCATGCACAGGATCTCCTTGCAAGATTTCTGACCAGAAAGTCAGAAGACTAGCCCAAGAGCCAAGGACCACTCGGAGAAAGCTCCAGAAAGACTTAGAGGCAGCAGGTACAATTGTTACAGAGAAAATCATAGGTAATGCACACAACCACCATGGCCTCTATGCACGCTCATCCCGCATGACTCTATTGCTGAAGAAAAAACATGTCAAAGCTTGTTGAAAGTTTGCTACACAACATTTGTACAATCCTATGAAATACTGAGAGAATGTATCCTGGTCAGGCAAGAGCAAAATGTAACTTTTCGGATGTCATACTACACACCATATTTGGAGGAGAAATGGCACTGTGCATCACCCTAAAAATACCCTACCAACAGTGAGGTTTGGAGGTGGTGGCATCATGGTGTGGGCTGTTTTTCATCTCATGATACTAGCAGACTTCCTACAATTGAAGGAATGATGAATGGAGTCATTTTGTTCCGGGAGAATCTTTACATCCACCAGGATGATGAGAATGAGACATGGCTAGACCTTCCAGCAGGACAATGATCCAAACCATTCAGCAAAGGAAACTCTCAATTGTTTTTTAGAGAAAGGAAATCAAGGCCCTCACTTCAATCCAATTGAACAGTTTTGGAAGTTAACTAAAGATCAGGATTCACAAGAGGGACCCCTGGAATCTTCAATATTAAAGGACTATCTGTTTAAAGGAATGGGCCAAACTCACACCAGAATACTGTGACTGATTAGTTTCATCATACAGGAAATGCCTTGAAGCTGTCATTACAAATAAAGGCTTTTCTACAAAGTATTTAAGAAATTTCAGCAGGCGTGTTCAATACTTTTTTCCTGTGTCATTCCACTTTATTACACATAACTCTACCTATGGACTTTAATGTTTGGATTTTTTTTATATGGGTGGATTATCTGAGTTAATACTAATGTCCGGTGAAAATTTCATGCAAATAGCCTCATTGGAAGTATACTTACTGAAAAAAATGTTGACGTGTTCAATACTTATTTTCCCCACTGTATATATATATATATATATATATATATATATATATATATATATATATATATATATATATATATATAGAGCCACAATAGTAATTTCACAGTCACATGCGTTCATAAGTATCCAGCTACATTTAATACGGTTAAAGATATTCACAAATTCTGGATGTGGTGGACATTCCTTTATTCTGAAATACATCAATAGGCTCTCAAAACAATTCCAAACAGACATAAGGTATAGTTCTCAACGGGTCGGGTCGGCCCGACAAACCTGACCCGCGGTTTCGGGTCGAAAATATAAGCAAATGACTCGGGTCGGGTCGTACCTCGGGCTTAATTTTTCTGCTCAGTGAATTTTTTTTTTTATTAATCATGGCTGCTGTCACCGTAAAGAGAGTCTGGCTGCTGCGTGCAACGTGCATCATTGAGAGGGACGGGGGCAGACCTGACGCCACTGCCTGCACGCCTTTAGCCTGGAGAAGAAGATGGAGTTGGTGAAAAGTAAACTTGCCGCAGGTGAATTCGCCGTCGCTACTACAGGAGTGGGAAAATCAGAGGTCTGGAAAGTGTTTGGAGTGGTGCTGGATTCTGATGGAAATTCTACAGGTTATGTGCAATGCTCAAAATGCAAGGTGCTGATGAAATATGTGACTCTGCAAGGCGAATCCAGTCGCTTTGGTAAAATGTACAAGTTAGTGCTCACACGAATGGCCATAAACTAAGCTTCCTAACGATATGTATATCGAGGGTAGCCTATTGCAAAAAGTATTGCTAAGATAACCGCATCCAAATGTAGTCGGGTGAACTTTTCACAGCTGCCAGGCGGATTGTGTGCATCTAGGGGTGGGACTGACAATGAGCAACAAATGTCTTCCTGTTTAAAACACGGTCTTCCGGCGTCATTTGTTTGTAACGTGTTGCCGGCGTCGGAAGGCTGGAATTGCTAGCGGTACATCGGTCGTTGAGCGTGAATCGCTTCAGACAAACTCTGGGTGGCAGCCAGTAGCGTTAGCATTCATCGCCAGCTGTGCAAGAGTATGCCGAAAGCCTGTCCCCCTCCTACCTCGGCTCACCTCTTGTGATGACCGGTCATTGACTTTTTAAGGCCTTCGAATTGTGGGCAAGGGGTTCTGACCACTGTTTTCTCCGTGTTTTGTTTTTGAGTTCTAGGATCGTAGCCAGCCATGTTTTTCTTTTAGTTTGGGGTTGTTGATATCGTGTCTGTGTGTGGGTGTGTGCGCGTGCGTCTTCGTACGGGCAGGCGCTTTGTCTGTTTTTTTTGGTTTGTTTTGGGTTTTCTTAATTTCTTATATATTTTGCCCCATTCTTCTCTCGTTGTCCATCTACGGCCTGCGGCCTACTGAACTTCATCTAGTCAGCCAAACCTGTGTAGTAGCCTGCTTTGTGTGAGCACCTGTTAGTGTGGGTTGACAATTGCTGTGTATCCTCGTGTGATGAAATTACTTCCTTAGATAGCATGGTGTGTAGTTCGAAGTAACCTTGTGTGACTTATAGCTTAGTCCATCACTTCCCAGCTTGATTCTATAGAGGTTGTGGTCTGACTGAGATGTAGTGGGTGGGTGTGGGCCCATATTACTTAAGAGTTGGGGGCATTTGTGTCTGTTTATGGTATCTTGTCTATGTTGGCTGTGTGTATTTTCCTTTGTTATTGTTATGTGTATCCTGTACTCTCTCTCTTTTTAAAGAAAAAAAAAGAAAAAAACTTTCTAAGAAAATGATAAGACAAGGACTACAAACAAATAAACGATTTATTGACTGAGACAGCCTCTATGTTCATTTACTTGAATAGCCTGCTCTGGTAGTTTATATACGGCAACCAAACACTTTGCTACATTTGGCGCTGCGAGCAGGGTGATTAGCTGAGGCTGTCCAGTGGTTTGTGTGTTAGTAGTGTATTGTATTTTTTTTCTATTGTATATGTGGTGTCTTGGCTGGCTTTTGGTAGTAAGTTTTTTTTTTTTTTTCTTTCGGGGAAAACAGTGGTTGAAAAACCCAGTCGGTGGGCAACTGACGGAGCGGGCACATCCCTGGTGAAGACTTCAGCGTCCGCTTATCTATGGTTATTGCTGTTCTGTGACTGTTGCGACTTGTTTCCCTGCACCTCTGTAGTAGTTTGTTATTCCTTTTTTTCTCTTTTCTTTTTTTTTTTTTTTTTTTTTTTTCCCTTTTACTTTTGGTCGATTGTTTGTATTTGTTTCTCCTAGAGCCCCTCTCCTTTCTCAGAGGCAATCATGGAGGAGATGGTCACACAGATGAAAGCCCTGACAGACCTAGTGCAGCAGCTACAGGCAGATAACAAGCAGTTAAGAGAGCAGATAGCCCAGAGGCCAGTCCCTCCAGCTGAAGGTGATTCATCAGGTCAAACCCCTCCAGGTCAGTCTTCTGGTACTAGATCTATCCCCTCAGGTGCAGTAGAACGCTATGTATACCTCCCCCGGGAACGCAAATGTCCAAGGTTCTCGGGAAAAGTATCCCAAGATTCTCTGCCTGTCGAGGAGTGGGTAGAAGAGGCCCGTAGACATTTATCTTTACGCCCTATGCCCCTTGCTGAACAGACCCTAATAATTTTTGATTTGCTTGATGGGGAGGCTAAGAGAGAAGTCAAGTTCCGTCCTGCTGGTGAGCGTGACAGTCCCACCAAGATATTTGGTGTACTTACAAGCATATATGGTTGCACTCAGTCTTACGTTAGCCTGCAAAAGCAGTTTTTTCAGCGACGACAGCTCGAAAGGGAGTCGGTTACTGAATACTCTCATGCTCTTATGCACACGCTAGAAGCAGTTAAAGTAAAAGACCCCTCTTGTTTTGCTAACCCTGATGTAGTCTTGCGTGATCAATTTATTGAAAACGTACGAGATATAATGCTTAAGAGAGAGTTACGACGTCAAGTGCGTCTTAACCCTACTATGGGTTTCTTTGATATTCGTAGTGAAGCCATTCGTTGGGTGGAGGAGGGTGAACATACTGACCATAGGCCACGGGCACACTCCTTTAGCACGCACGCTGTTTCCCCATGTGAGGTAGATTCCAACGCTGTGGCTGCTGCTCCTACCAATGAGTTAACAGAGATGAAAGAATCACTTCGCAAGCAGCAGGCCCAGTTAGAGGCTATTATGAAACGTCTTGACTCTCCCCAGCCTATGGCCCCTTCCACCTTTAGGCCCCAGTCACGTGGTTCGCGGCTCCGTTTTCAATCTGACGGCACGCCCATATGTGCACGTTGCGACCAGCCTGGTCATATCGCACGTTTCTGCTCACTCACATCCCGGTCTAATTCTAGAGCAGAGTTAGCTGCTAACTCCCGTTCACAGCAGCAGGGAAACTAGCGCCCCCTGACGTCAGGACCCAAGCGTCAGGTGGGGGACTTCCGGGTTTTTGTTCTGTTGGTGCATCTCAGCTTATTGGTAGATGTCCTGTAGTAGAGGTTAAAATGGGAGGAGTGAGTGTAGCTTGCTTGCTGGATACCGGCTCCATGGTGACTACCATCACCCAGAGGTTCTTTGAACAACAGTTACAACCATCTCTTCAACTTCAGCTACAGCCTTGCACTTGGCTCAAATTAAAGGCCGCTAATGGCCTGGAGATACCCTATCTTGGGTACTTGGAACTGGACGTGCACCTTTTCGGCCGGACTTTCCAGAAGATGGGTATTTTGGTGGTCAAGGATTCCCTTGACCCCAACACCCAAACGCATAAGCAATCTGTTCCCGGCCTTTTGGGAATGAACATTATTCGACACTGCTACCAGGAGTTGTTCATAGATCATGGCAGTTTCCTTTTCCAATCTTCAGCGGTTCGCCAGGCAGGCAAAGTGTGGCGTCGAGCTCTCTCGGAATGCCAGCACCTGGAGAAGGTGTTTGAGAGCGGCCGGGTAGGATCAGTGCGAGTGCAGGCAGGCCCAGCCGTATGTATACCCGCCGGGTCGATGAAGTTGGTCCCCGCTTCTTGCCACCAGGGCCTGGGGCCTACCCTTTCATCTGCTCTACTGGAGCCCATCCCCTTTACTGATGGACACTTACCTGGGAATCTGCTGATACCAACTGCTTACCTTTCGGTCACTTGTGGCAACGTCAATGTTCCTGTCGTTAACCTTGGAGATCAAGACCAGTGGCTTTGGCCTAAACTACCATTGGGCGAGTTATACGTAACCACACCTCCTGCCCCCGGCCCCTCTGTTCACTTTGAAATGGTGGGTGGATGTGATGAGCAAGTAGTCTTTATCCAGTCTACTCAGACAGAGAACAGTACCCCTCTTGATCTCTCCCAGCTTGCTTGGCCTGCCCTATCTGCCCAAGAACAACAGAAAGCTCGTGCTTTATTGGAAAAGTACAGAGGTACATTTAGTCAGGGTGATGGAGACTTAGGATGTGCGACCGGCGTTCAACACACTATTCCCTTGCTTGATACAGCCCCAGTGCGACAACGGTACCGTCGGCTCCCACCATCACAGTATGACATAGTCAAGAAGCACGTACAGGAGTTGCTGGATCATAACATCATCCAGCCCAGTTGTAGCCCTTATGCATCGCCGATCGTGGTAGTGCAGAAGAAGGATAACTCCATCCGATTGTGCGTTGATTACCGTCAGCTTAATGCTAGGACGCGGAAGGATGCCTTCCCTCTACCACGCATCGAAGAAACCTTGGATGCGCTAGGCGGAGCCAAGTGGTTTAGTACCCTAGACTTAGCCAGTGGATACAACCAAGTCCTTGTCCATGAAAAAGATCGAGAAAAGACCGCGTTTTGCACACCATTCGGGCTGTTTGAATTCAATCGTATGCCGTTTGGGTTGTGTAATGCCCCGGGAACTTTCCAGCGACTGATGGAACGAATTTTCGGCGATCAGAGCTTCCATTCACTTCTACTGTACCTAGACGATGTGGTGATCTTTTCCACTACTGTCCAACAACACCTGGAACGGCTAGAACTAGTATTGCAGAGACTACAACAACACAACCTAAAACTGAAGCTCAAGAAATGTCACTTTTTCCAGTCTGAGGTCAGTTATTTGGGACATATAATTTCAGCATCAGGGGTAGCCACCGACCCTGAGAAAATCCGAGCTGTGGCAGAGTGGAGGAGGCCCTCAACTGTTAAAGAACTCCGCTCTTTCCTCGGATTTGCCTCATACTACCGGCGGTTTGTGGGGGGTTTTGCGGCTTATGCCGCTCCACTACATAAGTTGGTGGGAGCACTGGAGGGGACACGGAAGAAACCAGGGCCCCGGTTGCGTGGACGGGTTGATCAGCATTGGAGCCAGGACTGCGAGGAAGCTTTCCAGGCACTGAAGAGTCGACTGGTCCAGGCCCCTGTGCTGGGGTATGCTGATTTCACTCGCCCATTCATTGTTGAAGTCGATGCAAGTCACGCCGGGTTGGGAGCGGTATTGTCCCAAGAGCAGGATGGACAAAAACGCCCTATTGCATATGCCAGTCGAGGGTTGCGCCCTAGTGAACGGAATATGTCTAATTATAGTGCTATGAAGCTGGAGCTCTTGGGCCTGAAGTGGGCAGTAACCGAAAAGTTTCGGGAATACCTCCTTGGCCATAAGTTCACAGTTTATACTGATAATAACCCCCTCCGCTATCTGCAGTCTGCAAAGTTAGCAGCTGTTGAACAGAGGTGGGTATCCCAACTTGCACTGTTCGACTATGATATCAAGTATCGACCGGGCACAACAAATCGCAATGCCGACGCGCTTTCCCGACTGCCAGTAGCCACCAACTCAGACCCTGGGACAACTTCGGGGCTGGGCCCCCCGAGAGTTATCACCCAAGAAGGCGAAACTAGTGCACTTAGTGCTTCCATCCGCCAACAAGATCGGCAAGAAGTTGAAGCGGAACTCCTGCCCAGGGAGACGACCTGGCGACACTGTCTGACTTTCCCACCCTTGGCAGGGAAAGAAATGACCCCTGGGCTGGGCCCCCGGGGTGTCGAACCTCTCCAGGATGGGACGTTCAGCTTAGGCATTCAAGTGCCACCCTGGGTACGAAGTCAGATGGCCCCTGGGCTGGGCCCCCGGGTGGCAGAAGTAAATGAGGTTGGGGCCTCAGTATCTCGGAGCAAGCACGACCTGCAAGTGCTACAAGCGGCTGACCCCTGCCTCAATGCTTTTCTGCAGTTTTGGAAGAGGGGTCATCCCCCTAGTGCAGCTGAGGTGAAGGCGTCCCCAAGTGGAGTGCGAGGGGTGGTGAAACAGTGGCGCAGAATCAAGGAAAAGGATGGGCTGTTATATCGAGAGGTGCAACTCCCTCCATCCAAAGCTACAGTCCTGCAACTCCTTTTACCAACGACCTTGCGGGCAGAAGTACTTACCAACCTGCATAACAACCATGGGCACCAGGGAGTAGATAGGACGACAAGCCTGGTCCGCCAACGGTGCTACTGGCCAGGAATGAGTCATGACATCAAGAAATGGTGCGAGGAATGTGAGCGGTGTGTGGTGGCGAAGGCAAACCAGCCCAAGGTCCGGACATTTCGGGGGAACTTACTGGCCACCCGGCCCTTGGAAATAATAGCCATTGACTTTACCATCCTTGAGCGTGCCAGCAGTGGCCATGAGAACGTGTTGGTGGTCACAGACGTTTTCTCGAAATTTACACAGGCTTACCCAACAATGGACCAAAAAGCCAAGTCTGTGGTTAAGGTGTTAACCGAGAAATGGTTCTATACTTACGGGGTGCCCCAACGCATTCATTCAGATCAAGGACGGTGCTTCGAAGGAGAGCTGCTACACCAACTTTGCACACTGTATGGCGTTCGGAAAAGTAGGACTACCCCCTACCACCCGGAAGGGAATGGCCAATGTGAGCGGTTTAACCGCACCCTTCACGATCTCCTCAGAACACTGCCGGTAGAGCGAAAAAGAAAATGGCCACAACTGCTCCCAAAGCTCCTTTTTGCATACAACACCACGGAACACCAATCTACAGGCTTCTCGCCGTACGAGCTAATGTTTGGGCAAAAACCCCGCCTTCCTGTGGACCAGCTGCTGGGTGCAGCCGACAGCGATCCCCTGAATAGTGACCTTGGTGACTGGATGGCCCAACACAGAGAGCACCTTTCGACAGCATATGACCATGCACGTCACCAGTTGGAAGCCGCCGCAGCCCACCGAAACAAAGACCATGCAGAACCAACCCCCATCCTTCCCCCTGGCACCTTGGTGTACTGCAGAAATCACCATCATGGCAGACACAAAATTCAAGATATCTGGAATTCGGTAGTCCATGAGGTGATGGAATGCCTCAACCAAGTTGGGACCCTCTATAGGCTCAAACCTCATGGTGAAGATGGCCCCTGTAGAGTTGTGCACCGGACTGAGATAAAACCAGCTCCCAGAGGTGCGAGGGGCAGACAAGATGTTCGTCCTGCATCCCAGCCTTTTGGGGAGTTACCCCGCATCCCAACCCATGCAGCCCCACGTCCAGAGTTGGGTGGAACTGGGGCACTTAGCCCAGATGACACCGAGGACGAGGACCTTTGGAGATTATCCATCTCACAGAGCCCCCCCCACACAGCTGGAGCACCCTGTAGTCCATCTATCACAGCCCATACAGCTCCGCACCCAGCCTCACGTGACTTAGAGCCAGCCCTACATGGACCGGAGGAAGAGGACTCTGAGAGAGCAACTGTTCCACCCACTATCAGAGAGGATGGGCAATATGCCCCGAGACCATCATTATCTGAAGTTGAGTGTCAGCACAGTGGTTCATCATCCAGCGGTGCAGGCCCACTCACTTCTCCCATAATACTGCCAACTTTACCTCTTCCTCAGGTTAGGCCTCAATCCCCAAAACCCTTAGACTATGACATATCCCCTTCTTTCCTAGCACCCGGGGTCAACGCTCCATTAGACCTGCCCATGCCCCTTCGAAGGGGTTCTAGTCGTAGTACTGCTGGTCAGCATTCAAACCCCTATAACCTGCCACGATCAGCCATTCCCAATCAGCCTGTTAGACCAGTAGGTGCCTTATTCTCCAACACAGCTGACCTTTCAGGGACTGTTCACCGGGACGGTGAACTTTAGTGGCCGGGGTGAGTGTAGTCGGGTGAACTTTTCACAGCTGCCAGGCGGATTGTGTGCATCTAGGGGTGGGACTGACAATGAGCAACAAATGTCTTCCTGTTTAAAACACGGTCTTCCGGCGTCATTTGTTTGTAACGTGTTGCCGGCGTCGGAAGGCTGGAATTGCTAGCGGTACATCGGTCGTTGAGCGTGAATCGCTTCAGACAAACTCTGGGTGGCAGCCAGTAGCGTTAGCATTCATCGCCAGCTGTGCAAGAGTATGCCGAAAGCCTGTCCCCCTCCTACCTCGGCTCACCTCTTGTGATGACCGGTCATTGACTTTTTAAGGCCTTCGAATTGTGGGCAAGGGGTTCTGACCACTGTTTTCTCCGTGTTTTGTTTTTGAGTTCTAGGATCGTAGCCAGCCATGTTTTTCTTTTAGTTTGGGGTTGTTGATATCGTGTCTGTGTGTGGGTGTGTGCGCGTGCGTCTTCGTACGGGCAGGCGCTTTGTCTGTTTTTTTTGGTTTGTTTTGGGTTTTCTTAATTTCTTATATATTTTGCCCCATTCTTCTCTCGTTGTCCATCTACGGCCTGCGGCCTACTGAACTTCATCTAGTCAGCCAAACCTGTGTAGTAGCCTGCTTTGTGTGAGCACCTGTTAGTGTGGGTTGACAATTGCTGTGTATCCTCGTGTGATGAAATTACTTCCTTAGATAGCATGGTGTGTAGTTCGAAGTAACCTTGTGTGACTTATAGCTTAGTCCATCACTTCCCAGCTTGATTCTATAGAGGTTGTGGTCTGACTGAGATGTAGTGGGTGGGTGTGGGCCCATATTACTTAAGAGTTGGGGGCATTTGTGTCTGTTTATGGTATCTTGTCTATGTTGGCTGTGTGTATTTTCCTTTGTTATTGTTATGTGTATCCTGTACTCTCTCTCTTTTTAAAGAAAAAAAAAGAAAAAACTTTCTAAGAAAATGATAAGACAAGGACTACAAACAAATAAACGATTTATTGACTGAGACAGCCTCTATGTTCATTTACTTGAATAGCCTGCTCTGGTAGTTTATATACGGCAACCAAACACTTTGCTACACAAAGTTAATGTAACCAGGTTAATATTGTATTTTATTTTGGAGGTTGAAATCTCACCAAAACTTAGTGAGTTGTGCTATAATTTACTATGTATTTTTATTTTGGGACTTTTATTGTGAAAGCCAGATAAGCTTTCTCGTGTTGATTCCTGTTCTCTCGTCAGTTATCGCTATCTTGACTGAGAGAGGCATTTTATGGATGAACGTGCGTGTGCTCTGCTCCTTTATGTTTCATTATACACCAGATGCAGTTTGTGTGAACCAGTGGAACGAATAAACCTGTCAGTGGTCCTTGAGTGTCCTGTGTCCAGCATCACATTGTGCACAACACAACGCAGAGTAGTCGGGGAAGCGCAGGCCAGAGCTTCACCCGTTACATTAAAGGGACACCAGGCAAGCCTGATGCTTTTTCTCTACGAAACTCCCCCTCGCTAGGTCTGAAGCTCTTTTCCTTTTCTTTGCATCTTCCGTCAAGGGTTTTCGCTGCTTCTTCGCCGGCTCTGCCATTATACACACGTTTGCAACAATCGCTAGCCTTTCGTTAGCCTCCCTCTGTGCTGTGGATGCAGGATGGAAACTGAAACTGCTTCGGTCGCCGGGTATGATACACTGAAATTTGCAAGCGGGATATTCTTCCTATAGGCAGTAGGGGCGGGCGAGAGAGTCTTCATTCGCCCTGTAATGAGTTATTTAACCATATACCGACTTACGAAGATGAGTAATTAACACGAAAACGTTGCCTGGTGTCCCTTTAACATGGTTCTTCCGTCACGATAAGCAGAAGAGGAGAAAATCACCGTTTTAAGTAAATTGTCACGCTAATGTGTTGAATCTTCACCTAAATAACAGGGTTTAACAGTCAAAACGTATGTTTTACGTAGGGGCTGGGTTCGGGCAGGTAATTCATGTTGATGTGTCGGGTTACATCGGGTCCGGGCTTTAGAAGCCACGGGCCGGGGTCGGGTTGTAATTTTCAGGCCCGTTGAGAACTCTAACAGC
>NW_027468664.1:28996962-28999462 GCF_046254945.1 Alosa pseudoharengus | reverse complement strand
AATATGAATGACCTTGTCATGCCAGTAAAGAATTTTGAATTTGAGTGTAGGCTTGTGGGTTTTCATGTGTATGTGCATGAGTCAGTGGCATATTGAAATAAGCTAATGAAATGATATAAGGTGTGTTTCGAGCCAAATAAGGATAATTGTGGGGCTGGACATTAAGCGTGTTCATGTGCACATGAATTTACACTCTTTTCATTCACTTTCAGATTTATGAACAGAAGAATGCTGCACTTTCATGTGTACGTTGTGTTTGATAACTCTGATGAGAAACCCCTGTAAACAGACTGTGGGATTGCACATACTCATGGATATATGACAAGTTGCTCAAAGATTGAAACATGTTGAAACCCATACACACGGACACACACACACACACACCAATTTGATGCTGCTAAAGATTTTATTGATCAGATAGACAAGGGGAGAGATGGAAGAGAATCAGGAGAGAGGGACAGAGAAATGTCAGGTGGAGGTGTAGTTCTCCTCTCTGAGTGACCACTAGAGGGTGCTGTGGTTCAGTTGTAATTGCGGATGGCGTCTTTGATGAACTCTATGTAACTGATCACATGTGTGTACACCCCAGGGTAGTCACGCCGGGCACAGCCTTCTCCAAAACTCACCACCCCGACCTGGACAAACTTTCCAGACGCCGACTTACACACCAGGGGGCCGCCAGAATCGCCCTACACACACACACACAAACACACACACACACACACCACAAATATATGCGCACACATACACACACACACACACACACACACACACACACACACACACACACACATACCACAAATATATGCATACAAACACACACACACATACACACACCACAGAAATAGCACACAAACACACACACACATACACACACACACACACCATAAATATATACAGACAAAAACACACACACACATACACACACCACAGAAATAGCACACAAGCACACACACACACACACACACACACACATACCGAGAGAATCACAAATACAGAAAGTGAGACAGAACATATTTAGAACCCCCCTGCATACAAACCTCCAACATGTAGTACTGCTACAGACGCAAATATATAACACAGTAAAGTCTTTTTTTTTTTTTAAGTATATTTTTTTGGGCTTTTTATGCCTTTAATTATAGGACAGTGGAGAGTGACAGGAAGTGAGTGGGAGAGAGAGTAGGGGTGGTATCCGGAAAGGACCACGGGGCGGGAATCGAACCCGGGTCGCCGGCATACCATGCAGGTGCCCCAGCCAGCTGTGCCACAGCTGGGGCCACACATAGGGTGTGTTCGAAACGGGAGACAGCTGCCTACTGCCTCCCTCCCTACATAGAGAGCTGTCTCACTAGACATGACTTTGGATTAAATGCATCTTTTAAAAATGAGCATAGCACTCTAGAATCTTTGGTTAACACTACGGTATGACGTTAGTAAAGGCCTGACGTTAAACTAAATTAGCTTACGTAAGCTAGCAGGCTAACGGTTATAAATTAGTTTTACGGCCGGCAGATATATCAGACCAGACGCTATTAATGGTTACAACAATGGCATAATCAGATAGTAAGTTGTTTATTTTTCATCTCTTATCTACAAATCTAAGCAAAATAAGGTCACACAAATGACATTTTAAACAGATTCAGCAGCCATTATCGATGTCATCCGCCATGTTTGTTTACCTTTCACAGCTGTTTCAGACGTTGCCACAAGGGATTATGGGTAGGAGGGAGCATGAGTGTGCATCGATGCTGCCTCCAAAAATGACCGTTATTTGGGAATTCTAAGATATCTTAAAAGGCAGCAGAATTAGTTTTTTCGGTTTCAAACCGCACTTGCTGCCTTGCTCCCCAGTTAGATATCTTAAAAGGCAGCAACTTTACCCGTTTCGAACACACCCATAGTGAAGTCTTACTCATCTCGTTAATACACATGTTCACTAGAATAGTCGTGGTAAGACACACACACACACACACACACCTGGCATGAGTCATTATCATTGGTACCGGGGTACGCCTTTCTGCAGGTCTCTTTGTCCAAAAGGGGAAGCTTCAGCTGCTGCAGGGTCTTATTACCTCCCAATGGCTCTAAACAGCAAGAAACAGCAAGACAGAAAAGAAACAAAGTCAGAGTCACATACACAGATAACACAGACACTCACACACCAAAATAGCATATTACCAACATTGAGTGCAACAAACACACACAAACACACACACACACACACACACACACAAACACAAACACCACAAATATATGCACACACACACACACACACACACACACAGGGCCGTTTCAAGGAATTTGGGGGCCCCAAGCAAAATCGACATGGAGGCCCCCCCACCACCACCACCACCGCACGCTAAGCCTACAGGAACCACAGCATATAAATAAAAAATGTTGATAGTGCAAATACTGCTGTTGAATATATATATACTGTGCATTAGTTTTGAACATTTTGAACATTTGCAAAAACGCCACCATACCATAAAATCCAATGTCA
>NW_027468664.1:28981962-28991962 GCF_046254945.1 Alosa pseudoharengus | reverse complement strand
GCACTACTAGTTCCTACTAGAGCAGGGACATCCCTCTCCATCTTCAAAAAACTCCTGAAGACCCAGCTCTTCAGAGAATATCTTCTCTCGTAGCACTACTTACAACTAGCTTATTCTAGCACTTACCAACAGCACTCACTGATGCACTTATTGTATTCTACCTTTTTGAATTGTTTTAGAATTTTTGAGCAACAATTGATGCCTTGTATATTATTGAGGTTGTCGTGATAAAATGACTGTTCAAACTTTTAAATTGTTTTTGAATTATATTTCTATCATGAATAACAATAGAGATGGTCTATATTTTCACATTTGGTATCCTCCATATTGGATTTCAAAATGGCCAATATCAAGTTTGTTTGGAAATCATGTCAATAGCTTCCTTGACCCTAACAATTGAGTGTTAGAACTTAAAATACTTTTTATCTTGTTTAATTTTGAAGTTGTACCAACAATTCTATTAAGAATGGTAGCCATATTTGAATTCAAAATGGCGGCCACTAGGGGGCGCTATGTGTTGCACACACACACTCCCTCACCGGGTGGTGGAGGTCTATACAAATGCATGCACATAGAGGTATAGATCTATTGCCTAAAAACACTATCCTTCGTAATATTGCATAATTATGAATCTCTAACAGAAATGGAAAAACATGCATATGCTTTATGTGTGTGTGTGTGTGTATGAGTGTGTGTGAAAGTTGATTTGTGGAGCCTTTAAAACCACACGTCTCTCTAATTTTTACTATTACTCGTTGCTATTGTTTCTGTGAAGCCTATTGCATGACCACTGTGTATGAAATGCCAGGGATGGGCAGTATTTATGATACATGTAAAATAAAACACTTAAAAGTATTTTGAAATTCACATTTTATTGGGTTGAGGAAAATGGCTTTGTATTTTGCATCAAAATATAGATGTGTATTTTTGTAGTTTAGAAATATTGCAAAATATCTTTGGTAAAACCAATAGTTTTGATGATGTGATGACACAAAACAATGAATGTACTCTCTGATTGGTGTTGATTTAGTCATTTGCTCAGACTTGTTTGGAACAGAATAACGGAAGATAACATGTAGGTTTCTCCAACACACAATACCTCTCTCACACCAACTTTCTTGAGACATGTAACCATTAGTTTTTTGAGAACTTAATTTTTGGTTAAAGGATAATTCCGGTGTGATTTTAACCTAAAGTGTCTTGAAACATGACACCGAGTGTGAACGTATGTCTCATAGCTCACCTCGGCTTGTCCCCTGCACTCAGAAATCTGGCGCTAGTTAGCCAATACTACCGACAGGGTTTCGTTGTGGTGCTCAGATTCCAAAAATAATTCAGAGGAAATGCATGGATTCCAGTTGCTGCTACTGGAAGCAACTGAATCCATGCATTTCCACGGAATTAGTTTTGGAATCTGACCCCTTATCATACCTGTTTGTTCGTACTCGTCGCTCTACTTATCGTGACTAAATTCAAGATGGCGTCGAACGGTAAAATTCCTTACTGTCTGTATAAATCGTCTTGTAAATAAACTACCAGTGCTTTTTCAAGGTTCTCCATGTCTCGTTTTAAATGTCAAGGCCCTCGGAAGTCAACAAATGAAGTATGGAGCTACTTTGAGCCTTGTAAATGGTGTAAAACAGTGATTTATTTTCATGGCTTGGTCGATGACCGAGGCACCACTACGAAACCCTGTTGGTAGCATTGGCTAACTAGCGGCAGATTTCTGAGTACAGGGGACAAGCCAAGCTATGAGACATACGTTCACACTCGGTATCATGTTTCAACACACTTTAGGTCAATATCACACCGGAATTCTCCTTTAACCTTGCATTATGTGGTTCCCCTTCAACATTGCTCAAAAAGTTGGCTAATGCATACCATACTGTTTCCTCTTTTTGGTTTGTGAAAGAAAGGGCACAAGAGAAAACACTGCCTCAAAAGGCTATTTTGAACGACAGAGAGAAACGCAATGCCAATTTGCTGTAAACACGTTTAAGGCTCTAGAAGAACAAAATACTGGACACTTTTTAGATCTCAAAAAGAGAACTTGTCCTGGAAAAAGAGAACATCTGGTCACCCTACTCATGTATCATCCATATCTATGCCCTGTCGGGACTTATGTTCCCAATAATGACCGGCGTTCTATACATAATCCCTTACTTAAATCTTAAATCTCAGTCTATACTGCCCCCATTTTTTTTTCAATATATATATATTATATATTACTATTATTATTATTATGGGCATGTAACCCCACATGGATAGCATGGAACCATCGTTTTTCGTTTTGATCTGTAGCCCCCCCGCTGGACTGGACCCCCCGAAAGGAGGGTAGGGCAGACACAGTTTTCTGTGAATATCTCGAAAACCGTAGGGTTTAGGAGGACCATTTTTTTTTGTATGTTGATCTCAAGGGGCCATGTCAACCCATTCCATAACCACTCATTTCATGTATAGCGCCACCTAGTTAAACACAAAAAAGTAAAAATGAGGTGTTGTAATTGAAGGTATCTGTGACCTAACAAAGTCAAAACTGTACAAAATTGGAAGTGTAGGATCATTATGACACCCTCTGTATGCACGCCAAGTTTCGTGGAATTCCATTCATGGGGGGCCACACAATAAATTAATTTATGTTACTATACACCAACTGGCCTGTAGGTGGTCGGAGACAGATTTCTGTGAATATCTCGATAACCGTAGGGCCTAGGAGGTCCACCTTTTTTATGTATGTTGGTCTTAAGGGGGCATGTCTACCCATCCCATTACCACTTATTTCATGTATAGCGCCACCTAGTTAAAAATTAAAAAGCAAAAAAGTAGGTGTTTTCATCACAATATCTCTGGCTGACATGGTCAAAACTGCACGAAATTAAAAGTGTAGGATCATTATGACACCCTCCGAATGCATGCCAAGTTTTGTGTACTTTCGTTCATGGGGGGCCTTACAATAAAATAATTTATGTGTACATTTAGTGACGTACACCAACAAGGATTCCCGGGACACTGAAAGACCGGGGTACACAAAACTTGGTGGGCATGTACCCCCACATGGATAGCATGGAACCGTAATTTTTCGTTTTGATCTGTAGCCCCCCCGCTGGACTGGACCCCCCGAAAGGAGGGTAGGGCAGACACAGTTCTCTGTGAATATCTTGAGAACTGTAGGGCCTAGGATGACCATTTTTTTCCGTATGTTTGCCTCCAAGGGTCATGTTAACCCATTTCATGTGCACACATGTGCACAAACAGATACACACACACACACACACACACATACATTCACAGTAATCATACGTATGACACATACTCACACAGTAGACATATGTACGCTTGCATGCACAGGCACATACGCAGGCACACACACAAGCACGCACACACACACACACACACACACACACATGCATAACATAAACATGTACATGCACACAATTCAAGAATTTCTCAGAATTATGAACAGGCAAGATGGAGGTGGGGTTGTATAAAATAAATTTTACATGTGAAATCTGTGAACTAATCATGTTTTGGTACTTGTTGTCTAGCAGATATCAGTGAGAATTGAGTGTGGATAATGCAATTTAGTGAGACAGTTAGAATCATATATCATTTCAGCGTGATTTATTTTTGTGGAAAAAATGTGCTGGACTGGGCGGCGGTCATATTTTGTACCGCTCTGCGGTACATCTAGTTACCATCAATTACTAAGCCTTACTAATCAACTAAGGCTTGAAAACTGCCAGTGGTACCCAGGTCAGACTAAAATGTGCAACTCCCGAACTCTGAACTCATGAAACATTGTAGCCTAGAGTTTGGTGCGCACGCATACAGCCACATCATGATGCATTGTAACACGCTGTCTGTAATACACTGTAACACGCAAGGGCGTAGGTTTGGTCTGAGCTTTGGTGGGGACACTACCCACTAACCCCCCCCCCCCCCAAAAAAAAAAAAAAAAAACACTCAACTCTTTCACCAGCCACTATAGATATATAAAATTATTAAATGTGCTACTGTCCAACTACTATCCATGATTAAAATATGCTACTGTCCAACTTGATCTAACTACACTGTGTAGCCTACCTAATCTGATTTTAATATGTAGGCTACAGATATGTAGGCTATATTTAACATTTATTTTCTATTTGGTCTGTTATGAAATCATGCCCATTTAAGCACAGCTCAGTTTTAAGACACTTAAATGCATGCATGCTTAGCATTTTGTGAAAAGAAATCATCATTAAGGCTACATTGACAAACTCTTAACCGTGAGCTGCCTGTATATTCTTCTAATATTTACAGATATCTAGGCTCTAGCTCAGTTTTAAGAAATGCAGCCGAAAGACCATGTTGAATTTTGCTATAATTTATTTCAAAACCGGATTACTCTGGAACAGCTAACTATACACGGGAATGCATTACACCTTTGTGTTCGGTAAGGTCTGCTGTTTATTCTGATATATGGTTTGTCATGTGTTGCGTGAAGAGTGTGTAGGCCTACGATATTCCACCGAGACGAATGGATGTGGAGATGGGCGCAGAGAATAATTATTAAATCTCTTGTGTCAAAGTTATTTTTCTCGCAAACTGTTTATTACAGAAAACAGTGGCTAGCTAGCACCGTTTAAAATCTGAGAAAAGGCTCTTTCATGTGACACATGTGTGATGAGTAGCCTACTTCTCAAGGAGTTCAACAGAGAAGAATGGGTGAATTTGGACGCACTTCATGCTTGTAGTGAAAGATGAAGCGCTGCATGCTGCGCAGGAGACTGCGGCTCACTGGTAGTTATTATAGGTAACTTCAAATCAGCGCGATTTACCCTTATAGGCTACTGCACATTACAAGATCTGTACGAGATGATCCGCAGCACTGAAGTGAGAAATGATTTAACTCTTTGTGTAGCGCATGTGAGCGCATTTTTCCCCATTTCAACCTGAATATTGGTGGGGACATTTCAGTCGTAATTTGACATTGGTGGGGACACGTCCTTCGGTCCCCACGCAAATCTACGCCCCTGGTAACACGCAGCCCTGGCCTAAGCCAGCCACGACGTCAAGTACATTGAAACACGCAGTCTAGCGCCAGTGCCGGCCCAAGCCTTTTGGGGGCCCTAAGCAGAATTTGATTTGGGGGCCCCCTCCCACAACGCAGTCACCTGTGCTTGGCGATAATTGACAACTTCACACTATAATGTCATATTATAAATTAATACAGTGAGGTTATGTATTAATACAGCGACTGATTATGAACTACTGTCCCCCTGGACACAGATGCATAAGGACCCTCTCCCCCTACCCTGTTTGTGCAAATGTGGGTACAAACGGGTGTGTGTGTGTGTGTGTGTGTGGGGGGGGGGGGTTAGATGTGATTTCCTGTATTCTGGTGCATTTTTGGGATGGTCAGCTGGAGAAGGGCAGTACCTAAATCTGTTCAGATTCATAGCCTTTTGCTTTTTGACTTATTGGTAGTGAATTCACACAACTACTTGGGGTTCAGGGTCCCTTGACCTCTTGGGCTCGGTAGGCTCATTCAGTAATCCATCCTTGCTCACATGCCAAAAATGTTTTGGGGCTCCAATCTAGACTTCTGGCCCCATGTGCTTGGTAAACCAATGTATTAATATAGTTGTTATTTACACCAACCCTGTCACCTTTTAATCTTAGAGGGTACTAAAATCACAGATTTATTTGAAACATTCATATTCAAAGTGAAGCACTAAGGGTGGTTTACTGAAGTTGAATTGACAAATAACAAAATACAACAGCATTTGTATTTGTTGTAAACAAGTACATCAGTTTAATGACTTGTTTTTCAACAGATTTGCTGAACAAAATCCGCAAATATGCTTTAAATGAGCAATTTTCAACTACAAAATAAAAACAAAATAGACAAACATTAATTATCAAAAATAAAATGTCCCAAAAAATAGATAATTATTCCTACTTCGTTCCTGGTTTTTAGGCATCTGCAACTCTGCAGTGGACGAACCTGCAATGATTAAATAAATACATAAATAAATAAAAAAAAAACGATGTTAAATGTGTCGTGTCATATTAACAGGCTATGTAACCATTTGCCATCAAGAAAACCTCACCTTCTGGTAGGTAGAGTTAGGTAGAGGTAGAGATGTGCTCCAAAGGACTTCAACAGTGTCCCTGAAAACAAAAAAAATATTGCATAAGTGCATAGTTGATCGAGCAGAATGAGTTTATTTTGCTATCATTACTTACACTCAAATAACAAGCAATTCCACATGTAACAATTCATATTCTATTGGCAAATGAGGCATAATCAAAAGAGTATACTTAATTGCAGTATGGTGAACGCTTAACATGGTGATCTACTGCAGCCTAAATATTAGGGTAGCACCGCTACATCACTTGCCACTATCTTAATCAAATGTAAGTTTATTTTCATCACAGAAGTCTCCCCACCCAACATGGTATATTTTCTCAAACACTACCATCTCTCTCCAAAGATCTTAGAGCAGAGCGCACTGCTGTTCCATCTTTGCCTATGAAGCTGGAACGTTACCGATGCCCAGAGTCGCGCTAGTCAGTGGGTTGGGTTGGGACTGGGAGCCTGGGCTTAGTCTGTTGTTGCTATCAGACTTACCACTATGTCACATATTATAGAGCAGTAATAAACTATCAACACTTTCAGGTACGAAATCAGAAACAATCCCTCTGTGGTAAATTTGCCTTCAGCTACGTTTTCATGTAGCTACTGTAGTGCTAATGTCCACTTCAGTCAGCTAGCTAACTTTAATTTACGACATAATAAGCCCACCTAGAGCAAGGGTACATGCTTGATTGAACATCCAAAACAATCCCAATATCCTTGACATCTGAAATACATCTAGATAAATATATATTAATGGGAGACATTTCTCTGTTGATGGCGGAGATTTAGCTCTGGTGATGGCTTATATTAGATCATGACAGCTAGCTAGCTACCTCAAGCACAAAACATACTGTAAACTAGATGTACCGCAGAGCGGTACAAAATATGACCGCCGCCCAGTCCAGCACATGTTTTCCACAAAAAGAAATCACGCTGAAAGGCCTATATGATTCTAACTGTCTCACTAAATTGCATTATGCACACTCAATTCTCACTGGTATCTGCTAGACAACAAGTCCCAAAACATGATTAGTTCATAGATTTCACATGTAAAATTCATTTTATACAACCCCACCTCCATCTTGCCTGTTCATAATTCTGAGAAATTCTTGATTGTTTGTGATATGTTTATGTTATGTGTGTGGGTGTGTGTGTGTGTGAGTGTGTGTGTGTGTGCGTGCTTGTGTGTGTGCCTGCGTATGTGCCTGTGCATGGAAGCGTACATATGTCTACTGTGTGAGTATATGTCATACGTATGATTACTGTGAATGTGTGTGTGTGCGTGTGTATCTGTTTGTGCACATGTGTGCACATGAAATGGGTTAACATGACCCCTGGAGGCAAATATACGGAAAAAAAATGGTCATCCTAGGCCCTACAGTTCTCAAGATATTCACAGAGAACTGTGTCTGGCCTAACCTCCTTTCGGGGGGTCCAGTCCAGCGGGGGGGCTACAGATCAAAACGAAAAATGACGGTTCCATGCTATCCATGTGGGGGTACATGCCCACCAAGTTTTGTGTACCCCGGTCTTTTTAATTTTTAATTTTTAACTAGGTGGCGCTATACATGAAATAAGTGGTAATGGGATGGGTTGACATGGCCCCTTGAGATCAACATACAAAAAAAAGGTGGACCTCCTAGGCCCTACGGTTCCCGAGATATTCACAGAAAACTGTCTCCGGCCACCTACAGGCCAGTTGGTGTATAGTAACATAAATTAATTTATTGTGTGGCCCCCCATGAACGGAATTCCACGAAACTTGGTGTGCATTCAGAGGGTGTCATAATGATCCTACACTTCCAATTTCGTGCAGTTTTGACTATGTTAAGTCACAGATACCTGCGATTACAACACCTCATTTTTACTTTTTTGTGTTTAACTAGGTGGCGCTATACATGAAATGAGTGGTTATGGAATGGGTTGACATGGCCCCTTGAGATCAACTTACAAAAAAAAAATGGTCCTCCTTATTATGACCGCTTCGCTGCGCGGCGGTCATAATAATCATGCAAAACATACAGTATCTTGCTCGTTTTTCTCCTCCTCTGTCATTTTCTTCGTTCTGTTTTCGGCACCAGAGAGATACGTCCTTTTTTGTGACTTGTCTTAACATTACCGTCTCTTCCGATTGTTGAACTTGATGCAGTGTCTGCACGAATTGTATATGCACCCGAGGTGTCTACTTTATGCGCGTGACTCAAAGGCTGGCAGACACAGTAGCAGTAGGCAGGCATATTGATCATGAAATCATAATTTTCTTGATTTGAATGATAATTGTTTCATTTATTCATTCATTGATGTCACTTGTTTACGTTATTTATTATGTAAAAAAACAAAAAAAAGAAACTCGATTGGGGGCCCCCTGGTGGCCAGGAGGCCCCAAGCAGCCGCTTAGTTCGCTTATGCCTCGGGCCGGCCCTGTCTAGCGCACACACACAGCCCAACCACATCAAATACAAACAAGGGGGGTGTCGCAGCTGATAACGGTAACGTTGTCAGGGACAGGGGTAGTATGCCTAGACATGGACTTATCACTATTTTGATCCTCGTTTTGAAAAAAGTGGACAGGGCGCCTGCAGGAATGAATGCGATGGTACGCACACACCCACCTAATTTTCTACGCTTTGATAATATTTGTCCCGGTTAGGTTCCTGCATTGGTCAGTTAAAAAGTAGCCTACATACTGTGGTAGGCTAATAACATCCACATGCAATATCTTTATAACAACGCCTACCAACAACGCCTATTTATTTGGACAACTTTGTATAGCCCTATAAAGGCTAAAATTACCTAGTTTTGTTCTAGCGAAGGCTACGTTCACATATGGCTTTAAACAGTGGTAATGCTAGCCTAACGTTTTGACAAGCAATAATCTTGCCTACCTTGTGCTTGCGGCTTGCCCATTTGAAATAGGCCTAACTCCTCTCGCTTTGCTGTCTCCATCCTTTCTGTTTTAGTTGTTTAAAAAAAGCGTGTTATATCCATGATGAGTCTCGAGTTAATGAATTAGCTTATAACATTGTGTGCTGATAACCAGCATAGATAGTAATAGAAAACAACAAGCTAGCCTACAACTTCTGTAGCATGCCTGTGTATCTCTCCTGCTCAATCAAAAGGTGCGCGCGTGCATAGTTCTGCATTAAGTTGATTTTGATAACGTTACAAACTTTACTTTACAGAAAATTGTAAATAGCCTACTGGCATGCAGTTAATGGAATAGGCTACTGTGCAGAGTTGAGAAGTAATGGTAGCCTAGTAGCCTGAAGTTCGGAATGGCACCCACGCTAGTAGCCTAGGCCAATTTGGTGTGAATACATGCACACAGGGGGAATTCTCTCTCGTTGAGTAGCCTGGCTGATATGCACAGTGCGTACGGCCATGGTTTTGGCGCGCCTTACTGACGATGATACACTAGTAAATGTCTAATTTACTAATTGTCTCATGCGAAGCCATTGTTGTCTGTGATAGCATGCATTGATACGGGCAAAGACAGGTGACGATAAGACACTTGTTTTCTTTTTTAAATGTCCCGCGCCGGGGCCCCCTAGTGGCCGGGGCCCGGGGCAGCAGCCCCTTTGCCCAATGCCCAAACGCGGCCCTGACACACACACATACACACACACACACACACACACACACACAAATACACTATCTAATACTGCATTTCATTTTATTTCATGTATTTATTGATATTTATATCTTCATTTTAAGCACACTCACACACACAAATGCACTATCTATGCATGCCAATGAAGCCTTTTGAATTTTAATGTTAATTTGACATTTGATTTTGGGTTTGTGTATTTGTATGTGTATGCGAGTTTGCATGTGTGTGTGAGTGTGTAGGATAATTACGGGACAGAACATTAAGCA
>NW_027468664.1:28964462-28979462 GCF_046254945.1 Alosa pseudoharengus | reverse complement strand
ATGTAATAATTTTGTTGTGCAGTAAAATGTCTCATTCAGCAACAAACAAGCATTTTTGCCAACTGGTCACCTGATAAACTAGTTAGATAAAGCTAGATAAAGTTTTACGCTGTAGCCCAAATCAATGATAGATAACGTGACGACCACATACAAATAATTTTGGTAGATTTTGCAAATTTATGTGTTAAGAAGAATGTTTTCTGTTGTATAGTTTTTGTTAGGCAACATGTATTAACACATTCATTTGTGACAGAAGAAACGGGAAGTTCCCTATTACCTGTGAAAAATGCCCATCTGCATTCATGTAATGACAACAGTCAGTAGCCCACTATAACTCCTTCTCGTACTGTTTGGTCTCTTTATTGTCTTACAGATCAAGTAAAATCGTACAGTTTGCCCTCTAAGCCCAACGTGTAATAATTTTGTTGTGCAGTAAAATGTCTCATACAGCATCAAACATCTAAGCATTTTTAGCCGACTGGTCACCTGATAAAGTTTTACGCTGTAGCCCAAGTCAATGACGGATAACGTGAGGACGACCACATAGGCTACAAATAATTTCGGTAGAGTTTGCAAATGCAAATCTTTGTGTTAAGACGAACATTTTCTGTTGTATAGGTTTTGTTAGGCAACATAAATTAACACATTTTGGTCTCTTTATTGTCTTAATTGTATATTGATTTACTAATTGCAGCACAAGTCAAATTTCATTCAACATGTGTGTGTAATTTGTTTTTATAATTAAGTGTTCCACGTGCGCTAAAAAGTGCCCCCCCCCCCTGAGCACCTGCCCCCCAAAATGTCTGTGCACGCCACTGAAGATAGTTTTGACTACAAAAAATGTTTTGTAGCCATTATGCAAAAAATAACTCAATGGTGTGTAGCTATACAGTAGCTCAGATACACTGGTATCCCTTCCTAAACACACACACGCACACAGACATACACAAACACAATTGGTCATTCCATCACACACACACACCGCTCCATTACTGGCCTTAAAAGGACATAAAAAAAAACTAAAATAATATTTGGAGCCATTATGCAAGAAATAACTCAATGGTGTATAACTATAGCTGATATACACGCACATATACACATGCATACACTCGTACTCATTCCTAAACAAACACACACACACACACACAGTTGGCCATTTTCTCTCGCTCTCTTTCTCACACACACACACACACACACACACACACACACACACACACACCATTCCATTAGTGGTCTGAAGGTACACCATCCAGGGCCATTGTCCAGGGGGTGCATCCTCTCCCCCAACTATAGAGCTCCGGGAGTTGAGATGTGGCAAGCCTGCAGACAAACATACTGCATTACACACACACACACACACACACACACACACACACACACACACACACACACACACACACACACAGCATCTCACCTGTAGCTGTGCTGAGCAGCAGGGTCACACAGAGACAGACCTTGAGTCTCATGTCTGCAGTCTGCTGGATCCCCCCAGAGCATAGGTGTTATATATGCGATTACCAAAACCCACGCACATTCATGATTCCCATATACAATATGTACACACACACACACACACACAACTGCACATGCACACACACACGCACACACACACACACACACACACACACATAAACACACACACACACACACACACACACACACACACACACACACACACACACACTGTCCCTCATCAGAAAGTTGAGATTTATACAAATGCATGCACATAGATGCATATCCATGCACATAGGCACAGACCTATTTCTTAAAAACATCACCCTTTGTAATGTTGCATAATTATTAATCTCTTAACTGCTTCAGATAGAATAATATAAGAGATGTGTGTGTCAAAGACAAAAGTGGGGAGCCTTTAAAACCACATATCTCTCTCTGACATATCCCTCATCAGACGGTTGAGTTATATACAAATGCATGCATACTGTATAAATGCACATGCATGCACATACATGTAGGCACTGACCTATTTCCTAAAAACATGACCCTTTGTAATGTTGCATCTTGCAGAATCTCTTAATTGCTTCAGATAGAACAAGTTAAGAAATTTGTGTGTCAAAGACAACAGTGTGTCAAAGCTGACTTGTGGAGTCTTTAAAACCACATATCTCTCTCTGTCTGACATCTGTCTTGTTTCGGTTCTCACTAAAATAACTGACCACATTACCCCAATTCTCTTGCACTGTCTTCCAGTAAGTCACAGAACTAACTTTAAAGTGCTACTACTTGTTTATAAAACACTAAATGGAGCAGGACCTTTTTACCTATCAGACATGTTTCAGCAGTACACAACATCTAGACTTCTCAGGTTTCAGGAGAAGAACCAGTTAGTAAAACCTGCTATTAGAACTAAACATGGTGAATCAGCTTTTAGCTGCTATGCAGTTCAGCTCTGGAACCGACTTTCAAATGACATCAAATAGGCCCCAACTGAAGCCAAATCTAGACTTAAGACCAAACTGTTCTCAGAAGCCTTCTGCTAACTGACCAAATGTAGTTCCTGTAAAATTCTGAATCTGTTGTTGAATTATTCTACTATATTTGTTATGTTTTCCTTTTAATTATTCTTTAATTATATCATACTTTGCTTTTTAAACTATTCTTTAACTATTAACCTTTTATGCTTTTATTTGCTATTACTCTTTGCTTTTGTTTCTGTAAAGCACGTTGGATACCCCTGTGTATGAAATACGCTATATAAATAAACTTCAATTACTTGACTTGTATGTGTGTGTAAGTGTGCGTGGGTTTGCATGTGTGCGTTTGAGTATGAGGGTGTGGGATATTGCATATGTGTTTGTGTGTCTGTATGTGTGTGTGTGTGTGTGTGTGTGTCTGCATGTGTGTCTGCATGTGTGCAGGGTTTGCATATATGTTACTGTAGCAGGGTAAGCAGGTCCTGCTCTCTGTTGTCTGTCTCTCACTAATTACCATGATTGACAGACCCGCCCAGTCATTAGCCTTTCAATGATATATTGGCAGGCAGGTGCTTCCTGTGAGAGCACTCCTGCCTTTTCCCCTTCCGGGGACCTGATCATGGTGTTGCAGTGAAATGCACTGGTTTGGCTGACTGGTTGGCATCCTGATGGGCTGCTGTACAGCCAAGTGGCGTCAAGTGGGCGACGTGATTTGTTCAGTTTGGACAGGGCTGGTCCCTCATAGGATTTTATTCTGTGTGGCTTGAAGGTAAGCTCCTTCACTCTGATGCTCACCTACTCGCCGGTTTTTATCAAATAGTTAAAAGGAGTAACTATAATATTTCTATTTTTATAGAGACAGCACATTTGATCATTGAAGATTGGCCACCTGGTGCATTACCTGCCATCACCAACGGGCTGCTGTTTTGTCTCTGGATGTTATTTTCTTTTGTGCAACTGTTGTATTTTGTGTTATTTGTTTGTCCCAGTTCAGTACCACTAGAAACATGGGGGCTTGACTGGTGGTCACAGTCTTTAGTTTCACCTGGTGTGCCTGACGTGAATTTTCGTCACTTGTTGCAGTGTGAGTTGTGTTGAAGTGTCATAACTTATATGCAGTGCAGTGTAAATTGTGTGCACGATAGCTCTGTCTCTCTCCCTCTGCTGTTCCACCAGTGATCAAGCCCCTGTCCTGTGTATTGTTTTTATGTCAAATTCTGTAGCTCCATTTGTATAATAAATAGATATATTTTTATAAAAACACGTCTCTGTCTAGCATGTGACGAACCTGTGTTGCCAATTAGCAAGGGTGTGTGTGAATTGGTGACTAATTTCCTAGTGGTGACAAACACCCTAGGTGGCGTAGTCTGCTACTACTTTCCCCTTTTGAATCTGCCACATTACCATCTTTGCAGTAAGGGTTAGATTCAGTTAAAGGGGTGATTGGATGAACAGAGTTTACCTTGTTCTGTGATGCTAACACAGAAAGTATGGTCAGTCCAGTCCAAGTAATGCTCAGATGTTATTTCACAACCCTGCAATTAGGCTGGAGAATGAAACGATCCATTTTGGCAGATTTAGCGCCCCCTCATAGTTTTCTTGACATCCACATAAATAATTAATTAATTACCTTGCAGCCAATGACTTCATTTCAAGATCTGCTTATATGCTCCAAAGTTTAGCCTACTGTAGCAAATCAATAGCCCCATGGCAACTCACATGGAGTCATGTATGATTGAGCCAGAATTGGAGAAGGGATCAAATACTAAGGAAGGACCAGTGCCCCAAAGATTAGAATTAAATGTGTTTGACTGTCAAGTATCCTATTGTTCCTTAGTAGGCCAAGGTTTCTCTACGGACACTTCATCCTAGGCACAAATCACAACCCCCAAACATTCACTACCCCAAACATTCACTACCTGTCGCTCTAAGGGACCGTTCGGTATTTATGGAATGAACCACCGGAGGAAAATAGGGGAGGGTCATGTCTTTTTATTCTTTGTTGAGGGGAGGGTCACCCAACTTTTTTTAGTCTAGGAGGGAGGGTTACCCAACTTTTGTATTCATGAAAACACCAAAATTTGTGCTGTCGCCCAGGGCCTCTGATGGATCTTGCACCTGGCCAAAGATGACATTAAGCGTTTATTCTTCATTAACGCCTAGCCTAAGCAAAAAGCTTAACGTAGCTTACTGTCCTAAAACAACGATCAGTTATCACCAAATGTCTCTCATATTGTTCCTCATAATTACTAAGAACCTTCAAAAATTTTTGCATGAAGTCATATTCGGCCTATGAACTTTACCAGGCCCGTCGCTAGAAGGCAAGCAAACCAAGCAATTGCTTGGGGCCCCGAGCTGGCCAGGGGCCCCAAGACAACGACTGGTAAAGAATAAAATGCAACGACAAACTGTGAGCGCCCCTTTGATAGTCAGTGAAGTGCAAGGACACTGTTACCGGCAATACCGGGATCCCCCTCAAGGGGGCCCCTCTCAGTAGCCGCTGACAGCAGCCAGCCAGCCAGCCAGGTTTGTGATCTCTGCTGCCGCGAAAATATAAAACAGGCAGTCATAATGAAGCGGAGTTATGCGTCAGCCAGATCAGCCAGAAAAGAAAGAAGAGAAAGGAAGAGGATGACAAGAAAAAACAAGATAGTGGTAAGTAATAAATTACACTGGATAAAATAGCTCTACTTATAATGGTGTAATGTCGCAGCAGGAAGGCTAGCCTAGCAAAAAAGGTTTATGTTAACTACCTGCCTGACGGCCCATGCTGCTTGTAACAAACTAGAACAGTTAGCGCAAGTTTTTTTCCGAACGGACGGAATATGGTTACATACAGTAATATGTTTATTAACGGGATAAGGAAGACGCAGATCTGTTCCAGAATCACTGTTTATCGTATTTGATGACATAACATTGCTATAGCTTTGTAGTAGGTTTTGATGAAAGTGGCATAGCTTCTCTGCTATACTAACTATTCGACCGTGATAATCTATTTACCAAATGGGGGTTAGGAAAACCACACGATAAATTCCGTGCATCAAAGCAGACTGGACGCCAGCTGTTTACTGTCTTTAAAGCACCAGGTGCGTCTGTCTAATTCTCAAACAGCAGAATGCTTAAATGCTATGTTAAGCTACAAGTAGGCCTAGGTTAATGTATAACATTAGCTTGGGATGTTTTTACAGTAAGCATTGGTAGTTGTGAAAGCAGCTGCATCCCTTCTAAATATCAAAATATGGAAATGCTAACATATCTTTTCTTTCTCCCTCAAGGTGCTTTGCTTAAATTTCTCAGCCCTCAGGCTCTTCCTAAGGATACCTCCACTGATGAAGGTAGAGTGAATTTCTCTCACTGAGCTGAGCTGTTAATGACCTTTTCCAATATGCTAACAGTGAAATGGTCAAACGTACTTCACAGGTAATTTCAGTTTTTTTTTTCAATTATCTTCCCAGGTACACCATCAACTTCATCCTCCATTCATGAGGAAGGAGCTGACATTGGATTTTATGGTATGGTGGCGTTTTTGCAAATGTTCAAAATGTTCAAAACTAATGCACAGTATATATATATGCAACAGCAGTATTTGCACTATCAACATTTTTTATTTATATGCTGTGGTTCCTGTAGGCTTAGCGTGCGGTGGTGGTGGGGGGGCCTCCATGTCGATTTTGCTTGGGGCCCCCAAATTCCTTGAAACGGCCCTGAACTTTACGCTACCTGACGTGACAGGATGTTTCTTCAATCTCCTTCGCTGAGGCTATAGAAAAGGCTTAACGTCCCAAAACAACGATCAATGATCAAATTCCTCCAAATGATCTAATTGCTCCTCTTAACCATCTATAAAAATCTAGCCCGACGTTTTTTTCTTTTTGAGCACATCCGAAGACATAGCCTAGGCTACGCACTGGACCAATAATTCCAAAGGGGATACTAGCCTACACTTAAAACGTACAAAGATTGAACGAACCTTCCCGAAAATTGAAATTGAGATCAGTAACTGGCATCGGGTGAACGAAGCTTTTCTATGTCAATGTCAATGTCATTTATTTGTCCAATGGTAGCCTACAGACCAGTGTCCATAGTGCACAATGTATCAATAGTTTGAATGTCATGTGTGTTTCCAGTGGCGCAAAAAGTGGGTATGCGCTATATGCGGCGCATAGGGGCGCAGCACCATGGGGGCACCAAAGCAATGGTAAAAATAATAATAATAATAAGAAGATATTTGGTATATTCTATATGTAGCTACTGTTGTACGCTTCTAAATCATTTCTGCATTTCCTCAATGTTAAAGGAACCATATGTAAGATTGTGGCCAAAACTGGTACTGCAATCACTTTCAAATTACTGTAGAGCGGTGTATCCCCTCCCCCTCCCCTCTGACTGGCAGAGCTGGCAACCCGGATGCCGAAACACTACTGACTTCGTGATTAGTACATAGGTGGAGGGTGGCGCATCAGGCCAAAACACAACATGACATGACAAAACACAACATCAACATCAGTTGAGGGCTGCAACCACTTTTTAAAATGACAATATTGCTGGACTGCTGTTGTCAGTGATATAAGTATTTGAAATGAACATGATTTCTTATTGTCTAGTGACATGCCAGGGCCATTTCATGATTAATTGAAATACATTTCTTACATACGGTTCCGTTAAATAACATTTTAGAGGACTAACAGGCTAGAGTAGGCGCCCTATTTCATAAGATTCTATCATAGAATTTTGACATAGAAAAGGGAGTGGGGGCGCCGTGAGCGCTGAGTGAGCAGGTACGAGTAGTGAGTTTTCGTCTATGGAAAAAGATGGATACAGCAAAAAAAGCTGTCGAGGGCTAAACATAGAAAAAGAAAGAGGGAAAATGAGATGGCATGTCAAGGGATGTGACAGTAGTTAAATAAGTGGATGGTGAAAAGCAACAGGTAGGATTTAAAGTGTGACGTCTGTGCTTGGAGGCTTGCAAATATTCATGTTAACAGACTAACTAGCATTTGCTAAGCATATGTCGATTGAAACATAACCTATTCCATTAAGATAGCTAGATGGCTACCATGCTCATTCTGAACTTTTAATGGCAAACTGCAAATATAAATGTCACGTTAGCAACAACTCATTACATGTTTCCATTTCCTAACAATCCTAATATTAATAGCTTAATATTGTGCTGATAATATGGCAAACAAAGGCTAGAGTTGGATCAGCCTTATCCTTTGTGAGCAACAGCTGGCAAAAGGACATTATAAGAACCGTTTAGACTCTCTTATAGTGGCAATGCACCACTTAACAATACTTCAAGTTCAAATTGGCAGAATTTCTTAAAAAATAATAATTTACACTAATAGTGTAAATTATTGGCCTTTTGTTTTACTTTAGTTGTTTGTGTTTTTTTTTTTGGGGGGGCACCAATTTGCTGTTGCATACTGTACCCCTCAAAAAATGGGTAGCTGCGCCCCTGCTCTTTACACTTATTTGTTACCGTTTCGTCGTTACTTTTGCTGGACAGTGGATGGTTTCAGTGGTTCATCAACACATGAACTCTATTGGCTATAACCGCACTATGTTTGCCAGATCGGGTTGATGTTTCTGATGAATGGAGGGCATGATTTTGAAGTTACACATTCTGTAAAGTGCCATGAGACATGTGTAATGTTTTGGCCCTCTATAAGTGAAATTAAATTGAAAATTGAAATTCAAGATTCACAGCGCACTGATCCTGTTCCCTTTAGTAGTACAGTGATTCAAGTAGTTGGAAGCCACTGAAAATAGAGTGTATTGAATTCAACACCGCAGTGGCTGTTATTGACAAATTTCTGGGGTCTGGAAGCCAGCAGGAAATCTCATTCAAGTCAATGGAGCGTTCTACTAGCATTGTGAAGAGCCGTATAATAAGTTATCTTAATGAAGTGTAAGTAGATTGGGAACAAAATAGAACATTCAAGCATTGTTTTTGTTTTTCTTGTTGAATGGGTCTATACCAGCAGGAGTTGATTGATGACATTTTTTGGCCTAGCATCTTGGTACCTGCCGACCTTGCAGCGAGCAGCCATGCTTTACTGATCACAAACATTGACCACCTCAAAAAGTGCTAAAAGTGATCAATTATTGGCTCTGAGGATGGAAAAAAACACTTGCTCTCTGGACTTCTGCCTACAGTGCAGCAGAACTGGGGAAGGTCAATAATTTGATTAGGCGCTGACTGAGGCTGTCGTGATGACTTGGAGCTGAGAGAGGGAGAAAGAGAAAGATAGAGGGGGGGAAGAGATAGAGAGAAAAGAAATTGAAGAAAGAGAGAGAAAATTAGTAAGAGAGACAGTAGATAGAGAAGAAAGAGAATGAAAGAGAAAAAAGAAAGAGAAGAAAAAAAAGAGACACTCACTGTCTAACAGCAAGGCCCTCTCATCTGCCTCTCCCATCGCCACTGACGTCCTGTTGGCTCACATCAGCGCCTCTACCCTTGAGCACGACATGCTGGGTAATTGTCACAGGGATGTTCTGCAGCTGGAAAATCGAGGGTTTTCAGGCTCTCATGTCGTCTCATCTCGTCTCGTCTACTCTTCTTCTTTTGTCGCTTCTCCTCCTCTGCCAGGCAAAGGTAATTTTGTCATACAAGTCCCCGTCCTGATAGGAGATAAAGAAAAGATGAAAGGGGAAAGGGATGTGTGAGGAGGAGGAGGAAGAGGAAGGGGGGGGGGGGGGGGGGGGGGTTTGTGTATTCGTGAAGATGGTTCAGGAAGTGGGAAGTTAGCAGACGTCTCTAAACAAAGTGCGGCCAATCAGATAGGGAACTCCCTTTTCCTCTGCAAATTACCCCAGACAGCCACCTGCCAGAGCAGGGAAATCTACTGGGCTTCTATGATCTTAGGGCAGTTTATTTGAAGGATGTCCAATGTCCAATTTCCCCCCCCACTGTCATGTGAAAGCATTCCAGGGATCACTGGCCTTTTGGGATCAGCTGCTTTCATAACGATTTTCTTCATAGGTGAACTAGAACATCTCTAAATTAATGTGTCTGGCTTTTGATGAATGGAAATCTTATGCACGGTATTGACAGCTTGATTGATTCATTGCCATTCCTTGAATGACAAACAAGGCATTTTTGTCTTTGCCATTGTTTTTTTAAAGCAACACCAAAGAGTTTTTTGTATCTTAATATAATGTTTCCAAAATCGTTTCAGTGGTTCATCAACACAACAGGGTGAACGACACTTCTGCATTCGCTTCGCGGCCCTCTATTGGCTATAACCGCACTATGTTTGCCAGATCGGGTTGATGTTTCTGATGAATGGACGGCATGATTTTGAAGTTACACATTCTGTAAAGTGCCTTGAGACATGTGTAATGTTTTGGCCCTCTATAAGTGAAATTAAATTGAAAATTGAAATTGAAGATTCACAGCGCACTGACCCTGTTCCCTTTAGTAGTACAGTGATTCAAGTAGTTGGAAGCTACTGAAAATAGAGTGTATTGAATTCAACACCGCAGTGGCTGTTATTGACAAATTTCTGGGGTCTGGAAGCCAGCAGGAGCCTCAATGTTATATGAGCCTCATTGCTCGACTATAAATAACACATGCAAATTGTGAATCTGAGCAAAGAGCACTGTTGGGGGCAACAGGAGACGACCGCCTCAAGTGCTCTTATCGACAGCCTAATCTATTTCGAAGGGAACTTAATGCCACCCAAAGAATAGCTGGGAGACACAGGTCTGACAGTGCTCACTGGAGGTAGATAATAATAGGGCCTTAACAGATTAACTCAGAGTGATTTGTTGCCCTGGCCAGGCGAGGTAGACACCGGCGGAAATGGAAACGGGTGTCGGCTGGGGTGATGAATGGGGGGTGATTCGTTTGCATGCATAATTGCAATTATCCCACCGACAGTCTTGCCCCCTCCTCTCTCTCTCTCTTTCTTTCTCTCTCTCCTGCCCCCAACCTCCTCAGCTGCCTACCCCCTGGGTATGAGTTAATCTCCAAATTCTACCATGTCACAGTTTCTATCTGGGATACTCATGGTAGTGAGTAAATAAGTTGACATTTCCTAAGAGGTCATTCTTCATCAGATCATTTTAATTGGAGTTGTGCATCTGAGGCACAAATTAAAAATTCAAAGCTTAAAAACATTAAGGAGTCTGGCTGGTTTTACAGCTGTCTCATTATACTAACACGTTATTCACTTACAGGGCCAAGTTCTCCCTGTTGAGCTGTTTGCTGTCCCACGTTACACAGAGAGTAAAATAAAAGCACACATTACATTTTCAGAGGAGTTTAGAACAGAAAAATGATTAATAAAGTTGTGTAATGTTATACTGTTTCAAGTGACAGCTAGGCTGTTAAATTTATTTTCAGAGTAGAACAACTTTTCAACACTGCAACACTGTGTAATTTGCAATTTGCTACATTCTGATATGTTTTCATACACAACTACTTCATTTGATGTGTGAAGGGCAGATGGACCAGACTTGTCTTCTCTCACTACCTTCTCTCACTAGAACACACCGTGTGATATTAATTAGTCATATTGACTGTATGCCTAATATCACAAAAAGATGCATGCTAGCAGGATTTCAGCAGTGTCAGCTGGGCTGTTGGTGTTTGAAAGGGGTTGCTTTTTTGGGTTCATGCTTTTTAGGTAGTTACAACAGATAGCTATAGACAAGAACTTTATAATGCTGTGTTGATGGTTCTAATATAAGAACCAGACTGATTCTTTGAATTCTTTTTCTGTACTGAGCCAATTGTCAAAAGAGGTCAGAGATGGTTTTACATGAATCTTCATTCCCTCAGGTGTGCCAGATAAAAACATCTGAAGTTTCACCCAAATAAACCTCTATTTACTCAATGAGTGCATGTTCTCACACACACCCCTAAGTTCAGGCTTACTGTACACTGCAAGCCAGAGTGACTCATTGTTGATCTCTGACCTCTGTGTGTGTGTCTCCTCTTCACAAACCACCTGTCATCTTGTCTCTGATAACGATGATGATGTGAGAAGTTCACTTCACTTCGTTCATGTCGGACTGAGATCACATCTGCTGGGGAGTTGAGTGGAGGGTGATTGGGAAGGGGGTGGGGGGTTGAGGGGTGGAGGGGGGCATGACCCCCTGGGGTCAACAGCAGAGTTCGTAGTTGCCATCATTACGGTGGACCAGAAGAGGATCCTGGTCTGTCTACACTTGGAGCTCAACGTACTGTTTCGGGAGTTCGTTGGTTGCCATGGAGACAGACCTCAGGATCCCGAAAAACCAATTAACAGAGGGGATGCTGAGAGCCCCACCTGTCAATCAGTCTAACCCAACAGAGGAGGAGAGAAGGAGAGAGCAGCACTGCACTGCGTTCAAGTTTTCACTGTCAACCAGGAGTAATAGTGTGGGCACCACTTGCCTATATGCCACACACTTCCTGGAAGGTTTTTAAATCTGCAACATTTCAGATGGACCATCACCTGCATCACCGTTTTAGCGCACTTGTTTACACAGACCCAGCTGGATTTTACACCTAGTGAATAAACATGTTAAAATGCTGAAGGATTTATGTGTGTGTCAAAGTTGAATAAAGAGTTGCTGTTGGGGGGTACAAAAAGTAGGAAGTTGGACTCATCTGATTCTTATGTTTTTAATCCACTCTCAACAAAGTAATGGGTCTTTAGGAAAATGGTGGAAGGTTTGACCCCTGAAAGATTTCTATCTATGGGACGAGGTACATTTCGGTACACTGCAGTGAGGTGCCATTGCTGCTGGTAGAATTCCCGGAAGTGGTGAGTGTACCCTTGTCTCAGGTATGTTCTGACGTTTGGGGTGTATAATGTGAATATAGAATGCCTGGTATTACACCACTTAGCTTTGTTGTTCTGACCAGGAACATGAATCTTTTCATCACTTCTCAGAGAATTAGGTACCCTCTTAGTGCTGAATGTGTAGCCAGTACATTGAAACTACAATCGAAATTCGTATGCTGTGTTACTTTAATTTAGTGTGGCTGCCCAATGCACTGTAACCCCCTTGCTATCATAATGATCGAGCAACAGTTGTGCTACTGCTCCACTGAACCTCACAGCTTCCTCATTCAGCATTCATAAAGACCCACCTGAGAGAGCTGTATGGCCATCAAACATTCATCATATCAACCAGACTTACAGAGAGGAGGAGAAGAAAAAGACAAGAGGAGGAGGATGATGACATAAAGACAATCCTGTACACTTTTGGAACACACTGCAAAAGATAGATCTTTATTTATCCCTGTGTGTTACAGTAGAAAGAGAGAGAGAGAAAAAAAACAAACGAGTGCAATGACATCTCCACCTGGACGGAACATTATACACAGCCATTAGAATACACACAAAAAAACAAAATAAGGGATCGAGTGATCAAGTTGGACACCCCACCCACCCTCCAAACCCCACCCCTCACTCCTTTGTTTAAGTTCCTTGCACTACTAAACAAAGCACAAGAATACTGTTGATTCACTGTAAGGCAACTGTTACCACCACTAACTCATAACTTTAAGAACAAGAGTGATTGTGTGTATATTTGTGTGTGTGTGTGTGTGTGTGTGTGTGTGTGTGTGTGTGTGTCTGTTGGTGCTTTCCTTTCAAGCATAAGAGGAAACGTTTTGGGCCACAATCTATATTAAGTGTCCTAAAATACAATGCACTTTTTACATTGGTACATAAGTACATGTAAGGTAGGTATAGAGGGTTAATACCATGTAATAAAAGCTGAAGTGCTTTTTATTACTTTAGTAGGTACACTGTAGTAAGGACAGTTAGCATAAATGGTGTCCAGATTTTGTACTACCTAGCACTTCAAACTTGTCAACAAAAGCACTTAACTAATGCAAAGTCCCTGAACTGTGATACTGAATGCCCAGTGAGAATACTTCCTCATTTAACCACTCTGTCTCTTTAATTACTGATCATTACTGATCCATTATGCCATCCAATAAAACAAATGAAGGGAATTAAGATTTAACTTTCAATTTTTCAACAGATGTTATATTGGGATTTATATGTTCTGCTTTTTAAATATATGTTTATTGCTGGATCTGTCTTCCACATAAAAAGTAAATTTCCCCAGTGTAAAATCAAGTAAAGCCGTATCTTATCTTAAATGGCAAATGCCCATGAGGGTTCTTAAACCTGTTAAGACTAACTCATTACCTGGACACTTTTAATCAGATTACGGAATAACGGCTTAATCGGAATAAAAGTTCTCACATAAACACCTAATTTTGAATAAAAATGGCTGATCCGATCAGAATTTTAATCGGAATGAAAGAGGTGGTACTGTATATTCACCATTGCAGATGGCATGGATTTTTCAATTGGAATAGTTCATTTGGAATGACAAAAAACTGTCCATGTAAATGTGGCTGCTGTTTCATCGTGTTTTATGATGGGGTGGGGGGGTTAAACAAAATTCCTTCTCACAAGCCATCAACAGCACAGATGAGCTGACTGAGCATAGAGAAACACAACACAAGTATGTGCGTTATTGCGCATTATTGGCTTTGCTAATAGCCTACGAAACTGGCTACCTCGTTGTTTTACCTGCTAGACCCACAACAAATTCAGTTCTGCAGTGAAGAAGAAGAGGGACTTCAAAAACAGAGGTACAACAACTGACGTGTTTCTACACTCTACTGTTTTCTTCCCTATCTAACAAAGGTGCACTAAGGAACTCTGCGTTCTCTAACTAATACCTTCAAGAAAACAAGAACAGCGGTCCCTCTAAAATCAAGTTAGCCTGAAATGGCAAAAACATTCATTCCATGATCCCTGTGCTAGTTCTCATAAACTATTAAATATGGCAGAAATAGATAATGTTCTAACTGCACCTCGTCATAAGTTACTACATGATAATTATATTGCTTTATCAGGTAATTCTGTTTGGCTATAGGTCATGATCTTATCTCTTCATCTCAGTAGTTCAATTTAATATTATAATGTTGCAAGTGTGCAGTATTTTTTTTAGTCCAGGTCTAGGTTCTTTAAAGCCGGGTGATAAAATTGCAGTGTTCTAAGGGAGCATCAAATCAAAGGTTCTTGGCTGCTGAAAGGAACCATTTTGCTTTGAATAAAATGCTTGATGTGGAAAAGATTCCTCTGAGGTTTATACTTGTATTATACGCTCACCAAGGATCTGCTTTTAATCTTTGATAAGGGCAAAAAAAAAAAAAGAAACCTACCGTTTCTTATCTTAACCAGCCAATATCAGTGACCCATCCAAAGAATGTGCCCTTGTTGTAGTCCACATGGAAAAGATCCATTTCAACCCTTATAACAGTTATAAATAATCCTACTGCTAAGACTTTACAGAGCTAAAACCTGGCTTTCAGCGCAGTGCAAATGAGAAGAACATACCAAAGAGATATTAATAAGCTGAAGCCTCTCTCGCTCAGCCACGGGTGGGTTACCTCAGTCCGTTTGCCTGCTACACACACACACACACACACACACACACACACACACACACACACACACACACACACACACACACACACACACACACACACACAGCAGGGGGGTTAGATAATGTGCTCCTCGGGTGTATTTTTATTCTGAGTATC
>NW_027468664.1:28951962-28959462 GCF_046254945.1 Alosa pseudoharengus | reverse complement strand
CACAATAAAAACTGTCTTCCTTCAACACCATATTTCCTCTGGTATTTTCAGAGAAGATTGAAGCAAAAGAAAAAAAAATCCCATCAGAACAGAAAAGGCAGCGACTGCTGCACGCTATCTTGCATATCTCCAAGTAACCCTCTTTCATCAAAGCCAATTGGGAGAGAAATTATGTGGGATTAGGACCAGATGGGAGGTTCTCTGTGTTGTTCCGCAGCAGGATTTATGATGTGATCTTTAGCACAGGAATATTTGGTTTCAGCTCAGTAATGGGTCTGCATTTTTCAAACCTCTCAGGTGGATACTGTCCAAATTGCCTCACTACCTGGTTTCCATCCCGCAAGAAAAAGAACTATAGTAATACTACAGTAGATTTCTTTAGTGGTACTATGGTAGTATTTTACACTCCTATGGTGCTCCGTGATACCTCAATAATATCCTTACCCTCTATAATGTTTCTATAGTACAGTTTTATAGTTCTTCTAAATCTCCCAAAATACTACAGGATTCCTATAATATCTATAGGCCTAGTATTCCTGTGAGATTACTGTAATAATTTGTCCCAAAATACCATAAGATTCCTACAGTTCTTTTTTTGTAAGGGAAGCTGTGTGCATCTGGCAGAGGGAAGCAGATCCAAGTTCAGCAAAGATACTTAAGTATAACAAATAGACACCAGAGACAGCCATGTTTATGAACTAATCAAAACTGAAGCCATTATTGTTAAAGTGTCACTTTCTCATGGACAGAAACGTTTAGCATGAATGGTATTCCACTGATTCATGCGCACTTTGTGGACAACACAAGACTACCGGATTCAGTTCATGTTCATGATTGATTGAAATCGTTGAGTAGCTTGATTTCCGACTGCCATTGTTGTTGCCCTTTAGCAAGACACTTATCCTTAAGTTGCTCCGGGGAGACTGGCCTTGTAATAATTGACTTCTCTTTGAAAGTCGCTTTGGATAGGAATGTCAATCAAATACATTGATTGGCTTTGGATGAAAGGATCTACAAAATTAATACATTGTGGCAAAAGTATACTTACCACTTTACTAATCCTCTGCTAGAACTGTCACTCGATTCCGTACGAATACTACTTATTGCTGTACTACCATGTCCTAGTCGCACTGTATACTGATTGTTCCCCTTTATAGTAAGTTGCTTTGGATAGGTAATGGCGATCCTGCACACCTTGATAAATTATTCTGCAGGTACAGCTATTTTGCAAGGATAACTTCAAAGTAACAGAACAATGAAAAGCATAACACTGCTTACTCCACGTACGGCAGGTTTATTGATGAACTGACGTTTCAGTCAGGACTGACCGAAATGTCAGTTCATTTCTCATTGCTGTGCCTTTACTTTGTGAAACTTTGCCAGATATTTATAGTAACAGTTTTAGAAGGTTTTAGAAAAGCAATAAGCCACTTCAGTCCGTAGGTTCCACTAATTATACAACAGCTAAGGGGGCTTTTAGGCACTCCGCTAGCGCATTCTGCTCCGCCCCTTACCTGTTACCCTATATTTTTATATTTTGTGGAACCTACAGTCTCTCGGGCTTAATGCTTCAATGTAAAGGTTTATGGCCGTCATCTGTATTACTGTATCAGTAATGAATATTAAATCAGCTTCTCAAAGGTTCTTTTTTTAAATGGTGAAATTGATTTAGATATTTTCAGTTTGCAGCACTTTGGGTGCCTTGAAAAGTGCTATATTTATATTTATATAATTGCAATGTGTTGTTGTACGTTGCTAATTGATGAGTAAAAAAGTAATTTTGATAGCAAGCAAAAGTGCCTAAACGTTCACACAGTATGTGTGTAAGCAACTCTTGGATCAGTTGCTTGTCTTCAAAGTCCATTTTTAGACCTACACCATCTGAGAGGTGAGGATGCCCTCACATCAGCCTCTTCAAAAAGCACCGCAGCTTTGAGGGAGCGCCTCGACATTACACGCCAAATTCCACAGTTCACAGTTCCAGAACCTTTACTCAGGAGCAGAACAGAATGATGGGCAGAGGGAGGGGAGTCTCTGTGTGTGTGTGTGTGTGTGTGTGCGTGCGTGCGTGCGTGCGTGTGTGTATGTGTAGAGGAATATATCGGAACTTTTTTCTCATGCAAAACCCATTACAGTCAAAAATGTGTTCTTTGATGAAAAAAAGACATTAAGTGGATACTTTGAATGAGTGTAAGGAAATCAGATCTGCAGAAGCAGAAGATGGTTCTTCATCAATGGTTCTTCTTTTACGTTAGACCAGGGGTGGGCAACTAATTTCCCCAAGGGGCCACATGACAAACTGGGACTGTTGAGGAGGGCCGGACCCAAAATACCGAACTCAAGTCTGAACTCAATTCTGTTCAATTCTGTTCTGTTCTTGTATAACATTAAGTAAATCATATGGTTTTGTTTACTAGTCGTAAGAACAGATGAAAATGTGAGGGAGACAAAGGAAAAACAGCAATATTTAGTCTATGTCCAGTATTTACTCCTCATTCTCGAAAATGATTTTTTGACATTGACATTTTTTTCAGTTTTCAAAGACTGATATAAAAAAGTACTACAATAGCCTATCTATATAATTAGGCTAGGTCATGAAAATGTGAAGGAGTCAGTACAACCGATAGGCCTGTGCCACCATTTCCTCAGCAATATTTCATCATTAAATCATTACTATTATTTCAATCATTAAATTAACTCTATGCAGAATTAGACTACGAAAATGTGGAGCAGAAAATAGTAGGCTGTCATTAGTTAATCAACATGCACAAAGAAAACTATTTTAAAAATATAGGCTATGTTTTTGCTTTAACTTTATGCACATAACGGTGATTGGTCAACTCGCTCTGTGTGTTGAGCCGGCTGCTTCAAGCAACCTGTGGGTAGTAGCATCATACTAGTTCGCTAACATAAGCTTTGCAAATAAACTCAGACATATTTTGGTTACAATTACGGGGTTATCCGATTGTAAACTGTCTATCTGCCAGTAACGTTTTGAAATGAACACTTCGTATCGTCAACGAGCAGCAGTAGGAGTTCGTTCTAACAACCTTTGCGGTGGTGAGCGACGCAGACATAAGAGACACAAAACTTTGAAAGGTTTACGCCGACGTAAAGGCAACTGCATTGTGTCGACGCAGAAGCATAAATTCTATTCACCAGCACATCAGTGAGGGTGTTTACGTCGTATGCATCCACGCACAAATGTATGGGCGTACAAATAGCAGTCGCTTTCAAAATAAAAACAACAATATTGATTTGCATGCATTATCTCTATGCTAGGCTCTTGACTATTGTTCTTTCACGGACCTTACGCGGGCCGGTCAGGGAAAGCCCACGGGCCGGATGTGGCCCGCGGGCCGTATGTTGCCCATGTATGCGTTAGACACTGAAAACACCACGACAATGAAGCAGTCTGGAATGTCAAAGTCCCATAGGGACGAAGCAGTGGTTGCCACATCCTGCATGCATCTACCTCACAATGGGCTGTACTCTCCCTGAGTAAAGACAGAGGACTTTTCACCTCGCCCCCACCCCCAATCTGGCAACCCTTCCGACTCCAAACCCCCAATCTGGCAACCTCTGGCTCCTGTTTGGCTGGGAGCAGAGACGCCAGCGAGGCGCGAGGCGGCTGGCAGCGTCAGTTCACCACTCCCCTCTGGAGCAGATTAGTTCATGTGGCACACACCTGCTTACCCGCTGCGCCCGCCTGTTTGCCCCCGAGCCCTGCCTGGGCACTCGAGCACAGGTGATTTGGAAGGCAGTGGTTTGGTTCACCAGGGCTTGGCGAGTGGAGTCAGGGTTTAGCTCACAGGTGCTAACTGGCTCCATGCTGTGTTTTTGCTACAATGTCTATTTTCCACCCGGGTTGTGCAGTAGTCGTGTTACTTTTTTCTGTTAAATAGTTTCAAAGCATATTTTATCGTTATCAGTGATGGTGTATACTGAATGGAGCCATGTTATCCATCATTTTATACGAGTATATGGTGGCAAAATAAAGATGAAGACAATGTTTTTTTCAGTTTTGGGTAATTTACTGTATGCATTTACAGATATTTCCATTCGATTAAATGAATGAAATTAAATGGAAATACTTGAGTGACAGAAAGAGATTTATTCTTTCTACTCAAAATTAAAAACCTGTACAAATAACATATGCTGTTACTGAATATCTTTTTCCTGAATACAGAATTTGCTTGGAATAATAGATCTACTCTGTAGACCATGTCATAATCTATTCAATTGTCATTCTGTGCAAATTAATATTTTTTAAGCTTTTAGTGCAAATAACTTTATCATTAATATTATTATCTCATATTATAAATATGAATCTAGTCAAGCATTAGAAGTAATTTTTAATTCATATATTTTTAGTGTTCTGTTGACTATCTCTCTTTTTGTCTCCTTCTTTCTCTGTCTGGCTCTTACACTTGTCTTTTCATAATTCCCCCCTTCTCTCTCTCTCTCTCTCTCTCTCTCTCTCTCTCTCTCTCTCTCTCTGTTGTTTTCTTTGACATTCTCCTCTTCTGTTATCAACTACACCCTTGTGCAAATGAATGAAAACAAAACTTGAAGAAGGTGAAAGGGCTCAATTCTCCAAAAGAAGAAAATTACGGTCTCTCCCTACCTCTTCAAAGTGCAAAAACACCCTGTCTAGACAAATGGCAAGTAAAGCACCTTTCATTGATCTCTTTAATTTCCCTCATTTCATGTGCATTCATTCTCTTCTGTCTCCGTCATCTATCTCTCTCTTTTCCCTCTCCTTTTCTCTATTCTTCCATTCCCTTTCCACCTTTCTTCACCTCTCACCCCAGTTTCTCACTTTCTATCTATATTGTTCATATACTGTATTTGTTTTCCTTCTTGTTTTCCTCTCTTTTCATTTTCATATGGGTCCGTGCACTTTTGACGGAGAATTACGTCAATTCCGGAGAATTCCAGTGATGTTTCATATAGATCTTTGTTTCTCGAGGTCACGAGTACTGTCGGTACCAACCAAAAAAACAAAAACAAAAAAAAAACTAAACAATCGGTTCTACCTAGCCCCCGAGTTGCTGCAGCCAACAGCTAGAACGGCCAGGCAGCTACAGTGCTACACTTTGGCCCCGTTTTGAGTTTGTTTTAAGTCTTGTGGCACCTGCATTAACACGGCAAATATACACATTGGCAAAAAAAACACTGTTGCATCACATCGGAAACTGGCCATTGTTATGGCATTGCTACAGTATGCATGTATCTCTTGTGTCTGAGTGTCTATGGTGTGCAGAAAGCACAAAGTTACCGCTGCTTTAAAGGACAACCTGTCCGCAAGTCTATGTAATAAAAGGGAATGTAAAATGTCAATTCTGCATTGCCCTGACATTTACAGTAAGTGCTTTCAGCTTCACACCACATAGATGCATTAAAGATACGTCATCAACACGCCCCATCGCTAGATGTGAATCCTACCCTTGTGCTAACCTTGCGTGCCACCCGGAATGACTACAAGGGGGCTGGAAGTGTCAAAATTCTGTCATATTATTGCCACATACAGTACAGCCCAGCTGTTTAGTGTCTAGAAAATATCAGGGGTTCCATTGTATATCTGAAAACAGTTATTATACTGTACACATACACACACAGACACACACACACACACACTCCCTCACCAGGCGGTGGAGGTCTGGAAGGTCATGAGGGTAGGGCTCTGTGGCTCCCCCCGGTGGCTGTGCTGGGAGTGGTGGTGTTGGGTGCCCAGGACCAGGCTGGCCCCAGGCCCCATACCTCCCAGGGCTTCGTCGGCGGCGGCCGTCTCCATGGCGATGGCGTGGTGGTGCCACTGGCTGCGGGCCTTCTTGAGCCAGCGGCCCCCGAGGCCCCACCTCTCCAGGTAGACGCGGCACACCTCGTAGTTCATGGCCGAGTAGTAGAGGAAGTCGAGCGCCAGCAGCACCATGACGAAGAAGCCGTACACCCACACGCCAATCAGCGCCGTGTAGTTACTGACGGAGGCAGGGAGAGAGGAAGAGATGGAAAGAGAAGGAAGGAGAGAGAGAGAAAGATAGATAGAAAAAAGGAGAGAATGAGAGAGGGACACAGGAAGAAAGTAAGAGGGGGGGAGAGAGGGACAGGGAGATGGAAAAGAGAAGAAAAGGGAAGATTGAGAGAGAGGAAGAGAAAGAGAGGGAGACAGAAAAAAGGAGGGAATGAGAGAAGAAGAAAGGCACAGGAAGAAAGATGGGGGAGAGAGAGGGGGGGGGAAGAGAAATGTGGCATTCTTTTATTAATCCAATCTCTACACATTTTTTATATCAACAATCCATTTTGAAACAAATTTCATTCAAGTTCTGAGAAACAAACCTGAAAAAGAAAAGAGAGAGAGAGAGATGAAGGAGAAGAAGGAAGAGAGTGCATAAGAGCATAAAGGAAGACAGAGGGAGAAATGAAGGAAAGGGTGAAAGAAATTTTAAAAAGAGAGAAAACAATGGTTAAAAGTATAAAGAGGCATGCAACAGAGTGATGAAGGGAAGTAAAAGAAAGAAAAGAGTAAAACTGAGAGAGAGAGAAAGAGAGAGAGAAAGAGAGAGAGAGAAAGAGAGCATGAGGGTGTGATAAATGAGAGTGAGTGGGGAATGAACAGACAAAGCCAGAGGAAAGAGCGAGAGAGAAGGCAATTAAGCAGATTTAAAATCACTGGCGTTTAGTGAGGTGTTTGGATGGATTGATAGTTTTTCCCTAAGAGCATCCAGCGGCACAGACACACCAACGATGTTCCATCAGCAGGCCAATTAGAGCATCAGGTTCACATGCACCGACAGCAGCCATGCTAGTGGAGAGGAGTGGAGACGTCTGGCCCTCGTGATAATTAAAACACAGAGAGGGAGAGAGAGAGAAAGAAATGCAGAAATGTACACATAAACACACACACGCACACGGGCAGACAGACAGATACACACACACACACACACACACACACACACACACACACACACACACACATCCCAAGACAATGATGTAGTGAGAGAGAAAACACCTTGTTGGTCATGAAGGGCAATTATCAGCAAGATGAAAAGAAACAGCTCTGAACACTCCCTCCACTTCACACACACACACACACACACACACACACACACACACACACACACACACCATCCCTCCTCACTTAGTATCAATCGATCACATTAGTAGCCAGGTCAGAGCCCTGTGAAGTGTCCCTAATAGCCTTTCCCAGCTATCTGAGATTGCTTTGGCAGGAAGTTCTGGCGACCGTGCGTCCAATGAAGCAGCACCAACTCTCAGGGGGGCCCAGTGCTTTCTCAAGGACCGTCTACAGTGGCCCAGAAGGACCAAACCAAGCCTGAAGTGTGAAATGACTTTTTCACGCTTGCGCTCCGGTGTCTAGCTGACCTCGACAGCTCTTTTCATTCGGCTCAGGGGGACGGAACATCTGCTGAAATTTGGGACACATTGTCAAGGCTGACATTAGCACTGAGGCATTCAGAGGTAAAGAGGGATTTTAGT
>NW_027468664.1:28931962-28944462 GCF_046254945.1 Alosa pseudoharengus | reverse complement strand
TCTGCTTCTGTATATGTGTTTGCCTGCATTTGTGGTGCATGTACCTCTGTTTATTAGTTTTTCTTTGTGAGCTCCATGTGTCTATCTATTATCTGCATGTGTATGAGTGTGTATGTATGAGCATTTCTGAATGTGTATGTGTGTGTGTGTGTGTGGTTGTGTGTGTGTGTGTGTGTGTGTGTGGTTGTGTGTGTGTGTGTGTGTGTGTGTGTGTGTGTGTGGTTGTGTGTGTGTGTGTGTGTGGTTGTGTGTGTGTGTGTGTGTGTGTGTGTGTGTGTGTGTGTGATTGTGTGTGTGTGTGTGTGTGTGTGTGTGTGGTTGTGTGTGTGTGTGTGTGTGGTTGTGTGTGTGTGTGTGTGTGTGTGTGTGTGTGTGTGTGTGTGTGTGTGTGTGTGTGTGTGTGTGTGTGTGTGTGTGTGTGTGTGTTCCAAACGGAGAAGGGAAAAGAAGAAGTCGGGTCAGCTCTGCTCTGTGTAATTAAATATCCTTCATTGATGTTTAATCAGCATTAAAACACCATAGTAGTATATTATCATGAACTATCTGTCAAAAATAAGCCCCGCCCTCTGAAACGTCATAAATCACGTGATAGCCACGCCTCCTTTTTATGCAAATTAGCCATGTGGTTTTTGCCACGTGTTGTTTGTTATTGTTATTGTTTTGTGAGTCATGTGACAGTCATGTGACTGGTGTCAAACAATACCCCGCCCCCCTGGGCATCCATATTGGATGTAGTGTCATGTGACAGTCAGGTGACTGATGTCAAACCCCTGGGCGGCCATATTGGCCCCCAAACCCCCATGTGTGTTTTGTTGTTATTATTATGTGTTATGTGATAAACTTTGTATGAAATGTATAGGAGTGTTAATAGCTGGAAATAAACTTATAGTATGCTACTAGCATAGCCAATAACCTGTTTAGCATGTTGTTAGTGGTTTTGGTTGAAAAATGTGTTAGCTAGACGCTATGCATTGTAATGTAACCTTTATAACTGAAATCATGGTGGTCTTAGGTGACAAAAATGATAGTCTATGATCCCCCTACTTTGTAGGGGTGGTGTTTTGTCCGGGCATGTCTCTGAGTGTATTGTTTGAGACCCCTTTCATGTGGGGGGTCTGCCTACTACTTACGTACACTAGTGATGATCACATTGTAAAAGAACTGTATGGTTTGTCAGAGTTTCTGGTTGGTTTTATGTTCGAATCTAAAATGTATTTCACTCGCATATTTATTCTTCTATTTTTATTTTGTAGCGCCATCCCATGATCTAGCTGGTCACTGTGTTATCAGCCTCGAAACATCTGGTCTCTTGTGCGCTGACGAAAACGATTTGGGAACGACGTTCGGGGGATCTGAATTAGGTGCTGCGACAAGCAGTAAATCTACATCTGGTACAGAACCAGGCCCGGAGTGGGTAATCGGGAGAATCGGGAGAATTCCCGGTGGCCCGCTTCACTTTTGGGCCGGTCGAGGGAAAAATATTGGCATTTGTCACGTTAATCTATCTTCTCTTAAAGTTGGCTACACACGTTCGCATTCTATGCCTAACACCGCAGCCTCTGCATGGGTTGTTCTCCCCTCCCAAGAAAAGTTAACTGGTTGGGTCCATATAGCCCGTCTTTCCTAAAAAGTTTTCTCAGATACCAGCCGGGCCGGCCCTACCGTAGTGATAAGCGTCAGGGAGGATGGATGGTAGAAAGATGCCATGAGGGACTGAAAAGGCCAGGTAAAAAAGACGAAAAGTACTGGAGTGAAATGCTGCCAAATGTGCCATGTTTCCAATGTTCCTGTTTTTGAGGAGGACAGACATAAGTGGCAACTGGTAAAGAGAGATAGCCATGATTATAACATCGTAATTGGGCTAATAACCTACTGGACGTTGTAGCGTTGTCAACCTATTCGCAAGTAACATAATGAATTAAAATATTAGCATTTTGGTATCATCCAATATGGCTATTCATAGACTTTGCAAATATTATGCAAATATTGATAACAAAACTCAAGCTTGATCTGTGTATGCAGTAGCCTATAGGCCTAAAAACAAAAGTAGCCTGAGCAGCAGATCAGCCAGTCCCCCGCAATGATGAGCCCGAAATGAACTATGACTATAGGGACAAGTAGAAAGGATAATAGAGTTAACCATATGAATTAAAGTTATTTTATGGAAGAAAGAACAGTAGGCTATGACAGCAGTAGGCTGCTTGATCAACCTATATGGCTTGTTTGCTCAGAAGTGGGTGTAGTAAAGGAGAAAATCACCAAACAACAACATGATAGCTGACCCATGCAGAAAAAAACATGTAAACAATACCGTAGTTCAATATGCCTCTTAGTGGAATTGTGGGATGCATTTCAAATGCTTTATTTCTTCCTTCCTGTTTTTGTTAACTTATCAACCTATCCTTGTGGAATAGTGGAATATTAGCCTATAATAAAAACTACAGGATAGTAAGAGCTGAAATGATGCCTTTTTAATCCAATTTCCACCACCACTAAAAAAGGGGGCCGGTCTTGGGCCTGAAACTTCTGGGCTGAAAGGTGGCCCCACTCCGGCCCTGTACAGAACCCTTACCATCTTACGACCATGTCTATTGGAAGGATACTAAGAAGAGACGTTATAACGATTCTGAAGATCTAGCCATAACTGCGAGGCCTGCTAAGCATTTTACTGGGGTAACGCAAGTGATACGGGGTAAGTTGATATTTCCCAATAGTTCATTCGTTCCCCTTTTGATAAAACAGCTGTTGTTACGGGTATGTTTATAACTGTGACACCCACTTTGGGGTAGAGTGTTGGTCTAAATCATTACCGTGACCATTTGGAGATCTCTGTAATTTTAATGTCTAGTTGTTTTATTCTCCATACATGTATGCCTTCTAAGTGTAGCATGGTAGCATAATGTGTTTGCGGTCATTTCATTTGCAGAAAACGACGCGCACGATGACTTGATAGGTCTTGGAAACGCATCTATCAACAAGGGGAATACACATTCAAAGGACTATCAAACTAATGTTAAAACTCAATCAAAGGACATTACAAAACAGAAGTCCTCATCATTGGATCCCAGCACATAGTGAAACAAATGATACCATCCTTAGGTCCCTTTCAATTTTTAGACTGTGTAAAACCTGTTGCAAAGAATCTGTGGTACAGATGGTTTGACAATAATTTAAGCTTTGAACGTCACATCACAAAGCTCATACAGTCTTGTTTCTATCACCTCAGAAATATTTCCAAGATTAGTTCCATCTTAACTTTTAAAGACACTGAGACCATTATGCATGCATTTATTTCTTCACGTCTGGATTACTGCAATAGTCTTTTTTCTTGTCTGAACCAAAAATCTATAAAGAGACTTCAAACTGTTCAGAATTCAGCTGCCCGGCTTCTTACTAAGACAAAGTACTAAGACATTACTCCTGTTTTAGCCTCACTGCACTTGCTCCCAGTAAGCTTTAGAATTGATTTTACGATTCTTCTGATTACTTTTAAAGTTCTACATGGCCTGTCTCCCAACTACATATCTGATCTCCTAGTACCTTATACACCAGTGCGTACTTTAAGATCATTTGGTAGTGGTTTCCTAACTATTCCTAAGGTCAATCTCAAAACTAAAGGGGTGAGAGCATTTAGTGTCAGGGCACCTAGGCTCTGGAATGACCTGCCTGATGAAATCAGGTCAGTCAAGTCAGTATGCTCTTTTAAATCCCTCCTTAAAACACATCTTTACAAGCAAGCCTTCCTTAGTTTTGTTTAAGTAATATACTTCATTTTGTGTTAAGTTTATTAAGTTTTATTTCAGTGTCAAGTTTTATTTCAGTAAGTTTTATTTCAGTGTCAAGTTTTATTTCAGTAACTTTTATTTCAGTGTCAAGTTTTATTTCAGTATCCTAAGTTTTATTTCAGTGTCAAGTTTTATTTCAGTAAGTTTTATTTCAGTGCAAGTTTATTTTCCTTTTTCAAATTTATGTTAAGTTCTAATTGAATTAGTATATATTATCTGATTGTTATATTATTATGTCTTATTTGCATTTTCATATATGTTGATATTGTACAGCACTTTGTAACTTTGTTTTGAAAAGTGCTATATAAATAAAGATTATTATTATTATTATACAGAACTCGATTTTGACGACCTATCTGACGCGACTTTACTGGAGGCTGCGGATGCTGTCGACCCGTGTGAACTACATGAAAGGTCAGATTCGTTGAATGTTTCTGAACCTGGGGGTGGCTGGGCCCTCTGCAGATTTAGCAGTGTGTGATGTAAACACAGTTCGCTATAATTACACAGATGTAGAATCAGCATTGGATAGTGTTGAGCTGAGACTAAATTATGCTAGATCTGTGGCTCGTAGAGCTACGGATGTAATAGGTCACACAGTGGCAGATCTGCTTATTGGTGCTGTGGAAACTCTGCAAAAGATTAGACGGGATCATATAAAAAAATTGAGGCTGTTATCGATGGCATACTGAAATGAAATGTTACTTTAATGATGATCTGAATGGTGTTTAACCTCGGTGTGATAGATTGTTTATACGGTTCATGTTTATTTTTTCTTTGTTGTTGTTGTTTTTTACGGCTATAATTGCGGAAGAGTAGTAAACATGTGTAATATAGTTTAAATTTGTTGAGTAATCAGTGAGTAGCCATGCCCCCGCCGTAATAAGCGTAATAGAAATGACAGTGGGGGCAATGATATTGACCCGCCTGATAAACGTACCAGAGATGATCAGACAGATTGTGTTTTTTTTATTTTTTTTATTTAGCACTTGTAAAAAGACAGAATCAGAGAAGAAACAAAGAAAGTAAATCAGTGCAGGAAGAGGCAGTAAGCCCAGACTGGCTTATATGAGGCCTCCACCTAAAAAAGTAACATAACACCAAGAGCCACAAAAAATATCTAAACAATATAAATTAAAAGAAAAAGAAAGAAAAAGTATGAACAAACAGTGTAAGCACTACAGTAGAAGAAACTACAATGACAGAAGTCTTCAGGAGAACCAGCTATAGACCAGCAATTAAATTATCCTTTAGGCATCCTTTAAAATGATTAGTAGTAAAACATTTCAAGGCCAGATGTGAATTTTTTTCCCATATTTTAGCACCCCTATAACGTATGGAAAATTGAGCTTGACATGTTTTAAGTTGAAGAGGGTGAAAATCATTAGCTTGCCTCGTTACATATGAGTGAACCTGTGAATTAGTTTTAAAATAGCACTTAAAGTGCTCAGGAATCTTTCCATTACAATTATATATTTCATAAATAAAAACACAGGTTTGAAGTACATTAATATCATTCACAGTAAGGATTTTCAATTCTTTAAATAACGGAGTAGATGCAGCACACCATTTAGAACAGGTTGCAATTCTAACAAAACGCTTTTGAATGACCAGTAATTTCTTAATAGTGGAAGGAAAAGTACTTGCCCACACTAAATTACAATATGAAAGGTATGGATAAATTAAACTATAATAAAGAGTGAGGAGGCAATTTCTAGAGACAAGATGACTAACCCTCCTAATTATCCCAATTGATTTATTTACTTTTTTGCTAACACAGTCTACTTGATCCTTCCATTTTAAGGTTTCATTAACAATAACTCCCAAGAATCTGGTTGATGAAACTTGCGGTATCTCTGTAGACTCAATTTTAATTTTACATATGTCATTAGGGTATAATTTTTTACCTCCAAAAATGATGAAATTAGATTATTTTAGATTTAAAGATAGTTTATTTAATTTGAACCAAGTGGCATATGCAGATAAGCCAGCATTTGCCTCTTTCATTAAAACACTGAAATTTGAATGTGAAAGAATCAAGGTAGTGTCATCTGCAAACATAATAGGAGAAAGAAGGTTAGAAAAATTGGTCAAATCAGACAAAAGGATAATTCAATGCATAAAAGGTTTTTGTCTAAACCAAATATACTTAAATTTAAAGAACTGCTTGCCAGGGTTTCTTGGGATGATGTATATGAGGATGGTGATGCTGAGTCAGCATATGCAAAGTTCATGAAAATCATTGGCTCTCGTTTCAATGAGAGTTTCCCCTTGGGCAAATCTAAAAAACTTACTAAGGATTTTAAGAAACTTTGGTTTACAACTGAATTACGAAAGCAATTAAGGAAAAAGAATAAACTTTACAAAAAATATATTTCTAATCCTTCTCCTTTAAATCATAGTGTGTACAAATCATATAGAAATACTTATAGTCACTCAATTAGATCTGTAAAAAACAATATTTTAGTGAAAGATTTGTGCAGTATTCAAGTGATATTAAGGCAACATGGAAAACCATAAATCAGCTGCTATCAAGGCAAAATTCCACTGCGGGGTTACCTACAGAGTTTCATGATGGTGATAGGTCTCTTAAGAATCCTTTGGATATAGCTGAAAAATTCAATGATTTTTTGTCAATATTGGGCAGGAATTGGCAAATAAAATCTCTGATTGCAATGGGAGTCCCTTGGACTTTATTCCAAAGATATATCAAAGGATTTCTTCTTTTAAGCCCCCTGACCTTGAGGAAATCAGTGAAATAATTGACAAGCTAACAACTTCATCAGTGGGTCATGATGGTATTCCAACTTTTCTTGTCAAGGAGATAAAACAAAAAATACTACAACCACTTGTTCACATTTTCTCCTTGTCCCTGAAAACAGGCATTGTGCCTCAGGACTTAAAGATTGCCAAGGTTATTCCCTTGTATAAAACAGATGATCCATGTTGCTTTAATAACTATAGACCAATATCAATTCTGCCTTGTTTCTCAAAAGTACTGGAAAAACTGATTTACAGGAGGATTATCCTCCATTTAGATTCTAATGAAATTCTGTATAAACACCAATATGGTTTTCGAAAAAATCATTCAACTTCACTTGATAGACAAGGTTACCTTGGCTCAAACCAAAAAATAATATATTTGTAGTATTTTTATAGACTTGTCAAAGGCATTTGATTCTGTTAACTATTCTATTTTATTGAAAAAACTGCATAAATATGGCTTTCATGATCTTACATATAAGTGGCTAAGTAACTATTTATCTGATCGAAAACAGTTTGTCTGTGTAAAGGGTTGCAATGGTTGGATTACCCTGTGGTGTTCCACAGGGTTCTATCCTGGGACCTTTATTATTTCTTATTTATATTAATGATTTGGCCAATGTTTCTAACCTTCTTTCTCCTATTATGTTTGCAGATGACACTACCTTGATTCTTTCACATTCAAATTTCAGTGTTTTAATGAAAGAGGCAAATGCTGGCTTATCTGCATATGCCACTTGGTTCAAATTAAATAAACTATCTTTAAATCTTAAAAAATCTAATTTCATCATTTTTGGAGGTAAAAAATTATACCCTAATGACATATGTAAAATTAAAATTGAGTCTACAGAGATACCGCAAGTTTCATCAACCAGATTCTTGGGAGTTATTGTTAATGAAACCTTAAAATGGAAGGATCAAGTAGACTGTGTTAGCAAAAAAGTAAATAAATCAATTGGGATAATTAGGAGGGTTAGTCATCTTGTCTCTAGAAATTGCCTCCTCACTCTTTATTATAGTTTAATTTATCCATACCTTTCATATTGTAATTTAGTGTGGGCAAGTACTTTTCCTTCCACTATTAAGAAATTACTGGTCATTCAAAAGCGTTTTGTTAGAATTGCAACCTGTTCTAAATGGTGTGCTGCATCTACTCCGTTATTTAAAGAATTGAAAATCCTTACTGTGAATGATATTAATGTACTTCAAACCTGTGTTTTTATTTATGAAATATATAATTGTAATGGAAAGATTCCTGAGCACTTTAAGTGCTATTTTAAAACTAATTCACAGGTTCACTCATATGTAACGAGGCAAGCTAATGATTTTCACCCTCTTCAACTTAAAACATGTCAAGCTCAATTTTCCATACGTTATAGGGGTGCTAAAATATGGGAAAAAAATTCACATCTGGCCTTGAAATGTTTTACTACTAATCATTTTAAAGGATGCCTAAAGGATAATTTAATTGCTGGTCTATAGCTGGTTCTCCTGAAGACTTCTGTCATTGTAGTTTCTTCTACTGTAGTGCTTACACTGTTTGTTCATACTTTTTCTTTCTTTTTCTTTTAATTTATATTGTTTAGATATTTTTTGTGGCTCTTGGTGTTATGTTACTTTTTTAGGTGGAGGCCTCATATAAGCCAGTCTGGGCTTACTGCCTCTTCCTGCACTGATTTACTTTCTTTGTTTCTTCTCTGATTCTGTCTTTTTACAAGTGCTAAATAAAAAAAATAAAAAAAACACAATCTGTCTGATCATCTCTGGTACGTTTATCAGGCGGGTCAATATCATTGCCCCCACTGTCATTTCTATTACGCTTATTACGGCGGGGGCATGGCTACTCACTGATTACTCAACAAATTTAAACTATATTACACATGTTTACTACTCTTCCGCAATTATAGCCGTAAAAAACAACAACAAAGAAAAAATAAACATGAACCGTATAAACAATCTATCACACCGAGGTTAAACACCATTCAGATCATCATTAAAGTAACATTTCATTTCAGTATGCCATCGATAACAGCCTCAATTTTTTTATATGATCCCGTCTAATCTTTTGCAGAGTTTCCACAGCACCAATAAGCAGATCTGCCACTGTGTGACCTATTACATCCGTAGCTCTACGAGCCACAGATCTAGCATAATTTAGTCTCAGCTCAACACTATCCAATGCTGATTCTACATCTGTGTAATTATAGCGAACTGTGTTTACATCACACACTGCTAAATCTGCAGAGGGCCCAGCCACCCCCAGGTTCAGAAACATTCAACGAATCTGACCTTTCATGTAGTTCACACGGGTCGACAGCATCCGCAGCCTCCAGTAAAGTCGCGTCAGATAGGTCGTCAAAATCGAGTTCTGTATAATAATAATAATAATCTTTATTTATATAGCACTTTTCAAAACAAAGTTACAAAGTGCTGTACAATATCAACATATATGAAAATGCAAATAAGACATAATAATATAACAATCAGATAATATATACTAATTCAATTAGAACTTAACATAAATTTGAAAAAGGAAAATAAACTTGCACTGAAATAAAACTTACTGAAATAAAACTTGACACTGAAATAAAACTTAGGATACTGAAATAAAACTTGACACTGAAATAAAAGTTACTGAAATAAAACTTGACACTGAAATAAAACTTACTGAAATAAAACTTGACACTGAAATAAAACTTAATAAACTTAACACAAAATGAAGTATATTACTTAAACAAAACTAAGGAAGGCTTGCTTGTAAAGATGTGTTTTAAGGAGGGATTTAAAAGAGCATACTGACTTGACTGACCTGATTTCATCAGGCAGGTCATTCCAGAGCCTAGGTGCCCTGACACTAAATGCTCTCACCCCTTTAGTTTTGAGATTGACCTTAGGAATAGTTAGGAAACCACTACCAAATGATCTTAAAGTACGCACTGGTGTATAAGGTACTAGGAGATCAGATATGTAGTTGGGAGACAGGCCATGTAGAACTTTAAAAGTAATCAGAAGAATCGTAAAATCAATTCTAAAGCTTACTGGGAGCAAGTGCAGTGAGGCTAAAACAGGAGTAATGTCTTAGTACTTTGTCTTAGTAAGAAGCCGGGCAGCTGAATTCTGAACAGTTTGAAGTCTCTTTATAGATTTTTGGTTCAGACAAGAAAAAAGACTATTGCAGTAATCCAGACGTGAAGAAATAAATGCATGCATAATGGTCTCAGTGTCTTTAAAAGTTAAGATGGAACTAATCTTGGAAATATTTCTGAGGTGATAGAAACAAGACTGTATGAGCTTTGTGATGTGACGTTCAAAGCTTAAATTATTGTCAAACCATCTGTACCACAGATTCTTTGCAACAGGTTTTACACAGTCTAAAAATTGAAAGGGACCTAAGGATGGTATCATTTGTTTCACTATGTGCTGGGATCCAATGATGAGGACTTCTGTTTTGTAATGTCCTTTGATTGAGTTTTAACATTAGTTTGATAGTCCTTTGAATGTGTATTCCCCTTGTTGATAGATGCGTTTCCAAGACCTATCAAGTCATCGTGCGCGTCGTTTTCTGCAAATGAAATGACCGCAAACACATTATGCTACCATGCTACACTTAGAAGGCATACATGTATGGAGAATAAAACAACTAGACATTAAAATTACAGAGATCTCCAAATGGTCACGGTAATGATTTAGACCAACACTCTACCCCAAAGTGGGTGTCACAGTTATAAACATACCCGTAACAACAGCTGTTTTATCAAAAGGGGAACGAATGAACTATTGGGAAATATCAACTTACCCCGTATCACTTGCGTTACCCCAGTAAAATGCTTAGCAGGCCTCGCAGTTATGGCTAGATCTTCAGAATCGTTATAACGTCTCTTCTTAGTATCCTTCCAATAGACATGGTCGTAAGATGGTAAGGGTTCTGTACAGGGCCGGAGTGGGGCCACCTTTCAGCCCAGAAGTTTCAGGCCCAAGACCGGCCCCCTTTTTTAGTGGTGGTGGAAATTGGATTAAAAAGGCATCATTTCAGCTCTTACTATCCTGTAGTTTTTATTATAGGCTAATATTCCACTATTCCACAAGGATAGGTTGATAAGTTAACAAAAACAGGAAGGAAGAAATAAAGCATTTGAAATGCATCCCACAATTCCACTAAGAGGCATATTGAACTACGGTATTGTTTACATGTTTTTTTCTGCATGGGTCAGCTATCATGTTGTTGTTTGGTGATTTTCTCCTTTACTACACCCACTTCTGAGCAAAGCAGGCCATATAGGTTGATCAAGCAGCCTACTGCTGTCATAGCCTACTGTTCTTTCTTCCATAAAATAACTTTAATTCATATGGTTAACTCTATTATCCTTTCTACTTGTCCCTATAGTCATAGTTCATTTCGGGCTCATCATTGCGGGGGACTGGCTGATCTGCTGCTCAGGCTACTTTTGTTTTTAGGCCTATAGGCTACTGCATACACAGATCAAGCTTGAGTTTTGTTATCAATATTTGCATAATATTTGCAAAGTCTATGAATAGCCATATTGGATGATACCAAAATGCTAATATTTTAATTCATTATGTTACTTGCGAATAGGTTGACAACGCTACAACGTCCAGTAGGTTATTAGCCCAATTACGATGTTATAATCATGGCTATCTCTCTTTACCAGTTGCCACTTATGTCTGTCCTCCTCAAAAACAGGAACATTGGAAACATGGCACATTTGGCAGCATTTCACTCCAGTACTTTTCGTCTTTTTTACCTGGCCTTTTCAGTCCCTCATGGCATCTTTCTACCATCCATCCTCCCTGACGCTTATCACTACGGTAGGGCCGGCCCGGCTGGTATCTGAGAAAACTTTTTAGGAAAGACGGGCTATATGGACCCAACCAGTTAACTTTTCTTGGGAGGGGAGAACAACCCATGCAGAGGCTGCGGTGTTAGGCATAGAATGCGAACGTGTGTAGCCAACTTTAAGAGAAGATAGATTAACGTGACAAATGCCAATATTTTTCCCTCGACCGGCCCAAAAGTGAAGCGGGCCACCGGGAATTCTCCCGATTCTCCCGATTACCCACTCCGGGCCTGGTTCTGTACCAGATGTAGATTTACTGCTTGTCGCAGCACCTAATTCAGATCCCCCGAACGTCGTTCCCAAATCGTTTTCGTCAGCGCACAAGAGACCAGATGTTTCGAGGCTGATAACACAGTGACCAGCTAGATCATGGGATGGCGCTACAAAATAAAAATAGAAGAATAAATATGCGAGTGAAATACATTTTAGATTCGAACATAAAACCAACCAGAAACTCTGACAAACCATACAGTTCTTTTACAATGTGATCATCACTAGTGTACGTAAGTAGTAGGCAGACCCCCCACATGAAAGGGGTCTCAAACAATACACTCAGAGACATGCCCGGACAAAACACCACCCCTACAAAGTAGGGGGATCATAGACTATCATTTTTGTCACCTAAGACCACCATGATTTCAGTTATAAAGGTTACATTACAATGCATAGCGTCTAGCTAACACATTTTTCAACCAAAACCACTAACAACATGCTAAACAGGTTATTGGCTATGCTAGTAGCATACTATAAGTTTATTTCCAGCTATTAACACTCCTATACATTTCATACAAAGTTTATCACATAACACATAATAATAACAACAAAACACACATGGGGGTTTGGGGGCCAATATGGCCGCCCAGGGGTTTGACATCAGTCACCTGACTGTCACATGACACTACATCCAATATGGATGCCCAGGGGGGCGGGGTATTGTTTGACACCAGTCACATGACTGTCACATGACTCACAAAACAATAACAATAACAAACAACACGTGGCAAAAACCACATGGCTAATTTGCATAAAAAGGAGGCGTGGCTATCACGTGATTTATGACGTTTCAGAGGGCGGGGCTTATTTTTGACAGATAGTT
>NW_027468664.1:28924462-28926962 GCF_046254945.1 Alosa pseudoharengus | reverse complement strand
GAAGAGAGATACAGTAGAAGGAGAGAGAGATGGTAGGAGAGAGACAGAGAGAAGGAGGAGAGAGAGAGTGAGAAGGAGAAAGAAGCCAAGGCATGGCAGGAATAGCCTCTGACCCTGTAAAAAGCTGGAAATTACGAGGGAAGTTATTTGGCCAAGAACGAATCCGTCAGCCCAACTAGGCAAAGAGTCAAGCCATACCTCAGCCCTCACAGATCGGGAACACAGAACACTCAAAGAACAAAAAATGAGAGACTGTGGAGCAGAGAAGAAAAAAAAAAGAAAAAGAAAGCCTTCAGGTTTCTGAAATGAAAAACACCTGTGTTGTTATTTTAGGGCCTTGGCTATTCCACTGTTTTCACTTTTATCTCTCTGTCTGTCTGTCTCTTTCTCTCTCTCTCTCTCTCTCTCTCTCTCTCTCTGTGCCTCTCTCTCTCTCTCTCTCATCCCGTGTTTAGCATCTTGCTGGGGTTTTAAGGTGATGGTCAACGGCTTGGCTTGTCGTTCACACTATTGGGTTTTCACAACCTGCAAAGTGAGTTTAGGTCTCGAGGGAGCAGTGGTAGGAGAGGTGCATTCACACACACACACACACACACACACACACACACACACACACACACACACACACACACTAAGGTAGGAGAGCGAGGTGAGATATATTCACATGGCAAATCATCTACATATACAACACCTGTCTGAAGTGATTGTATTCCTGTGTGATTAAATGTGCTTGCGCTGAAGAGGATCTAAGAAAGGGCACACACAGCACACATAAAACTGATCAGTTGTCTACCGCGGATATGGTTGACCACAGAGGTACTCGGAATGTGAGTTTTCAATGTCCTCATTGAAGGTAGTAAATGTTAAGTTGGCTGTCATTTAAAAGGAATAACACTCTGCCTATGAGGTTGAGATGTCCCTCTTTCTCTTCCTGTCATTCACTGACATATATTTGGTATGGTACTTCCGTATGCCCCAGTTATATTATGGAAGAGTCAACATATCTATGCTGTGTGTTAGGCCAGTGTACCGTCAGTCTCTGAATTCAACATAGAATTTTAGAACCTTCGATTGTTGCGGAAAGGAATCTTATGTTAGAATGTTCAAAAACCCACACATTTAAGACCTTTTTCTTTGGTGTGAATTAGTTCAATTTTAGGCCGTGTCCACACAGGGCCAGGTTTGTTTAAAAACTATTTTTAATGCATTTTGGCCTTTCATCCACACCAAAATATTTTTTAAAAACTCTGGCCAAAGTGAGGACAAGGGTAAACAGAGTTTTTGGATTGTGTTGTCAGGTCTCCGATTGGCCAATATCGCCATCTGTTTGATTATCCTGTTCTTGATAGCTTTTCAACGGCTGTTTTAGCATATCCGTGTGGATGGAATTATTTTGCAATATGAAGGAGAAAAAATATCATAAAAAATACAAGGTTACAGTACATCTGGACATGGCCTAATATACTCTTATATAAGTGAATCAGGTCCTTAATTAATGTCATTAGTAATTCCTGGGGCCTGCCATATATTTCATGTCAAAATGGCTGCTGTGGAAAACATCAATGCAAGCATCTCTTCACTTTTCATGTATTAAAGTTTTTTTTTAATTAAATACTTAATATTTTTGTTACTGTAAATATTTATGCACTGCTGTGTCATCATTCTTGTTGCCTCCACTGCCATCCATCCTTATACACACTCCTATTTCTACCAGCAGAACAACATTTAAGTATGCAACACACACACACACACACACACACACACACACACACACGCTTCCTTCATAACAAGCAGCTGTAGGGCTGCTATTAGGCATAACTTTCATCTTGAGGAATATGACTTTAAAAATCCGCCGCCCAGATGGTCCAGGTTAGCGGTGTCCCAGAACGAACCTGGGTTGGGTGTATTAGCGTTATTGCTAACACATGCTCACGCAAACGTCTACTCAGCAAAGTCTGCTCTGTCAGAGCGACGGGGCGCACCAGATTGATCACTGCACCAAATCAATGGTTTTGTACAACTTTAAACCTCTCCATCAAAATCACCTTGCAACACAAACTCCGGCTAATGGGATGGGATTGCAGTCCCATTCTCTCTCTCTCTATCTGTCTATAACTCTTCCTCTCCTCCTCCTCTTCTCTCTCTCTCTATCTGTCTATAACTCTTCCTCTCCTCCTCCTCTTCTCTCTGTCTCTTTCTCTGCTACTCAAACTCTTTCTTGCCTTCTGTCTCTCTCTCTCTTTTCTTCTCTCTTTTCTCCAGTTCCTTCGCTCTCTCTTATTTTGACATTTCATACACTAGGGTACAGTAATTCAATGTTCTTTACAAAAACAAAATCAAGGACTAATAGTAAATTGATTTATAAAATAAAATATGGGCTAAAATATGGGCTATAGTTGGAAGTAGTTTAGGGTTAGGGTTGGGGTTAGGTTTAGGATTAGGTGCCTTTAAGTCACTGGTGGCAGCGCTGTCTGGAAGACGACGTTGGGGGCATAAAACA
>NW_027468664.1:28911962-28914462 GCF_046254945.1 Alosa pseudoharengus | reverse complement strand
ATCATGTTAAAAATATGGGTGGAAATGATATGGGCGAACAGTGTCATTCATTTCCACCCATATTTATAACACTATATGGGTGAACAGTATCATTCATTTCCACCCATATTTATCACACTATATGGGTGAACAGTATCATTCATTTTCACCCATATTTATCACACTATATGGGTAAACAGTATGTACAGCATCTGATATATATATGATATTTTATTTGTCACTTGATTACTGTACTTCTCCGGTTGTCATGTTGACTCCTGCACTATCATCCCCTGGCTAGCTTGTATTGTACTGCAGGTGCTATCTATTGTTATTCTAAGGTCTCCTTTTAAACTGTAACTTGAATGACAGACTCATTTGTCAAGTCACTTTGAACATGAATACTGTAAATGTAAATGTACATTTCTGGACCAATTCAGTTGCCTCTAGAGATGTGCCTGTCATACAGTGATGAGGTCACATCTAGCTCTATTAGAACACCTTCCATACAGTGATGAGGTCATATCATGCTCCTCTACAACACCGGTCATGCAGTGATGAGGTCACATCCTGCTCCTTTAGAATACCTGTCAGTGATGAGGTGATATCTCTACTAGAACACCTGTCATACAGTGATGAGGTCACATCCTGTTCTTCTAGAAACACCTGTCATACAGTGATGAGGTCACATCCTGCTCCTCTAGAAACACCTGTCATTACAGTGAGGTCACATCCTGCTCCACTAGAATACCTGCACATCCACTTGATGTCACCTGAGCCCATACATGCAGACAGAACCACTGAAGGGGCTTTGATAAGCTACAGTACTCACTGCTTTCACTCACACAAGAGAGAGATGGAGAAGGTGTGTTTATGTTACCTTTGCAGGGTTCACACATTACACACAAGAGAGAAACAGAGTGAAGGAGTGTGTGTGTGTGTATGTGTGCGTGCGTGTGTGTATGTGTGTGAGAGAGAGAGAGGGAGAGAGAGGCTTTGGCCAATAGCCAGGCAGCTGTTTACAAAGGCCTCTGAGAAATATTGTTCTGTCTCAAGGCTAACCTGCAACACAAGCCGCTCTGTCCACACTACTGGAGGCACTATCATAAGGCACTCCCTGGACACATACACACACACACGCACATATGTACGCACGTGCACACACGCACACACACACGCACGCACATAAACTCTGTGACAGGCAGGTCAGTGTAGAGGAAAAGGTCTCGTAAAACTAGGATGCCTTGCACACCACTGTCAGGAGGGGCTACACTAAGTCTTTATTCTGAGCCGACACACACACACACACACACACACACACACACACACACACACACACACACACACACACACGTAGTGTTAATTTCGTCAGACGAGACGAGAGGAAAAATGTTCATCAACAACCTTTTTTTCCATGACTAAGGCCTAGTCCACACGTACCAAACCGATCTTTTTTTCCTCCGTCTTCCCTGGAACCGTATCAAGAATATTTGCGTCCAAACGGATCCATCTCAACACGTTACTTCATACTCCAGGCCTATAGGTGGCACTGTTTCTTTACAGAAATTGACCAAAACTTGCAAAACTTGCGCTTTACAAACAGACAGAATAGGCTACGACCAGAGAATGTCTAATTAGAAGGGCTCTGCTACGACGAAATGGCCAGTGCAAGGAAACCAGAATTGTTTGTGTGGACTGATGGTGAACTGTCAACTGTAGAACTAATAAACTTTATTTTACGGTTTGTGAAGGATGCAGTCCCGTCCTTTATTTGGCTAACGCAGGTAGGCCTACTAATCACCTTTACTTTCTTTGGTTGTAGATAGTCCGTGATTCACATTAGTTTTGGCTATCACCGCAATTAGGCTACTAAACGCAAGGCTTACCCAAGTTCTAGGCTATTCTGTCGCCACATTTATAATATTGCTATAAAACCTTCGTTAGTAACAGTCAATACTTTTGCCTGCATCAAATCGTGCATTCGCATTCAGTGTGCTACCATCGGCTTAACGTGAGTTAAGCGTCTTTGTATGCTTATATCTGATTTCACTCGACTGTGAATGCATGTATACATATGTTGTAAGACATGTAAAATAAATGAATGACACTGGCACTACGCACAAATTAATGTAGCCTAAACTTACACCGCACTTTCCTAATAACTTCTCGTTCTCTCGCGTCACTGACAGTAGTTAGAATGCATAAAAAAACACCGGGAAAAACAGTGTTCAGTCCACCAAGTCATAAGCTATCGGCGCTGCGCAGCACCAGTTGTGATATTTATCTTACGGAGTGTAATCGTAGGTAATGTCATGTATGAAAACTAGTATTGTTAGGCAATACTATAAGTGCAAGTCCAGGGCAGCCGAGGTGTGGCGATGACATCATCGATACGCAAGCAGGATGTGCGGTTTCGCTGTCTAAACGAATTCAAACGGGCTACGGTTTCAGATTTCTCCACTCTGGGACCAGGTTTCAGAAAAGTGCGGTTTCGGGCAGTGCGTTTACAGGATTCATTTGG
>NW_027468664.1:28904462-28906962 GCF_046254945.1 Alosa pseudoharengus | reverse complement strand
ACTCTGCTTGCAATAGTAAGTCCCTTCATCATACTTGCAGTACACTGCCCCCCACCCCCCTCTCCCCTACATACACAGCACATTATTTCAGGTATCAGGAAGCTTCTCCAACACACATCCCCAACATACTTACAGCACACTGCCCCCCCCCCCCCCCCCAATACACAGCACATTGTCTCATGAGGAAGCTTCTCCAACACACATATTGCACACTGCCCTCTCCCCACATACACAGCACACTATCCCATCTCCCTTGTCTTGTATTCTTGTATCCTTGGTTCATTGTGAAAGACTCTGCATTTGAAGGTTCCAAAATGAGATATCATCCATTTTAACACATTTTCATCAATCAAGTTTTTTTTTTTCCAGTTCCAGTTCAGGGTTACTTAATCAAAACAACACAAGCACGATATAGACATTACATGAACTGCACGATAAAAGACAACATATCTTGTTTTGGAACCAAACTCCTCATTTGTACTGACTGATGTTCTGCACTCATTACCGGCATGCTAACGTGAAGATTCATTTCTGCAAACGGAGTTTTAATGAGAGTCAGATCTATTCCGAGAGAGCTCCTCATCAACCTCTCAAGCTCAGGGAGAGTGAAAGGAGGGAATAAGGCAATAGGAGAAGATGAAAAGGGGGTGAAAGAAAGAGACAGAAGGAGAGAAAGAGAGAGAGAGAGAAATAAGACTATGAGAGAGTTTGTAAGACTGAGCAAGAAGGAGGGGGAGAGAAATAGACAGGGAAAGAGAGGAAGCGAGAAGAAGAGAGAGGGAAAGAGAGGAAGCGAGAAGAAGAGAGAGGGAGAGAGACATACAGAGGGAGAGAAAGAGAGAGACAGAAAGCAAGAGAGAGAACAAGAGAGACAGAGAGAGGGAGAGAGAGAGGGAGAGAAGAGAAAAGAGAGAGAGGGAAAGAGAAAGAGAGAGAGAGAGGAGGAGGAAGCTCTCTGTGGGAGCGATATAACCCACGTTCTCCGCTTGGAGCTGGCAGACCAGCCACATTCTGAAAAACAGCCAGAGGGGCAAAGGCAGTGCTCGTGCATCTCAATACCTTCTTCCCTCTCAACTCTCTATCTCTTTCTCTCTCTCTCTCTCTCTCTCTCTCTCTCTCTCTGTCTCTCTTACATCCAAGTAACTAGCCTGTGTGTTCACAAACATGAACACATGTGTGTGTGTGTGTGTGTGTGTGTGTGTGTGTGTGTGTGTGTGTGTGTGTGTGTGTGTGTGTGTGTATGTGTGTGTGTGTGTGTATCTGTGCGTCTGTGTGTGTCTGTGTGTGTGTGTGTGTGTGTGTGTGTGAAAGATAGAGAGAGAGAGAGAGAGAGAGAGAGAGAGAGAGAGAGAGAGAGAGCATAAGAGTATGCATATGTTAGTGTGGACATCTACCTACTCACTCTCTTCCAAACACTTATCACCATCAAACTACCAGAAGACTATACTATTTAGCACACTGCATAGCCTATGCACCACTGCTCACTCCTGTGTCCTAACACACAGACACACACACACAGACACACACACACACACACACACACACACACACACACACACACACACACACACACACACACACAGTCTATGTATCACTGCCTGTTCCAGTGTCCTATAGGGACAAACAATAGGACCAGCAGCACTTGCAACGTCTGCTTCTGCCAAAACAAAGCCGAGATTTAAACGTTTCACAGAATGTTTGGCTGTCACTTGGGGTGTTTGTGAGTGTGTGTGTTCGTCTCAGTGTCAGTGTGGAGAGAAAACACCAAGTGTCAAAAGCATCTGCCAAATACCATAAGCAAACATAACAACACCGAGATGTTTGAGTGTTCAAGTTGTAATGGGGCAACTAATAGATAGATAGATAGATAGATAGATAGATAGATAGATAGATACTTTATTGATCCCCAAGGGGAAATTCAAGCCTATAATCTAGCTGATGGTTTGAAACCTCAAGGAGCCAACAAACTAAAATATCTTGGTAGTATAGAACATATCTGTGTACACCACAACCATTCATTAGAATACTATTCAATACAATATATTTGATTAGACTTTACTTGACAGTATCAACATAAGAGTGACATGACACTGTTATGAATGTGTCATAAACAAGTCATAAACGTTTATGACATAACGCTTATGTTATTAAGTGACATTCGGTTTTTGTCATAACAAATTAGGATTAGGATTAGGGTTGGGATTAGGGTTAGAGGTTAGGATTAGTGTTAGGTGTTAGGGTTCATGTGTTCATGACAGTGTCATGTGTTCATGACAGTGTCATGTCACTCCTACAGTATGTCGATACTGTCAAGTAAAGTGTTACCATATATTTAGTTGTTTAGCTGACGCACTCATTCAAAATGACTGACGGAAACCAATGGACTATACAGTATGCCACGGAAGGTTCTTCAGCCAATAATATATTCCTGGTGGAGTGCCAGTGTAGCGGCATATTCTGTTATATTCTCCTTTCGTGTCCACACACTCCGACACTAAAT
>NW_027468664.1:28876962-28886962 GCF_046254945.1 Alosa pseudoharengus | reverse complement strand
AGAGAGAGAGAGAGGGAGAGGGAGAGAGAGAGAGAGAGAGAGAGAGAGAGAGAGAGAGAGAAACTGCCTGCATAGGGCTGTCTAATTGGCTTCCTAATCAGAGTAGGGCGGCCTCAGGAAGAGACAGAACAGACAGACAGAAGCAGAGAGAGAGAGCGAGGGAAAAACGAAGGATTGATAGAGAGAGAGCGAGGTGAGGGAGAAGGAGAGGGAGAGAGATAGAGAGAGAGGGAGAGATAGATAAAGAGAGAGGGAGAGATAGATAGATAGAGAGAGAAAGGAAGGGAGAGAGAGAGAAAGAGGGAGGGAGAGAGAGATACATGTCAAAACCCTTTATTGAATCACCACCACATAGGTGATAAGGCACATCGGACACAAGAGTTCTAAGAGTACAGTTCCACTAACTGGAGAGGCTACCGCTAGTACTACACAAGTTACCCCTAGAACTACACAAGTTACCCCTAGAACTACACAGGCTACCCCACGAACCACACAGGCTACCCCTAGAACTACCAGGCTGCCCCTAGAACTACACAGGCTACCCCAAGAACCACACAGGCTACCCCTAGAACTACCAGGCTACCCCTAGAACCACACAGTTCCTAGGGCTTTTTTTATGTTTGCATTCACACACAGTAAGAACTCTGAGATGACTTAATACACATTAGTAGCCCAATTATTACATGAACATAAGGTAATAAAATGTACAGCAACTGAAGTTTATTCACAAAATAGACACTCTTGGTATCAGGAAGCATAAAAAAGAAGAATCAGCATTGTTAATAAAACTTTGTCTCATTTGTCCAGAAGGCATTTGTTGCTTGACAGTAGTCAGCCTCTGCAGCCTTCTCTGCATGCCGTGTTTATGTTAAACAAATTTAAACAAGCTGAATTATTTTTAAAAATGAGAAGGAGGGAAGAAAGCAGATGACACACAAGGGGAGGGGTTTGGAGAGGGAGTGGGTGAGAGAGAGAGAGAGAGAGAGAGAGAGAGGGAGAAAATGGAGAGAGAGAGATAGAGACAGACCGTTGAGAGATCACTCTATAATGAAAGACTTTGCCCAAGCAAAAGGAATCAGAGAAGGGGATACCGGGGAACACGCACACACACACACACACAGGCACGCACACACACACACACACACACACACACACACACACGCACGCACACACATGCACGCACGCACACACACACACATACATACACACACACACACACGCACACACATGCACACACACGCACACACATGCACACACACACACACACACACACACACACACAAACACACACACACATGGGAACAGGAAGATGAGAAGAGAAACAGACTGTGAAATCCTGGAAGATGAAGAGAGAGAATAAAAAAGAGAAACAGAGGGGGTGGGGTTCGCGCAAACAGAAGATGAAAATGAAGAGATAGCGAGAGAGAGAGGGGGGGAGAGAGAGAGTGGGGGGTAGAGCGAGGGGAAGGCAAGAGAGAGAGAGGGGGTAGAGATAGAGAGACAGTGTGTGTATGGATGGGGGAAAAGAGAGAAAAACTGATCAAATAAAACAACAGAGCGCACGCAGGCTCTTCCTGCCAGACAGTGTCAGGAGAAATACGGTGGAGCAAGGACCTCGTCTTGGCCTTCCTGTGTGAGAGAGACTGGACTTCATCAGGACTTCACTCACAGGCTGCCTGGACTACTGGGCTCCACTGTGACTAAACAATGTGTGTGTGTGTGTGTGTGTGTGTGTGTGAGAGAGAGAGAGAGAGAGAGAGAGAGAGAGAGAGAGAGAGAGAGAGAGAGAGAGAGAGAGAGAGAGAGAGAGAGAGAAGAGAGAAAGAGAGATATATAGAGAGAGAGAGAGAGTGAGGGAGTTTATAGAATGTGTGTGTGTCTGTGTGTCTGTGTGTATTTATATGTCTGTGTGTGTGTGTGTGTGTGTGCATTATGTGTGCATTATGTGCCTGTGTGTATGTGAGAGAGAGTTGGGCAGATACATGACAAAAGAAAAAGCATGTGAGAGAAAGAGAGTGAGGACGGACGCGTGAGGTACGAGCAAAAAAGACGAGAAAGGAGATGATGACACAGAGAGCCTGAAAAGGATAGACAGACAGAGAGAAACAAAAAACAGATAGACACAGAGAAAGGCAGAGAGAAAGATAAATACAACAGGAGAGGAGAGAGATACAGAGAGAATGGTTTAAGACTTGAGAAAGAGAGAGAAAGAAAGAAAGAAAGAAAGAAAGAAAGAATGAAAGAAAGAAAGAATTAATGAAAAGATGGAAATAATAAACAGTGTTGGGCAAGTTACTTCAAAAGCGTAATGCATTATTTATTACTTGTTACTGTCATCTCAAAGTAATTTGTTACATTACAATATTACTGTCTTTGAATTGTAAGGCATTACACTATGTTTACATTACTTTCACCAAAATAACAGGAAATATGGATTTGTTGTTCTCAATAGATCTTCATGTGTTCAATGCAGCTCATTACACGGCAGGAGGTGATGTGGTATGGCATAATGACTGAGCTAGGCTTAAGGCTAACAAAAGAACAATATAATGGTTGCAGTTATGGCTCATGGGACAATGTACAGTAGGCCCCAAAGGCCAAAGGTCACTCACAACTTAATATAGTAAAATATAGCCATAGTGAAATTGTATGTTGACTTTAAATGGTTCTCATCATTGCTGGTAGATCATTCCACTTACAGGTGTAAACTTAATGCAAATAGTTTGAGAATAATGGCTACGATCTTTGTCTGTAAAAGCAACATTTTAGTTATTCTCACTGCTTGAAATGAGAAGTATAGCCTAACCATGTTAGATCTGTTGCATGAATGGCAGAGATAACTCAAATTCCCTTTCTACAGTCATTTAAACAAGGCAATCAAATTCCAGGACCAGCATAGATGACTTTTTTTAATTCTTGGATAATCTTCTCTGGTGCCAATTGAGCATTTCTCAATTTTGGATTAAAAAGCAAAGTAACTTCAGTTACTGAGAATTGTACCGAGTAAAATATTACTGAAATTGTATTGGTAATGCCTTACATTACTGTAATTACATTACTTTTTTAATGCATTACTCCCAACACTGATAATAAACAGCTGAGATGTGGACAAAGTGTGAGAAATGATAGGGGGATGTGAAAGAGACAGAAAAAGTCATTGAGAATAAAAAAAGCTAGAGCGACAAAAATGACTATTCATTTGCCTTATTTGTCATGCCAATAAAGCACTTTGAAACAAATTCAATTGGAAGTAGAGAAGATGGAAAGAGCTGGAAAGAGGGTGAGAGGAGTTGGAATGAAAATAAAGAACCCAGGACGGAACACGCCCCAGAACAGGCTTCAACTCCTCTGATTGGTCGTCCTCTGTCTCTCTCTCTCTCTCTCTTGTCACCTGTCACAGAGGGCTGTTGAGCGCCCTTGGAGTTTGCGGAAGCCACTTGTGCCATGTCCAAATGGCCTCTAATGACGAGACGATCACTTTTAAATGGCGCCTGTGGACCAAGCAGCAGACAGATTGGAGTGTGTGCATTGGTGTGTGTGTGTGTGTGTAGCCATTCTCAGCCAAGCAACTCTTGCTGTAAAATGGATACAATAAGAAACTTGCAAAGACAGATAAACACAAACACACACACACACACACAGACAGACACATACACACAGAGAGAGAAAGACTTACACACAGACAAACAAAAATATGTATACATTGCATATGTATGTACAGTATTAGACTTATCATGACCTGGCTCGATGCTAAATCGCTCTGCCGATAATATTGATGCTGCGTCCGTGTTATTCTGCATTCATAATTGATCCCTTTTAAACGCCAGAGTCGTGAATAATTCATATGCTCCTTCGCTGCCATAGACAGATTATACATAAACCATGAGAACACACTAACAGGCAAGACTAAAACAAACCCCCGTGTGTGTGTGTGTGTGTGGGTGCGTGCGTGCGTGCGTGTGTGTGTTCTGTGTGTGTGTGTCTGTGTGTGTGTGTGTGTGTCCTTGTGGTGGGTAAAGATGGGAGAGTGTGTGGGGGTATCTATTACCCCCTCAGAGAAGAGACAAAACAAGCGGTGTATTCATCTTTGTGTTTGTTTCTGTGTGTGTGACTGTTACGCTTCCAGCAGGATATAGTTTTAACAATGTGCATCAGCGTCACTGAACAGGTGGCAAGACTTGAAGGGTGACTGAGGCAATGAGCAGGAGTGTATCACACACACACACACACACACACACACACACACACACACACATGTTCCATATGCTCTATTGTTTTCTATATTGTATAACAAAATATATTATTATTAAGTCATTCAAGCCTTTAGGTCATGCAAGTCTGTAAGTCAACACATGAGGATGTCTTGTTCCTCATTTTGCGGTCCATATGTATGTTTTTTTTTTCTACACCACCCTTGCTATATTGCAATTTATTGGATAGTCCTATTATTTCACCGGTATATTAGTTTCTGTATTATTTTTTTATTGTTTATTATTTGTTGATGGTTTTGGGATGACACTTGTAAACAGATGTGGGTAAGGGAGCCTGAGGACACTGATTACTTGCAGTCTTTTATTTTGGTGCAAACACCAAAACACTGTTTGCACCAAAATAAAATACTGCAAGTAATCAGTGTGCTCCAGCTCCCTTCCTTCAATTCAAAGCGTCTTGTCCTACTGAGAAGCACCTGACTGCACAGTTTCCAAAGGATGATGCGTGGAATGTCCTACCTTAACTGGGATGTTGGACTAAAAAGGATAAAGTTCCTATGCACAGCCTTCCAGGTGCTGGTGAGGTGCAGTTGTCAATACGATTAAAAGAAAGTGAAGGATCACCGCACACTGGTGGATTTTCTTTGCTGGTTTATTTTATGGGATGTTGGACTAATTGGGCTCCACCCAGTCCCCAACAATGGCTATATATATCCTTACCCAGCATCTGTTCATGTTTATACTTGAGTGGTCAAAACGTAACCTGGCCTACAAGACAGTGTGTGGATATCTTTTCTTCTTTCTACGTATTTGCTAGTATCCAGCACCTGTCGAATATTTATAGATGTGCGTACATTTCCACACTACGGTTTGTTCCTCATCTCCCCCATCATTCGTATGACCGCTCTGGCAGTACATATGGTCAAATACAGTGATCTTATTTGCCATGGCAATAAAGCATTTTGGATTGAACTGAAAGAGAAGGAGAAAGCGAGAAAGAAAGAAAGAAAGAAAGAGAAAGAAAGAAAGAAAGACATAGCCACACAGTGCCAAAACCCTTCTGTAAAAGACTCCATTATCTGAAGACTCTGGGCCAGTTGAAGCTCTAATCAGACTCTGATGCCATTCGTCTGTTCTCAAAGCTGTGCTCTCAGTGGGAGCCCTGCGCGCATGCTGGGCTCATTTAAGGAGACTGGTGCTTTAGACATCCTATCAGGTCAGCCAGTGTGACATTTCAACTTTGATAAGGCAAAGGAGAAAACGCTCACGAAGCATGTCTCAGGCAAAGGACATCTCAGTCTCATCAGAGTCCCAACATTTTTACTTAATATTTATTCATTTAGCAGACACTGTTGTCCAAAGTAACTTACATACAGTATGTCAGCTATATTACAAGGGATTACATTGTCCCCGGAGTGCCTTGCTCAAGGGCACAACGGTGGAAGCCAGGAATTGAACCCACAACTTTCGGGCTACAGCACGCTAGTCTCTTTAACCACTACGACCGCGTATTGGTTCTACCTGTGTGTTTAGCAGAGTTGATTTCATTGATTAGCTGATCTACCTGGCTTAAGAGTTGTGCTAATTAGAATCAGGTGATTAAGCGTATGGTTCAAACTAAAATGTGTCGTGACTTTTATTTTCTGAAGACTTTTACACCTCTGCATATACTGTAGATGGCCAAGCTGTGTCTGTACATGAATTCAATATCTACAGAGCAGACAGGTCCAGTTTGGGTGGTGGAGTAACTGTATAATAAAGAGCCTGTATAATAAAGAGCCTTAACTCTTAGGTTTTCCTCATTTATTTCATTAAAGGTTGATTATGGTTATAACACTGCCATTATTGATATTGCAGTTTACAGACCCCCCAACCCCACCCCCTGCCCTATGGGGCGCCAAATGTAACATGCCTTATTTCGTGGACAGAATGACTTTTGTGTGACGAAATACATATATTCATTACGAAACCATGTTACATCGTAACGCCTTTTGTCCACGGAATGCACAAATTGGTTTGCATTGTGTCCACGAAACACTAAGAGAGCACATCATTTCGTGGACGAAATTGACTGGTGGCATTTTCCTTTCGTGGACATAATGCTGAATGCACTATTCACTGTCGTAGACGAAATAAACTCTTTTTTTTGGTCAAAAGTAATTCTGTCTACGAAAATACAGAATGCACCTACACACATCATTCTGTGAATCCCATTTCAATTTCGTCCACCAAAGTATTGTGTTACAGAAGGCATTCCGTCCACGCAATAGTAACTTAATAATGTAACTTACGAAATGCATTCAGTGACATACTGTATGCTTTCATTCTGTGGACGAAATGCATAATAGAATCACATACAATACATTTCGTGAGTCAGCAGTTTACGGAATGAATTATGTGTCACGATAATTTTATTACGTGGACGAAATGCATAAAAGAATCACGAAATCAGTTTTGTAACCTGCTAAAATACATTTCGTGAGTCAGTAGTTTGCGGAATGAATTAGCCAGTGTCCCATTTAGAAGTGGCACTCGCGCCTCCCGTTATTCACAGAGCTGCGTGAAATGTATTGCAACTTTTCGCCACGAGGTGGCAGTTTAAGTCCGCTGTAGAAATTATCGTGACACATAATTCATTTTGTAAACTGCTGACTCACGAAATGTATTGCACGTGATTCTATTATGCATTTCGTCCACAGAATGAAAGCATATGTCACTGAATGCATTTCGTAAGTTATTAAGTTACTATTGCGTGGACGGAATGCCTTCTGTAACACAACACAATACTTTCGTGGACGAAATTGAAATGTGATTCACAGAATGATGCGTGTAGGTGCATTCCATATTTTCGTAGACAGAATTATTTTTGACCAAAAAAAGAGTTTATTTCGTCTACGACAGCGAATAGTGCATTCAGCATTATGTCCACGAAAGGAAAAGGCCACCAGTCAATTTCGTCCATGAAATGATGTGCTCTCTTAGTGTTTCGTGGACACAATGCAAACCAATTTGTGACTTCCGTGGACAAAAGGTGTTACGTTGTAAAAGGGTTTCGTAATGAATATATGTATTTCGTCACACAAAAGTCATTCTTTCCACGAAATAAGGCATGTTACATTTGGCGCCCCATACTGCCCAGGCGTTTACCGGCAATGCTACAGCGGACTTAAACTGCCACCTCGTGGCGAAAAGTTGCAATACATTTCACGCAGCTCTGTGAATAACGGGAGGCGCGAGTGCCACTTCTAAATGGGACACTGGCTAATTCATTCCGCAAACTACTGACTCACGAAATGTATTTTAGCAGGTTACAAAACTGATTTCGTGATTCTGTTATGCATTTCGTCCACGTAATGAAATTATCGTGACACATAATTCATTTTGTAAACTGCTGACTCACGAAATGTATTGCACGTGATTCTATTATGCATTTCGTCCACAGAATGAAAGCATATGTCACTGAATGCATTTCGTAAGTTATTAAGTTACTATTGCGTGGACGGAATGCCTTCTGTAACACAACACAATACTTTCGTGGACGAAATTGAAATGTGATTCACAGAATGATGCGTGTAGGTGCATTCCATATTTTCGTAGACATAATTATTTTTGACCAAAAAAAAAGTTTATTTCGTCTACGACAGCGAATAGTGCATTCAGCATTATGTCCACGAAAGGAAAAGGCCACCAGTCAATTTCGTCCATGAAATGATGTGCTCTCTTAGTGTTTCGTGGACACAATGCAAACCAATTTGTGCATTCCGTGGACAAAAGGTGTTACGTTGTAAAAGGGTTTTGTAATGAATATATGTATTTCGTCACACAAAAGTCATTTTGTCCACGAAATAAGGCATGTTACATTTGGCGCCCCATACTGCCCAGGCTGTGATCCTATGCTTGGATGGTAGACGGTAGAACTTCTTGCCCCATACACTGTACTCTAACCAGAGGTAGAGAAACCTGCCTTCATAGCTTCAAAGAGTAAGTCTTACTATAGATTAGTTTTACCTGTCTACTCTTCAGGTGACTTCACTAATTTACACGTCTACCTGGCTGAAGAGTTGTGCTAATCAGAATTAGCTTTTCCTCCTCTGACTCCAACAGTCTGCCACTAGTCTGAGAAAGTCAGATTGGTCCCACCAAAACATGACCATCACACAGCGACCAACACAACGGAAGCCTTGTTATGGTTCAGCAAAGGTCCTGGAAAAACCAAACTTGGCTCAACTTAAATGGGCACTCCAGGCCAAAACGTTGCCTGGCTCTGCTGCTGCTGCTGATGATGTAACGGAGTATGCAAACACAGGGAAGGCTGTCACAACATTTGAGCTGTACTTCCTGCAATACATCATGTTGGGGTCGAGGCGAATATGCTGTGAGTGCGTGCAACCGCTACTATAAATGGCCTATTTGTTTACACGGCACACTGGTAAACATCTTGGGCTGGACTGGTCCCAAAGTTGAGCTAAGACCTCAGCTAGGCTGCAGTGTGAGTGTAGGAGTCACCATGGAGACTACTGTAAATGACTGCAGCACGCATACAAATGAAATCCCAGCAATAGAATACCAGTGTGCAGGCTTCAGGCAAGGTAGTGCTGGCCCAAGAGATTGTGTATTCCCTCTCCCTCTCTCTCTCTCACAGACACACACACACACACACACACACAGACACACTCCGCTCCGCTCTCCTCTCTCTCTCACTCACACATACACACATTCTCTCTCAATTTTTGTCATTCTTCCTCTCACTTTGACACACACACACACACACACACACACACACACACAGGAGGTGCTGGCCCCAGAGACTCAGGGCTATTTTCAGTCCTGCGCCCTCACGACTCAGTCACACACATTTGTTACACCCATGTCCCATGGCAGACAGAGAAGGAGAGAATGTAGAGGAGAGAGAGGGAGAGAATCAAAATGTAACTCTTTCACATTATAGAACAATTAGATATACATAAACACTACAGTACACACACACACACACACAAACATACTGTATGTACACAAATACACACACACACACACAAACATATGTACACAAATACACACACACACACACACGAATACACACACACACACACACACACACACACACACACACACATAGAGAGAGAGAGAGAGAGAGAGAGAGAGAGAGATACAGAGATAGGCAGAAAGAGAGAGGGAGAGAAAGGAATCCATATCCAGGTAGGAAGATTTTGTGTGTATCTTCAGTGGCAGGGCTCTACACTAACATTTTTTTTCAGGAGCACTTGTGCGCCCAAGTTAAAAAATGTAGGAGCACAGACAAAAATTTGGGAGCACAGTCAGTTCTGTACTTAACTTACACATAATCTAACATTATACTGCAGCTAACATTTAAACATGCCAGTGCACCAATTGCGAATATTAAGAATGACTGACAACATTTAGGCTACAGGAAACAGGATTTTAAAGATCAGTGCCTACTTTATTTCCAGTCTGTTCTATTTTCCTACATTTTGTTAATGTAAAATAATATAATACATTGCCATATTTGCATTTAGCCTGTATATCAAGTATCCTGCCAAATGTAGGCTAATTTATTTATTTGTGAATCCATCTATAGCTAATCCAAATATGCCCATGGTGACCTATCTGACTGCATACTGCCTAATAGACTACTACTACTAAAACAGTCCATTTTCTCTTCCACAAAACCCAACATTAATCAAGGATATATGTTTTATACTTTTAGTTTTTATTTGAAATATCTGCATTGATGGGGGCAGTAGGCAAACGTTAGGCCTACTTTCGTTTTG
>NW_027468664.1:28864462-28871962 GCF_046254945.1 Alosa pseudoharengus | reverse complement strand
CTTCAGCTATCATAAGTTACTAGGGGTTGGTGATCAAGCTAACTTCAGCCCCGAATATTGCTGTTCGACTAGCTTTTCCTGGTGTTAGCCATACTGTACATGTGAAGATCCTGGTTTCACCAGACTCACTGGCATTGTGAAGAGATTCTGATAAGTTCCATTGGGAAATGTTTCCAACCCTAGCCTCATAATAGGCGTAGACTTTGCATTAACTCTTAAATCAAGGTACACTATGCAAGACTTTACGAAGCCAATTTGATGGTAAACAAACTTGTAATAGGTGAATCGTTCACCTAGCATAGCTATACAGCATAGACGTAGCGAGTCGCTACCGAGAAAACCAGCCATGCAACTTCAAGAATGGCGGGCCGACAAATCATTTGTCATTACCTTGTCAGTTACGATATAGCTCTTTTGCCTGTTGTTAATCCTTCATCTCAACAACAAAAGCATTTTCATTGTGTACAGGGGGATAAGTCACAAGAAGTTTGCTATTTACAACAGCAGAGTAAAACATAAATATATTGCAACTCTAGAGGGAGCTCTGCAGTCACCAAAAATACCTAAACCTGCATAGTGTACCTTGGTTAAACCATTGGTTCGGCCTAACCAATCACAATGATCAGGGGCCAGAATACCAAATTCTCCCTCAGCATTCAGTATTCTCTCCATCTGCTCACTTCACCATCTCTCCTTCTGCCATGGGGTCATGTTAAATAAGAGAAAACCCTCTGGATCAACATTAAAATGCTATTCATTATTACGGGCTAAGGAGGGCATCAGTAGATCGGAGGTGCTGAAATGCACCGGCGATAAGCCTGTCTCCTCGAATGTCGGTCTCCACGCCGACAGGTTGACAAGAGGCAAATGTTTCCATGGTAACCTGGCTCCAGTAGTAAAAAGAAGGGGGGAGAGAGAACAAGTTGTGAGGAATTTCTCCACTTTTTCTACCCCCCCCCCCCCCCCCCACACACACACCTCTTTGCACGCACACACACGGGCAGGCACACACGCGCGCACACACACAGACACCCTTCACACGCAAGCATGCACGCACGCACACACACACACACACACAGACACCCCTTCACACGCACGCACCCACCCATACACACACACTCACAGACACCCCTTCACACACACACACACACACACACACACACACACACACACACACAAACATACTCACAGACACCCTTTCACACACACACACACACAAACACACACATGCACACACACACACACACACACGCTACTAACCCCTCTCTGGCTGGACTCATCCCTTATTCTCATTAAAAACTCCTGAGCTGTTGGTTTCAATGCTGAACTATTATTACAGGAAGTAAAGGAGACAAAGACTGGCACTAGCTCGTTTCATAGCGATATCTCGACCGCCTCGCCAGTAAGGAGCACGCACACAAGTAACTGACTCAGATCGCACCCAACTGCCTTAGTAAATTCTCCAAAAAACATGTCATTTGTGACAAAAGCAAAATGCCCCCCCCCACCCCCCATAAAATGACCATAACTGTAAAGTGTTTTGATAGATAGATAGATAGATAGATAGATAGATAGATAGATAGATATAAAGGCAGTAGAAGATAAGATAAGAAGCTAACAAAACTAAATACTAAATACACTATATAAATTAAGAAAGTCCAATGTGCTTGAGGGTGATCAAGCATAAGACGCTTGTACTGACAGGGCCAGGACTGGTGAGGTGCTAAAGGGAGTGAGTGTCATGGTGAAGGTGCAAACAGTAGTCCAACCATATTCCTTAGTTGTGTGTGCATGGCAAGGTGCTCAAGAGAGTGGGTGTCATGGTGAAGGTGCAAAAAGTAGTCCAACATTAGTCCAGCAGTGCAACAGTAAGGTCTAGAGACCAGCATAAATAATATATACAAATAGGAGAGTAAAGTGTAATGTAGACAAGGTAAAATAAAAAACGATTTCAGTGCAAGAACAGGTTGAGGTAACAGTGTAGCAGTAAAACAGTAGTGAAAACATTAGGCTGTGTACAATAGTAAAACAGTAGTAAAACAGTAGTAAGCAGTAGTGGGCAGTCAGTACTAAAAAAAACACGGACATGGAGAGGGTGGTGAGGCAGACAGCCTAAGCAGAGAAGTCTATCTCTCCTCTTCCCTTTAGTGAGGAATTGAACAGTTCAATGGCCCTAGGAACAAATGACTTCCTCAGCCTTTCAGTTGTTCAGTTGTTTTTTCCCCAAACATGCAAATACCTGGAAGAAAACATAGGAGACAGGATGTTGATTTGGCATGCATGTGTGTTTGTGTCAGTGCGTATGAGTGAGTGTACAGTATAGTGTTTAAAGTGCTCAAAATTATACTGTATATTAGATCACAGTGAACAAATAGTGTACTTTTTAATATACAGTATGTCCTTCATATGTCTGAATGAGTAGTTGAATATATGCATATGCATGCGTGTTTGTGCGAATATGTGTATATTTGTGTGTGTGTGTGTGCGTGTGTGCTGCTGTGTGTGTGCATGTGTGTGTGTGTGCGTGTTTATATAAGTGTGTGTGTGTGTGTGTGTGCGCATATATGTGTGTGCGCGTTGCTTTAGGCGAGGTGGAGGAGTAGAAGTATCATCCATAGTTTGTCTGTTTTCGCCCGTATATGTGCACATGTGTGTTTGTGTAAGTAATTAAACATGCTTGGCAGTGGATGAATCGCATGCTGCTGTGTGTGTGTGTGTGTGTGTGTGTGTGTGTGTGCGTGTGTGTGAACCCCTCCCCCCCCCCTTATTCAGGGCCAGACGTGATCTCATGGGTCCTGTGGACAGACAGCCCCTCTGGCAATCAGCGCAGCCTCGACCACAACAGCAGCAGCAGCCCAGCTAGCGCGCGCACAGATTAGCACGCTATACCCAACAGCCGTCCAGCCAGAGAAGGAAGTGTGCTGAAATAACTCCACCCTCACACTGATCTGGACCCCAAGGCCTTTGCACACCAACATCTGTAATTTCATATGCATTGAAATGCATTGCATGGATGAAAATTTAACCAGCTTTGAAAACTTTTTTTGAAGGCAAAAAAGTTTCAGAGTTTCACTGGTTCTGCTGAAGGTGCTTTGCTCATTACAGCTTTGCACAAACTCAGTGTTGTGAAAAGAACTACAGTGTAAATAACCCTCTCATAGGAAAACAATGATGAATTTATTTTTGCTACCTTGGAACATTTGGCATTATGAAGAAGATACACTTAACCTTGGAGAGTAGGCTTCATATAGCATGTAAATACTTGTGCAGCTGCAGAATCAATGCTTAGTACTCTACACTGCAGTCTACAGCATGTACATGTACTCTATACTGAAGTCTGATCTATACTGGAGTCTATGCTCTATACTGCAGTCTACTGTACATACTCTATACTGCAGTCTGTGTGCTCTACACTGAAGTCTATGCTCTATACTGAAGTCTATGCTCTACACTGAAGACTATGCTCTACTGTATATACTGAAGTCTATGCTCTATACTGCAGTCTAAATACTGGAGTCTATACTCTCCATACTGCAGTCTATACTCTATACTGAAGTCTAGTCTATGCTCTCTATACTGCAGTCTGCAGCTCCGGTTCCTGAGATCCTCATCTCCTACAATTACATCCACAGAGTAAACATGCTGTATAAACAGAAGCAACCTTAGAAAAGAAAAAAATCCCCATTCGGAAGCCCAGTCTAAATCACTCCTGTCACAACTCCTATAACCACTGTTTAGAGAAGACGTGTGCTGCATAGTCACTGTTAATAGCACACACACAGACACACACACACACAGAGACACACACACACACACACACACACACACACACACACACACACACACACACACATACACACACACACACACACACACATGCCAATCAGAGGTGGAACCCTACAGATAATGAGAGGAGAGAGGGATAGAGTGAGTGATAGAGAGAAGACTAAAGAAGTGAGAGAAAGAGACATTGAGTCGAGGTGATTCAAGATAAATAGAGCCAAGGCATGATGGAGTGATGAGAAAGGAATGAAAGAGGATAGAAAGCATGAGAGAGAGAGAGAGAGAGAACAGAGAGGAGGGGTGGGGATAGGGTGAGTGAGTGTGAAGAGATTCTCTTGGAAATGTCCAGTGTAGCACTGATTACTCGAGTGATTAATGTTTGTATGTGTGTGTGACATTTACACACACACGCACACACACACATATTCAGACAGATGCCCACTCTCAACACTCACACACACACACACACACACACACACACATACACGCACACACACACAAACTCACACACACACACACAGAGGGGTTGAGTTGAGTCGAGTTCAGTGAAGAGCAATCTGTAATCAACCTGGGAGCTGATGATAATTTGCTAATGAAGGCAGATCATTCTGAATGTCATTATCACTTCTCCTCAGAGGCGGCTCCTGCCAGTGTGTTTGGTTCGCCTCTATATGCCCTGACGTGTCCCATCTACTCCTCTGCATTCACACCTTATCACTGTGCAGATGCCTCCATTCACAACAATGCATGAGTGAGACGCACAGGCGGCGACTCATGCAACAATGGATTAAGGGTGCTTGTCAGACTTTCTACAGCAATATTTCATACATTTAATTTCCTATTCAAGCATAGTTTAATATGTCGCTATTGTTTTCTAATTACTGCCATACGCTTCTATTACAATACTTTTCACATTACATAAAGCCAGTTGCCTGTCAACGGATTAAATTTCAAGAAAGGAAATTTCATATTCAGTATTCCTCCAAGCATGATTTTATGCTCTAATGACACCCATTCTGTTGTCTGTTAATGGCTCATGCCATTAAATGTACCTTTTAATACTGGTATATTTCATAAACTGTTGCATAAAATGTGCTATAAATTAACTGACTTGACTTCACTTGACTTAAACTAAATATAATCCTTCCTTCAAGCATATTTAATAATTCATATCATGGAACAATACCCATTCTGTTATGTACTGTGTTTCTCACAGATCTCAGATCTCTCACACTTCAAAAAATACCTTTTTATTTGTGGTCCCAGACTTCTATTGGCCTATCGCATCACGGCGGTCCAGTCATCTGTTAATGGCTGACATGGCAGACTGATGGGCTTGTCTGTCCTGGGGGTTCGAGTTTCTCCCGTCTCAGCCCATCACAGCATATCAGTGACCTGTAAACTGCGTTTCTGTCACTGGTCACCATCTGCCGCGCCTGCCGCAGGGCCAGTTATCTGTGGGTCAGAGAATGGCAGGGTGTCTTGTGGGGGGTGTTTGGTTGTGCTGCTGTCTGATATTGTGCGTGTGTGTGTGTATTCATTTATTTGTGCATGTGCGCGCACACGTGTGTGTGTTTGTGTGTGTGTGTGTGTGTGTGCGTGTGTGTTTGTTTGTGCGTGTGTGTGTGTATTCATTTATTTGTGCATGTGCGCGCACACATGTGTGTGTGTGTGTGTGTGTGTGTGTGTGTGTGTGTGTGTGTTTGTCTGTGTGTGTCTGTGTTTGTGTGTGCGTGTCTGTGTGTGTGGGTGCTCATGTGTATTAGTGTAGGCGTGTGTGTATGTGTGAGAATGAGAATTTGAGAGAGTTGTGACTTTCCTTGAAGACAACAGGATTTTGATGGAAAATGATACCATGAGCAATTTGTTTTCTTGTGTGTGTGTTTGTGTATGAGGCTGTGTTCATGTCCTTTTGTGTTTGTGTGCTAGGTGGGTATTGCTGTGTGTGTGTGTGTGTGTGTGTGTGTGTGTGTGTGTGTGTGTGTATTTGTTTGTATGTGTGCCAAGGTTATGACATTGAATCAGTGGAGACAATAAGATGTTGATGAAGAACAGAGACATCATGAAGAATGAAAAACATGTCCTTTTGTACCTGTGTGCTAGGTGAGTATTGCTCTGTGTGTGTGTGTGTGTGTGTGTGTGTGTGTGTGTGTGTGTGTGTGTGTGTGTGTGTGTGTGTGTGTGTGTGTGTGTGTGTATGTGCCAAGGTTATGACATTGAGTCAATGAAGACAATAAGATGTTGATGAGGAACAGTCATCATGAAGAATGAAAAACATCCAGACATCAAGACCTCTTCTTCTAGCAGGGAAAAGAGGAAGAGAGGAGAAGAGGAGGAGAGGAGGAGAGAGGCCTAGAGTAATCAGCCAGCCTGATTTGATTGTGCTAAATAACATCTGATTACACAAAAAGACTACGATTGCAATCGAAGCAAGGACTCTGGGGACAAAGAAAGACATACAAGAAAGAAAGGATGCTAAAAAGAAAGAGAGAGAAAGAGAGAAAGAAGAAGAGAAGATATTTCTCACAATGAGCAGCATCTCACATTTGTCCCAGGAGAGAAGTACATTATGTCAATGCACAATATATTTTGAAACCATTTATTAATACTTTATATGTACTTTGTAAAGCGTTACCTATATTTCATTCATTATGACAATAACCCACAGCAAGAATCACACCAATAGCACAATCTGACATTGAAATCGCCATGAATTGGTCAGCAAAGTCTTCAGCCCTTGATCAAAACATAAAAGTAAACTTCCCATGAAGTCTTATGGCGCAGAGTTTATGTAAAGTAGTACAGTAAAACTACAGGAGAGAAAGCAGCTTTGGGTTGTGCTTACGCTAGGCTAAAAGAACAACATAAACCATGTCGCTTTCTATGCAGTGGCAACTGCTGTGTCGCCATCAATAGCACTGCTGAATAGCACTATGGTGATATTGCTTTGCAGTCAGCGCTTTACATTTTATATTCTGATTTTTGCAACCCCAGTAATGTGAACCATAATGTCTATGGTTATGATAGCGTGTGGAGATTTTTTTTTGTTGCTTAGATCGTAATCGTATGTTTCTTCAGACCACCACCGCTGCAACCCTGCTGAAGACGTAGGATGGGAATGAAAAGGGGGAAGAGAAATAATAAAAGACAGAGATAAGAAAGCACTTCTTGATGGCCTTATGCGGTCCTGCGGTCCTGACACAGTGAACAGATGCTGTTTACACTCCTCTGTCCTTCTGAGGAACTGCATCTTTTAAGAGGGGTGAAGAGGGGGAGCCTCAAGCGAGATGACCAGGAGCACTCAGAGATGCCCAGAAGAGAGAACGAGGGGTCAGACAGGCAGCTAAGCAGCCACTGTGGCACAGCAGGGAGTCTGAGGCTTTGAAACATCAGAGGTGCATTCAAATTGGCAAACGTTTGCGAATGTTTGTGAACGTTTGGAAACAGTTTTCTTTTTGCCTTGAGTTCTACGCAAAGCGTTTGTGAACACTCGCAAAATGCTTGAGGAGGTAGTTTCTCCGCGGACATACAGTGGAGCTGGACGAAGGGGCTACAGTTAAAACATTTACGCAAAATCGTTTACATTTAACTGTTCAGAAAACATATATTCGCCACGAGGGTTCGCCACTGTTTGCAAACCTCAGGGCAGAGGAGGGGAGTGAAGGAAGGGAGAAAAAGAAGAAACAAAGCTCCTGATCTGGAAAGGAGACATTAGTC
>NW_027468664.1:28834462-28859462 GCF_046254945.1 Alosa pseudoharengus | reverse complement strand
AGTGTGTCTGGGCGCTGGTCTCTCCGATAGGGCACCAGTGACAGACTCATAATGCCAGCACCCCAGCTCCCATTTTGCAGCCAATAATAGACCTGTCGACCATGCCTCATCCAAGCCGTGAGGCAAACAATGGCCACCCATCACACTCACACCTGCACACACATACAGACACAAACACACACACACACACACACACACCTGCACACACATACAGACACAAACACACACACACACACACACACACGCACACACACACATACACACACAGACACACACAGACACACACACACAGTGCATTCGCTATCCCCCTGCCCCAGAAAATAAACATGTCACTGCCAGGTTGTATGGTGTGTGTGTGTGTGTGTGTGTGTGTGTGTGTGTGTGTGTGTGTTTATCTGTGTGTGTGCTTAACCGTATCTGTGAGAACTGTGATAAGAGCATGGATGCAGACATCAGCTTGGCTGTCACATGGAACTATCGTCCCCGGCATCCATGGCCCGGCCAATCAACTTCAAACACCGTGGCCCGGCTAATCACCTTCCCACACTGTGGCCTGAAAGGCCCGCTTTGTCCTCCCTGACAGGTCTAATTAAGCTCTTCACATTCACTCAGTCTTCTCCAGATTGCACTCTCTTGCCAGCAGAGTTCACAAATGTCCACAGACGCTTGACTGGTGATCTAAGTAAAAAAGGACGATTTTTTTGGGGCGAAAAACAAATTACAGCAGCACCCTACCCCAACCATAACTACATCCATCAAACAGCACCCTGTCTCCGTTAAACACCACCCTGTCAACCTCGTCGGCCCACACTCCATTCTCTCAAAAAAACAAAAACAAATCGCCAGTCAGACAGCAGGCGATTTCTGGGGTGGGTACAGTGGACTGTGAGCCATACTTTACTCCACGGCTTACGAACGGTTACCCAGGCCGCGCTGGCAGCATTCATCATGATCACTGGGACGAGGAGCCGAGACGCCATGGCAGCCAGCTGAGATTGGGAAATTGCCCCGGCTCGTGCCTCGTTGTCGGTTTTAAAAGAGTGTCTTTCTTGCCATTTACTGACAGTAAACACACACCGATAACAAATGACCCGCTGTCAAACGCAGACAATGGGGCTCTTTCTCAGACCCAATGAGATGACAACAGCAGCAGAAGTGCCACGCAATTATCAGTCGATTTCTCCGCAACAAACATGGCTGATTCACAGTGACCCGCCTCATGCCGATGCACTGGTGACGACCTTTGACCTGTGGTGGAATTCAATTATCCGATGAGCCTGTTTTGATGAAGAGCGCAGCGGGAATGATTACCATACTAATGCTAACCCGTCTGCAGGCTTTGGCTTGATTAGATGGGGAAATTGCTTGACCTTCAGATCATGGCACGAGAGAGAGCAGAGGATTTTCCTATTCTAAGGAACTGGTGGCTTTAAAACACACAAACACCCACACACACACACACACACACACACACACATACACACTTACACTGTGGTTCTTGCCCGCAGGTGCTTGCGGCAGTGCGGTCGCGGCCTGTTTTAATGAAACTCTTATTTTGAAGGAGTGGCGGTTGGCCGTGTTGGACTAAAGCACATCCTGAAGGATGATGGAGAGGACCTACCTGGCAGCACTGTAGGCCGCTGATATTAGCATATAGATATAGTAGTGTAACTGTACACACACGCACACACACACACACGCACGCACTCCCAGACGTGGTGGGTGAGTCCCTGCCACTTTGGAGGAAAGCTGAATACCACTTAGCTGTACAAGCATTTGTTTGATTGGGAGAGAGACTAAGCGAGATGTACGAAGAACATAAAAAGGTAGAAAGAGAGAGAATCTGAAACTATAATTTTAACTGTATAATTAAAATAAAAAATACTATAAAAACATGGAGCAGCAATTAAAAAAAAAAAAAATCACAGACAATCAAGAGTAATGTAGCTGTGCGAGTGGTAGAATAACAGAAGTAGAGAAAGAAAGGAAGATAGAGAAAGAAAGAGAGGGGGGAGGGAGGTCTGGACTACCTATGTTTCTTGGAGACAAGCACGACAGTCACCTTGCTTCCAAAAATCTTGTTTGTGTTTGTGTGTGTGTGTATTTGTGTGTTTGTGTGTGCATGTGTAAATGTATTTGTAATGTAATGTAATGTAAATTTGTATTTGTGTGTGTGTGTGTGTGTGTATTTGTGTGTGTGTGTGTGTGTGTGTGTGTGTGTGTGTGTGTGTGTGTGTGTTTGTGTATGTGACTGCTCTCCGAGGTAGTGAAGAGGAGTGCTGGCTCTGTTGCTCTCTCGAAGTCGTGATCTGGCTGCTTGTTGTGTCTTCCTCACATGCTGTGCGTGCTGGCGAAAGACGAGGGAAAAGGAAATGGACCGCAATGACCACAACAAAACTCCACAAACTCAACGAGTTCACAATAAGTTCACTTGCAACCACAAAAACAAACTAAGCTTGATGTGGGGGTGTCCACCCCCCCCCCCCACACACACACGTATACACACACACACACACACACACACACCTACACCTCACCCCCCAAAAAATAAATTCTTCTGTTTATTTCCTGTTTTGGAAATAATTATCTAGCACAGTCACGAAAAAATGTAATTGCTGGAAGAAAGTCGAGTGGTTTTGTGTATTCCGAAGAACACATTGAATTGAACTGTCCTGTCCTCATCAGGTCAACACACAGACACAAATTATTATAATTGTGGAATAATAAACAGTGTGAGTGGGCTGGAGCTACGCTATCAACAGAGAGAAGGTTCCCAGCTGCAGGAAACAGGTGGAGGGTGGGATGGGTGGTGGAGAAAAACAAGCAAAAACAGACAAAAGAGAGAAAGGGAGAAAGAAAGACAGAACAAAATGGAGAAAGAAAGACAGAAAGAAAGGGAAAAAAGAAAGGGAGAAAGAGATTTGTAAAAACTCTTAAAACACAGCTTGAATTCAGAAACAGAGACAAAGGGGAAAAAAGAGAGAATGAAAAGAAATGAAAAGAAAGAGATTCATAGACACAAAAAGAAAAAGAAAGAAAGAAAGAAAGAAAAACAAGACCATGCAGGGCTTGGGAGCAATCAACACCTTCTTCACAAAGTAGTTATACACTACAGGGGTGTAATAATCATGGATTCCAGAGCTCAACCAGCAGTACCACGCCAAACTTCTCGGATATGTGTGTTGGTATTCAACGTTTGTCTCAGAATAGTTTAATTTCAAACCTCTCCTCTCCCTGTGCCTCCTCCCCTGTGCTGTTCCGATGGATATCTACATCATGAAATAGATATTAAATGCCCCGAGTAGACGGGGAGTTTTGTTTATGTTTTGTTTTTGCCCTGTGATCTGCTAGGGAGGCTGAGTAGGTGAATTCATTCCAGAGTCTGAAAGGTCAAACCACACACACTGAGCACATTAACTCCTGCGTGGAGTGGAGTGACTCACCGATTGGCGTGCCGGTGCCGTGTGAAACAGGCCAATGTGATCAGACGCAGGAGCAGACTCACGGCTGGGCGGAGCTGTGCTTGGTTGCCAGGGGTGACAGCTGTGTTACGACGATCAGCTGTGAAATGATCAAACACACCGCGTTTTCAGCACCAGCAATCCCCCTGGAAAGTTCATTAGCGTATGTTCCACACGAGACCATGGGGGAGCCAAAGTTGACTTTGCGGGGAACTCTGTCGACGTTCTTTCTCATGTTCTTTGTGACACATCTTTCCGCCCAGGAAAAGTACACACTACATGATAGTAAATGTATTCACATACAGAAATAATTACAGCTTCCACTGTTGATGTCTATTGCTGTCAGACCTATTTAGTCCGTAAAACTAGCTCATGTACTTCATGCAAGATGCATAATGTCGTTATGGATTTGTTATTTTGGCTTATATTCAGTGCTAACGTTATTTGATACTGTATAAGACTGTACAAGATATGTAGTTCAAGATAACGCTAACGTGTTCTTCTATCTCCGTACGAAGAGTCAGAGATCATCAAACGTTAGGGGTTTCCCGGCAGCCGCAACACAACTTTGTCTTTTCGGTAACTGATGACAAACGTGAAAGGCAGAGCTAGAATTTTAGGGATGTCCTTCCTTGGCTAATGTATTCTAAAGATGGAGGCCGAAACATGGCTGCTGCTATACGGGCGACTCGGTCGTATGTATTCTGAATGGCAGATTCTACGCTTACGAGAATACTTTGATTTCTTGGTGGAAGTAATTACACATGAATGAGCACATATTTTTGAAAGAAAAAATGGGTTTTGCTAAGAATCAACCCAACAAATTACACAATGTAGCTTTAAGATGCGCTTGATTCTTCTGAGGCCAAGGCTTAGCCCATAGAGATGGCACAGAAGGAGTGATTATCGAGGCTCGTGTGTGTGTGTGTGTGTGTGTGTGTGTGTGTGTGTGTGTGTGTGTGTGTGTGTTCTTTCCTAGTGCGAAGCCTCCTTGAAGCTCTCTTGAATGGTTATTGATTTCCCTCTCGACAGTCAGCCAGCCACAAACACATGCAAAGGCACAGATCATTTATCAATTTCCAACCCTGGTCGGCCTCTGGCAACAAAGACAAACACCTCCCACTGGGGGAGCACAAGAAAGTGTGGCTGATAAAAAAAAAACACTGTGGGTGGAAGCGCTTCTAACAGTGATAAGGGTGCCTCAGAGCGGCTTCAAAAACATCCGCAATTATATGTCAGAGGAGGCCCGAAGCTGACCGTCTGACTGGGTCTGTGGCAGGCAGGAAAGCGGTCAGCTGAAACAAAGTGATTTGTTCAGACTTCAGAAACATTACTAATGGTTGCCAATGCCGTGCATATCACGGTCTGAGCTAGAGGATATTGTTTTGAGTTGGTTGGTTTGTTCAGACTGAGCCAATTAGCTTTCGCTGTATGGTGTTTTGAAGAGAATGAAAGAGACAGAGAGTGAAGGAAAACAGGCATGGAAAAGAGTAAACAGTAAACAAAAGAGTGCAAAAAGATAAACATTCCTGAGTGGCCAGTAAAGCAAAGACACTGAAACAAAGATATTTGTTCAGATTTATTAACATGTTCACAAACATGCTAATAGCCGCTAAACTGGAACCAATTAGCTTTGTCTGTGATGGATGAAGAGGGGAAAAATGTAAACAAAACAGTAAACAATAGTAAAAAAAAGTATACCAAAAATCAAACAGTATGAATTGACCAGTAAAGGAAGGACACAGTAGGCCCCGAGGCCAGAAATTACATTGGATGAGTCACCAGTGGTCCCCTATGACGAGGGAGGAAGGCGAGAGAGAGAGAGAGAGAGGGAGAGAGAAATTATACATGATGTTATGTCTATGCTTTCTTTCCTTCAAATACTACAAACTACCTGTATAATTATAAATGCTTTGGTAATACACAGTGTATTGACAGAGAGAAAGAGAGATTCAGGGAGAGAGAGAGAGAGAGAGAGAGAGAGAGAGAGAGAGAGAACAAAAGATAGAGAACGGTTGAATAAATAGAGGAAAAGAGAGGGACACAAATAGGTGTAGAATGAGACAAAAGTAAAAAGGATGTAAGGATTATCTAAAGAGGGAGATAGAAGGAAACAAATAAAGTAAGGAAGATAAGAAACTGCCTATACTTTGCTTTGGTGTAGAGAGAGAAAGAAACAGAAGAGCAGGGGGGGCAGGGAGAGAGAGGGCGATAGAGAGAGAGGGCAATGAAAACTGTGCTTACACCTGACTTTGGCATAGGTAGACATCATAGGGAGAGGGAAAGAAAGAGAGGGAGAGAGAGAGATACGTTTAACGTTTAGATCTATGTTACACATAAATGTCTATACACTATTTTATATGACTGCTTTGGCCATGCAAATGGCCTTTTTGTCATGCCAATAAAGCACATTTAAATGGAATTGAGATGTATTGAGAGAGAGTGAGACAGAGAGAGAGAGAGAGAGAGAGATGAAAACTGTGCCAACACCTTGCGGGCTGCCAACCTCCATCAGTGTCACACAGAGGCTGTGTGTGAGAGAGGACCTGTGAGGAGTGACACTGCACTGCAGTCACTTGTGAACAGGGCTGTGTCACTGTGACTAGACGTATCCCAGAATTCCCTGCAGCCCTTCCCGAGAAGCTCCCCTTATCACACGCCACTGGCCTCCTCATTCCTTTCCTCCTCCTCCTCCTCTATTCCTTGTCCTCCTTCTCCCTTCCCCCCCTCCTCCTCCTCTTTTCCTTGTCCTCCTCCTCCTCTCCGTCCCTGTCCTCTTGCTCTCTCCTATTTGTCCTCTTCCTTCTCCCTCCTCCTCCTCCTCCTCTATTCCTTGTCCTCCCTCCTCCTCCTCCTCCTCTCCGTCCCTGTCCTCTTGCTCTCTCCTATTTGTCCTCTTCCTTCTCCCTCCTCCTCCCTCCCCCTCTCCTCTGTTGCTCACCTTCCTCCCTTCCTCCCTCCTTCCCCTCCTCTCTCCTCCTCCCCTTCTCCTTCTCTTTAAGCCTCTTGCTCCTCTACTATCCTCTCTATCCCTCTTGCTCCTCTACTATTTGTCCTTCTCCTCCCTTCTCCCTCCTCCCCCTCTTTTCTCCTCCTCTCCTCCTTGCCCCCCTCCTGTATTCCTCCTCCCTTCTGCTCCATCTCCTCTTCCTCTCTTCCTCCTAATCTACCTCTTCCTCCTCTTCATTCTCCAGACCGGTGTGGTGACCTGTGGTGATGTCTTCTGTCTTGACTCCAGTCCCTGTTGCCGTGTCCCCAGACAAGAGTGTCACAGGTGGGCACTGGCACCAATAGCCCTCATCCTGGTGTGTGTGTCACCCATTTTTTTTCAATATATATTACTATTATTATTATTATCAATATACATAAGACAGAGAGAGAGAGAGGCAATTAAATTATGACAGACATAATGTAAAAATGAAATTTGCATTTATATTGTGGAACCGTATAACCAACATACAATTGTACCAACATACAAAAAAACAAGTAGCCTACAAACATGGGGCAATGCACAAAAAAAATCAACCATGAAATATTACATTACCATCAATTACTTCAACTAAGGCTTGAAAACTGCCAGTGGTACCCAGGTCAGACTAAAATGTGCAACTCCCGAACTCTGAACTCATGAAACATTGTAGCCTACAGTTTGGCGCGCACGCACACAGCCACATCATGATGCATTGTAACACGCTGTCTGTAATACACTGTAACACGCAGCCCTAGTATAGCCAGCCACGACGTCAAATACATTGAAACACGCAGTCTAGCGCACACACACAGCCCAACCACATCAAATACAAACAAGGGGGGTGTCGCAGCCGATAACGGTTACGTTGTCAGGGACAGAGATAGTAGGCTATGCCTAGACGTGGACTTATCCCTATTTTGATCCTCGTTTTGAAAAAAGTGGACAGGTCACCTGCAGGAATGAATGCGATGGTACGCATACACCTACCTAACTTTCAACGCTTTGATAATATTTGTCCCGGTTAGGTTCCTGCATTGGTCAGTTAAAAAGTAGCCTACATACTGTAGTAGGCTAATAACATCCACATGCAATATCTTTATAACAACAACGTCTAACAACAACCTATTTATTTGGACAACTTTGTATAGCCCTATAAAGGCTAAAGTTACCTAGTTTTGTTCTAGCGAAGGCTACGTTCACGTATGGCTTTAAACAGTGGTAATGCTAGCCTAACGTTTTGACAAGCAATAATCTTGCCTACCTTGTGCTTGCGGCTTGCCCATTTGAAATAACTCCTCTCGCTTTGCTGTCTCCATCCTTTCTGTTTTCGTTGTTTAAAACTTGTTATATCCATGATGAGTCTCGAGTTAATGAATTAGCTTATACCATTGTGTGCTGATAGAAAACAACAAGCTAGCCTACAACTTCTGTAGCATGCCTGTGTATCTCTCCTGCTCAAACAAAAGGTGCGCGCGTGCATAGTTCTGCATTAAGTTGATTTTGATAACGTTACAAACTTTACTTTACAGAAAATTGTATAGCCTACTGGCATGCAGTTAATGGAATAGGCTACTGTGCAGAGTTGAGAAGTTATGGTAGCCTAGGCCAATTTCGTGTGAATACACGCACACAGGGGAAATTCTCTCTCGTTGTTGAGTAGCCTGGCTGATACGCACAGTGCGTACGGCCATGGTTTTGGCGCGCCTTACTGAGAGCGTCTGGCTGAAGCTCTCTCTTTTTTCGAGATCCGCTTTCATATTTCCTAATTGTCTCATGCGAAGCCATTGTTGTCTGTGATAGCATGCATTGATACGGGCAAAGACAGGTGACAATAAGACACTTGTTTTCTTTTTTAAATGTCCCGCGCCGGAGCCCCCTAGTGGCCGGGGCCCGGGGCAGCAGCCCCTTTGCCCAATGTCCAAACGCGGCCCTGGGGAAGAGAGAGGGAGAGAGAGAGCATCCGGTGCAATGCATTAAATATTGGATGCATATCATACTGGGGTACTGATTGAAATGTTCAGGTTCCAGCATCCTTTCTTTCTCTCACTCTCTCTCTCTCTGAGTTTGTGTGTGTGTATAACTGAGACAGAGGGAGAGGAAATGAAAGAACTCAACTGCCTGAGGGTCAGACGAAGAGAAGAAAACATAACAAAGAGGTCTGCATAGAGGAGATATCCAGAGAGGTGTACACACACACAAACACATACACACACACGCACACACACACACACACACACACACACACACACACACACACACACACATATAACTGTATAGAAGTCAAACTAGCACTTTCAAGAGATTTCACAAGTACCATATCGCTGTCAGTAATCTTAACAGTCAAACATGCACTAACATATAGTAAACAACACTCATACAGGATACACAAATAAACACACAAACAAATATTAAACATGACTACACATAGTACACAAACCAATACTAACACTTTTTTCATGTTTAGAGGCATTTAACAAGTCTTATCACTGTCTAACACACTTGCACAGCTGAACTGTGGCCACACAAACACATCACGGAAGCCCAAATGCTAGCTTGCACTCACCTAAACACACACACACACACACACACACACACACACACACACACACAAACACACACAAACACTCACACACACACACACACACACACACACACACACACACACACACACACACACACACACACACACTTCACCCTACACCTCAACAGAACTGACTCCAGCACATTATCAGTGCTCTCAATCTTAAACAACTGTTCAGACGATCCATTCAGATTCCAATCTAACAGAGTTACTGAGAATTTACACAGCTAGCAAGACATAAGCATAAGAATGAAACGTAAATTAATCAATTTACACTGCCTCCACCTCTAACATGATGAAACAGTGTGTTTATCCATTTGATGTGTTTTGTATGTGCTTACATTTCACATACTGTAAACTTCAAAAATAGAACTGAAGCATAAAAATTCACTTTCCTCTACTTTTAACAGCTGTAATGTAAGTGTACAGTAGAGTGCTGGCGGTGTAAATTGATAGAGTGATTCTAATGGAATTGATAGAGTGATTCTAATGGAATTATTGTTGATACAGTGATTCCAGAGCCATATAAAGGTATCTGAGTGATTCTAATGGAATTATTGTTGATACAGTGATTCTAATGGAGTTATTGTTACCGCTAACAATAGGTGGACGACAGACAGGCGACTGAGAAACACTTCACGAACGGCTGTGGAGAAAATTCCCTGTAATGCTGCTGCCCCAGCTGATGTGCTGATATGGTTCTCTGTGTACACACAGCTACTTGCAAAGTAAATATAATCACAAATGACCCGCTGTGGAAGACAGGCACTATATCTCTTCATTAGATAGTGTGTGTGTTGTGAATGTAACAGCAACAGATCGGGCATCCATCTCTACTTCTAAAGATTATAGATGCAAACATACGGTTCACAGATTATGTTGTCACAATGAATATAATGCATAATAGAATGGAAACAACATAAAAAGACTTTCCTGTAAAAAAAAAAGTCAAACGGAGAAGCCAGATGCAAGGGCATTCAGGGAATATGTCTGTTAACAATGTCAAATGATTTCATAGAAGCATTTTCATATCTCAACAACTACAATTAACAAGGATGCATTAATACATTACAATATACAGTAGATTTGTTGCTTGTTTGTTAGCAAGTAACAGCCGCACAGCCTACCTTGTCTTGAGAATCTAATGTGACAGACATCCACCTGGGAAAACTGCATCCTGATGGGGTTTGGGAGACATCTTGTTTTGTTTTGTTTGTTTCTTATTTATTTATTTATTTTAAGTGTAAGAGTCTTGTCTTGAGAATGTGACACGTCCCTTACTTGCACCTCTTCTGTTGTCTCATCACATCACCTATCTCTCTCAGGGTGCACAGGTGTGTGTGTGTGTGTGTGTGTGTGTGTGTGTGTGTGTGTGCGCATTAGTGTGTGTGTGTTTAAGAGGGAAAAACGCAGAAAGAGAGAGAGAGAGATTGTGTGTGTGTGTGTGTGTGTGTGTGTGTGTGTGTGTGTGTGTCTGTATTGCCTGTGTCGGTGCCTGTGTGTGTGTGTGAGTGTGTGTCTGTGTTGCCTGTGCCGGTGCCTGTGTGTGTGTGTGTGTGTGTGTGTGTGTGTGTGTGTGTGTGTGTGTGTGTGTGTGTGTGTGTGTGTGTGTGAACAGAGAATGTGTTTGAGCCCTCGTCTGCTGTCCCTCTGAGACAGAACCACATTAGTAGCAGACAGTCCTGGGGGATCTGCTGTGCTTAAGTATTTAGCCCCTGTGACAGACACACACACACACACACACACACACACACACACACTCACACACACACACAGGCACCGGCACAGGCAACACAGGCAGCAGTAAAGAAAGGTGACATCTTTAATTACGATCAGGGATAGAAATCACAACCGGAGACTGGGACCAGCAACAAAGTTCCAGCAGCAAATCCAAAGAGCTCTCATCTTATAGAACCTTGGCTTTCAACAAAAAACAAAAAAAACAATGCTTGAACGTTCTATTTTGTTCCAATCTACTTCCGCTTCATTAAGATAACTTATTGCACGGCTCTTCATAGTGCTGCAGAATGCTCCATTCACTTAAATGGGCCTTTGTCAGTACACGATCCGTACCGCCTGCCAGATCCGTTCTGCGCATGCGCATAATTACGTAGTAGAAGACGTAACGATTCTTCTGTAATATCTGTACCACGCATGTCTTGAAACAGTTGACGGCCAAGAAGCGGCACATTTGACGAGACTAACTTCGCAGAAAAATATATTTTGACTACGCCCGATGAATTATGTCCACAGATTGTGCAGGTAAGAGTACAGCGTTCAATGTATCTTTGTCTTTAGAAATGTTGCTATTGTTGGTTAAACGTAATGTCACTAGCAGCTATATCTTGCATATGGCAATTGTTAACAGTGAACGTTAGCTATCGTTAGCCGTTTGGGTAATCATTAACGTAACAGTAACGGTAATTTAAATAGGGACCGCATTGAGCATTCGCTAGTATTTATTCATGCCAACACAGCAACCTAACTTATCCAACACTTAATATTTATATTAAGTGTTGGATAAGTTAGGTTGCTGTGTTTCATCTGAAGGTTTATGGGCTAAGGTTAAGGTAAATAATGTGCATTTATTTATCAGGTTGATGCCACTAAAGACCACGATTAACTTCACCAAAGGACATGGAAATATGTGCGGTAAGTACTTTTTTTTACTGGTTAACGTTAGTTAAGAGACCTGTTATTCAGCACATGTTCCAGACAAGGTCGTAGTCTGAATTTTTAAAATACCGAGGTCAGGGGCGTCGCTAGAAATTTTGGGCACCCCAAAATGCTAGGGGCTTCTGAGCCCTCCGATCATTTTGCCAACAATGACACAGAACGATAGATTTGTTAATTTTATAACATGTTTTTTTTTTTTTTTTTTTACTTGAACCAACACACGTTTCCACAATATTCTATTTATTTTAGATGCACTTTTATATCTCGAGCCTTTACCCAAATTGGCTTTGGATATTTACAGTGCATAAGGAAAGTATTCACAGCGCTTCACTTTTTCCACATTGTAAGTTTCAGACTCATCTTAAAATTAATTAAATTCTCTCATCTCAGTCTACACACAATACTCCAACACTCCACAGAAAGTGTGGAGTGTTTGGAGTGTTTTGTAAATTTATAAATAATAAAAGACTAAAATATTTAATTTACATACTGTAAGTATTCAGACCCTTTGTTATGACGCTTGTAATTTAGATCTAGTGCATCCTACTTCTATCAATGGTTCTTGGTCCTTGGTGGACTTAATTGGAGTCCACCTGTGCCGAAATTAATTCACTGGACATTATTATGACCACCGCTAGCGAAGCTATAAGTAAAGTAACTAGGACTGAAACTACATAAATTCGTCAAAGACTCAAAGTGAATAATTTGTGTCAACTCGCCGCAATGTAGATTTATTAACGCACCCGTGATCTACATCTCCATTTAAACCAAATGTTTTAGAGCCTGCGTTGAGAGATGTATCCAGGGCAGGGCTGTACCTACACATATTTGTTGCACATGCTACAAAAATCATTCTTTGCGATGGATGCTTTAGTAGCCTGCCAACGTTACACCGGTCCGATACAGTTTTGCCTATGGCTATACCATGAGACTGAGACGCTTTTTGTTTGTTCGAAGTGCGTGTTTAGGGTGTGAGAGGGGAGTGGATGTGCTTTGATTCCAGCTTGGTAGTTGTAGTCTATGCGATTAAAAAGCATGTGTGTGTGAAGTATCCAAACAATGATAACACTTTCATTATGGCTGCTTTAGCCACAGGCATTCAGCTACTGTACCGTGGGTCCCTTTTAGAAGTGTCCACTTCATTTGCGCTTTCCGTGATTCACACAGCTGCGTGAAATGTATTACTACTGATATGCAAAACTATTAACTTTTCGCCAAGAGGTGGCAGTTTAAGTCCGCTTGATACCGTAAGCCATTGGCTCCCAAAGGAGATTTTATTTGGGTCACCAGCATAGCCTAGTTACAATTTATGTTGTGTAATAGGCCTAGCATAGGGCCTACCTTATATAGCTTATAGTTTGTTAACAGTCACGGTTTTGTCATAACTCCCTCTAAGCACTTTTGCATTTAGAATAGCTCTGAAGTCAGTAAATGTATGCCAAAGTAAAACTGTGGTGTATGTCAGCATAATGAAATGTATGCAATGCAAAAAGGTGTGTCAGTGGGGAGCGCAGCCGCAAGTGTGATGTTGAGCAAGCAAGCCAGCAAGAGGTCTTTCGCGGACTGGGAGGTCCAGGTTTTATCCGGCTCCTAATTACGCCAGCAATTAGCCACGTCATCAGAACCCTAGAGCTCCCACTGCAACCAATGAAAGTAGTACAACAAATTGAACAGGTCGGCCTCTTTTTAAACTGAACTACATTTCCCTTGTGCAATAAGTGCATGCCTGCTGGCAACATGGGGGATAAACAGAATAACAAGCTATAAGGTGTCCCAATATACGGAATGAATTAACTTGGGAGAGAATTCCACTCCGGGAGGTCTTTGTCTCCGTCTCCTCCATTATTTCTGCATATCAGGACACCTCAGCGGATGTTACTCCTTACATAAATCCTCATGTCAAATCCAAGTTTTAATACTGTCCTGTAGTAAGAATGAACATCAGCTATTAGGTACTCAAGGTCATGGGGTCAAAGGCTGTGGTCCTGATATTCTCCCTCTGTATCTCATCTGTATTGTTTCCAAATTTTAGTCTTGTAGCACTTAACACACCTGACAATTCAAGCTCCTAGTTACTTTTTTAAATTTCTTTCAACTTCCTGACATGTTCTAAGGGGCTTTAAGTTGTCTACAGGGTGACACATGTTCAGAGGGGACATGTTCTTTACACATGTTCAGAGGGGATCGTAATAGAAGAAACCTTTAAGTTGGTCACAATGTGGCATACCACAGCAAGGAAAATGGGTAAACATGTCATGCTTTTCTTCCAAAAAGGTAATGAAATGTTTAGGTCAACTTTACAGTTGAATATAGGGAATTGCCCAAAGGATATCTCCAGGCACCCAGCCTATTCTTAAAACCAGATTCACCAAGATTCTGGCATTTGGCTTTATGATAAGCATTGCCTATTGTCATGGTTATAGCGGGTAGTATATTTAATTGAGTGATGGCATTTTGGCTTATTTGAGAAGTATTTAAGTAGTTGAAATACTCAAATACAATCCCTCAAAGTATTTTGTTACAAACTACATTTGAGTTTTTCCAATCCTGCAAAATACAAATGACAAAATACGCTAAAGTAATTAAATACGTATTTTAAATACATATAATTGAAATACTGCCCATGTCTGCCTATACATCTGTATTCAACATTACCTTTCTCACCTTCCCTCCTTCTCTTTGTTTGCTCAACTTCTGCTGGCTTTCCAAACGTTAACTTTGTTGCAGCCTTTGTTCAAGTCAGGCATGGCCGCTGTCACCAGTATTGCCACGGCAATACTACTTTTCAAAGTAGTATTGCTTGGCAATACTAGTTTTCATACATGAGGTTACACTAATAAATGTCACAAACTGCTGCTGAGCTGCGCTTATCATTGCTAACTGTCAGTGACTGACGCGAGAGAAGTGGGTTCTGTGTTGCGTTCATTTCAGTAACTGACGCGAGAGGGGTCTGTGTTGTGTTGTGTTGTGGTCATTTATGGTCATTGGGTGTGCCCTGCCGTGCCGTCCACATCTCTTCAGCACAGCAGCAGCAATGGCAACTCATCTTCGTTGAAGTTTGAGGTGTTCAATGGTGTGAGTAATAGGCCTAAATCAACATTGAATTAGTTATTGGATGATATTAAAAATAAGCGGAATTATTTGTGGTTGACCTGGAAATGTCAACTTGGTGATCAAAAAGTTATGAATTTCATGTTGGCTGCGAATTCAGAGCATTAAGTTACGTTGTGTCAGTGTAACGTTAGCTAGCCTAGTCTATTTGTCTATAACGTTGCCATACAAATCTAAACCGCAGTAGGCTCATGTTAATCTAATGGGCTTTGAGACATCTGTTTTGTCTTGTGACAAAGTCTCCTGGTTCAATTGTTTCCAGTTTCATTTATTGTTTATAATGCTAAAGAGGAAAAATAAAAATATGGTTTGCAGTGATCACAAACAAGTTATGTCATGAATATCTAACATATTAAAGACTGTTACAAAAAAAATCTCAAAACAATTCAACTGATCCTAAAAATAAGGTATGACCACTAGAAGCAATAGAGGGTCTCCGCGGATCCTTAAAAAGTATTAAAACGTCTTAAAAAAATTAAAGGTCTTAAAATGTATTAAATTTAGCTAATTTTCGAAGAGTGGCATTAAATTTCATCTGGGTGGAATGTAAGAAATATGTCTGGAGAGACTATTTTCCATGCTAACGTTATTTCACCAGTGCACGTCCCTGTCTAACAAGACAGTGCCAGGAGTGATTTCAGTGAAGCAGAGAAAAGCTGTGAGTTGATAAAATAGGCTGTACAGTATGTGCTCTGAGCAAAAGCTCACTTGTAGTCGGCAAACCAGTTTCCTGTTCTTTGACATGGCTGTCAACAAGCACCTGAAAATGAGTGCTTTACTGTAGTTCTACTAAAACGTAAAAATTAGAATGTACCGCCTAGAACAAGGTAGCGATGGAGTTTCTCAGACATTCGTCGTGACAGATTTACGGAGTGTCGTAAATCATATACTCTGAGGCTGTAGGGGGAGCTCTGTAGAGAAACCTGCCAGCAAAAAGTGAGAAAACGGCAAAGAAATGGCCAAAACTGCATAGTTTCTCTTTAATCACAGATGCATCAGAGTATTTATTGGATTATGACCTAAAGATTCTTAGCGTTTGCCCTTTTGTTTTTCTAATCAGTATTGCAGTGTATGAATGATGATGATTATGATGATGATACTCTGTTTTAATGCTGTAGTAATATTATTCTAATAAATTATTTTGTCTTTCCTATTTCTCTCTCTCACACTCTCATTTAACAGTTCACACCACCAGAAGGTGCAGTGCAACCAAGTCCACCAAGACCCCCCAGGACACATAAATCACTTAACAACATAGAATGACAAAATGCCACCCCAAATTGTCAGATGGCACAGTTCATGTTGTAAGTTCACTGTATGTTTTTTATGTATAATGTAACCCTTAGCTGAAAAGGTTGGAAAGTCCTTATAGGGTGACTTATTTCTCCTATTTTAGTCAGTGTCAAACCACTGCATAAAGACTTATAATACATTGGTGTAAATAAAGTGCATTAAAAATGGTCAACTCCAGGTGATTCTCTTTCACAGAAAAGCCCAAGGATTCGGAACATGAAGCCAAAGAAGTAGATGATGACTCGGCCCAGTGACACCAAATGGAAAAGCCCATCGCAGTAGTCAACCCTACTGGAGATGATTGAATGCATCAATAAGTTATCTAAATCATGTTTTGACATTAGACATCTAAGTTTGGCCATGTTTTTGAGGCTTATGACTCTGCCACTGCACATGGTTTGTAGAGAGAGGCATGCACACTGTTCTGTGAGATGAAAATGTTTGCATTGCTCTGATTGGAAATTGCCAGAAGGGATAGGTCAAGCAGGAGCAGTGTGAAAGGCGTCCTAATTGCTTGAGTGGGAGAGGAAACGTCTAATGGCCACCTTACACCAAACAAGTTTGACAAGATTTGGAAAAGATTCTTAAAAGATTGTAGTATTTTAACTAATGCCCCCCATTCAAGCTTTACTCAAAAGACTCCAATCTTTGAAGAATCTTTACCAAATCTTGTCAAAGTTGTTTGGTGTAAGGAGGCCATTAGTCTAATAGCCTTGCACCAAACCAGGGGTGTGACGGTATTTTAACACTATTTCAAAAAATGTCCAGTGATGACATATTACAGCAAAAACCTTTTATAGACTATTTCTTTGTACAGTGTACTCATGCAATGGGCAGCAATTGTGAGATGTTTGCTTAATGTTATAGTTGTGAAAACATTAGAGAATGTTATGGGCTTGAAATTGCATACAATACCTGATGTATTTTTTCATGTTACATGAATTAAAATGAAGTGTTATTTATATAAGATCGTACTTATGTAGTTAAAAAAAAATATTGAAAGGTGAATAGTCTCTTGTAGCCTATTAGTGTGTTTATAGTCAGAAGTTGCAGAGCATCTTCAAAAGGATGAACACCCATATGCTCTATGGCCTTGAAGGATTTGTTATTTATGCATGCAATAAAATGATATTAATAAACGGTCATTGAGTCCATGTTCTTGTCTCAACACAGCAAGTTAGTTTACTTGTTGCCCTCCCTCCCTCTCTCCTCCTATAGGGCTCATTCTCTCAATGCATTTATTCATGGTTGTAATAGCATTCATCTAAATGTAGGTGACCATACTCATCTTTGCAATTCTGTCTTTGATTCAGTCGAGTTATTTACACAGGCAAATACGTAGGCTAGCAAGTTCACAGTAAAGGAATGAGTCATTTGATGATCATTCCATGTGTGAATTTTAATGTGTGCTCTCGTTTTGATGCAGTGTTGCCTCCTGAAACGCTTACGCAGGTGTCGTGCGTGCTTGCATGCAAACGTTATGGGCCACTAAATGAAAGTATCCAGTTCCCAGATCAGTTCATATTTCATTATTAAATTAGAACAATGTTATGTGAAAACAAAGACTTAACACTTAGCGTGAGGAGATGGCATGTAGGCTAATGAAAGCTGTCAATTGTGTAACCTAGCTTAAGTGTAAACTAGAAAGCTGTTTCGTACATCTCATCCAGGGTTTTGGTCTGTAGAAGTTACAAATATTTTTTTTACATTCTTCACGTTTTCATGCCGTTGATTCATCGTTGAATTTCGCTCGTCTGACAAACCGACCAATCTGGGATGCGTTTCCCAAATAGTTGCTAACCTGCTAGTTGGTTGGCAATGGGGAATGTTTTTACAGTCTATGATTGCAACCAGCTAAGTTGCTAACTTAGTTAACAGCTAGGAAACGCAACCCTGACCAATCAACGTTCATTCGACCTCCTTTGCTATCTGGGTAGCCTCCATACATTTCCATTGGTTCCTTAAAACATGTACATTTAACTATTAGAACTTTATTACTGCTACAAACAATGTTAACTTGACTTATTATACATTCTCGTTCTCTGGATAGGTAATACTGACAATCGCGCAAGCGTAGAACCGATCATGTAGTGTCGTAAACCATCGTAAAAGACGTTGAACTTCTGCGCATGCGCAATATTATGCACATGCGCAGAACGGATCTGGCAGGCGGTATGGATCGTGTACTGACAGCCTTCCCAACGTTCGGCGGTCTGCTAATTCTGAATAACAGACCGTTGCTAAGTATAACAGACCGCTGTCAAGGAAAATGGGCTTTGTGCTTCTAAGTCAATTCTTTCATATCACTACGCAAAGATTGGAACTTCATTCAAAAGTGAAAGCAGACGGTTGATCAGCTGTGTTCTAAAGAATGTTTGATTCAAGTTCAGCGTGTGTTGTTGCGAACTATTTGTTTCTCAGCAAAAGCCATGATGAAACGGTAACAAATAGGCTATAGCCTAGGCTATGTAGGCTAAAGAGTCATATCGTGGGGAGTTTATTGTGTCGTTTTGGTAAGTAGCCGTGTAATAAGCGGGATAATGTATAGAACGCCGGTCATTGTCGGGAGATAGGTCCCTTCAGGGCGGAACAAGACCCCTCCGCTGCGCGTCGGGGTCCGGTTCGCCCTGTCGGGACCTATCTCCCGACAATGACCGGCGTTCTATACATTATCCCTTACATATGAATGTTAAAACGGAAGCCTTGTGGGAACAACTATGGGCGCGTTTGTAAACTACCACTCCGAGCGCTCCGAGCACTCTTAACCGTTCGTAAATTCGGATTAATTGCGTATTTAATCAGAGCTTCACACTCTCGGAGCGTCTAGAGATTGAATTTACGAACGTACCCTATGATGCTGATAATGGAACTCTTTTGAAACGGTCAATACCGGTTCATCACACACAAATACATTGTTTCAAGACAAAGCCTTTACACACAGATAGACAATACCTGTGGACCACAGGCTTCATACACTTTAAACACACAGGTTTCATACATCGCATTATTATCAACACTCTCGGGATGATTAGTCTGTGTGTCTGGCAGGTACAGTAAAGGTACACACCCTCCCTGTGGCAGATAATGCACTGGACAACCACACACTGCTCTGTGTGTGTTTTGTTTTGTGTGTGTGTGTGCGTGTGTGTGTGTGTGTGTGTGTGTGTGTGTGTGTGTGTGTGTGTCTGACTCTGTGTGTGTGTGTGTGTGTGTGTGTGTGTGTGTGTGTATGTGTGTGTGTTTTATTTTATCTCCATTAGGACAGGAACTAATGGTGTGTCCAAGCCAGGCGGAGGACCCCCTACCCTAATGTGGTAGCAGACATCTTCAGCCATGGTTGGTTTAGATGTGGTGATAAACAAAGAGAGATGGACACAAAGTTCCCCATACAAGCTAAATTAAACTGGAGTATACACAGAGGGGGCTGATGGGAGAGATGAGAGAAAATCACACTCATGCACGTACCCATGACAACACACACACACACACACACACACACACTCATGCACGTACCCACCCATGACCACACACACACACACACACACTGAAACACACACACACACACACACTGAAACACACACACAAACACACACTCACACACACACACACACACACACACACACTGAAACACACACACACACACACACTCACACACACACACACACACACACACTGAAACACACACACACACACACACACACACGCGCACACACACTCATACACAAACCCACATAGAGGTGAACATATACTCACACACACACACATAGAGGTGCAGACTTGCGTGTGCAACACACACACACACACACACATACACAAACAGGCATTCACACTCACACACACACACACACAGAGGCATACACATTTGCACACATTCACTCACACACATGATGCACATGATGTGTCTCAGGGGGGGGCAATGTTTTGGGATGTGGAATGAAGTGATCTTTTGTTTTGGTCATCCATCTTTCTCTGTTTAGACAAGCTAAAGCCAGGGCACAAGTGTGTGAGGAGGGAAGAGGGAACCCATTGTGTGTGTGTGTGTGTGTGTGTGAGAGAGATATAGTGTTGTGCCTGAACGTGTTCATTGAACGATAGTTCATGAACTCTTTCATATTTTGGGTGAACGGGAACTGAACGTACTGTATTACTGCCTGATGAATGTTACTGTGAACTCGTTCATTCTGGTGTCAGTGAACGGCACGCTCTCTCAGTTTAACTTTGTTCAATAGGGTGGCAGATTTCTATAGAGCCTTCTAGGCGAAAACCCTGCTAAAACTCAACGTAAACAGGCCTTAATGTAGCGGAAAAAACACCCAATCTGACAACTCCAGCCACCAGTGTTGCACCGCCGCATGCGTCATCAAAACAAAAAGCAGCATGGAGGCGACAAAGGAGGCGTCATATGATCATTTAAACGAGTTTTATGACTAGGTTGGTGAGGATGGGAAAAATCTTCTGTGCATTTCTGTGCAAACTTTGCCCACCGGCTTTCAAAAAGAAAACCCGCACTTCAGTCAAAGTTCATCCACAGCAAACCTGAAACGGAAATACTATCCCCTCAATGCTAATGTAAACCCTGGTTGGATAAGGATTCAAAACTGGATATAAAGATGAAGTCTGACGCATTGTTTCAGTTGTTAAAACTGATGAAATAATTGCTGTCTGTGGTTCTATATGGGCTGTGGCAATAATTTTGAAAAATAATAGCTTGAAGCAACAATATGGAAAAAAAACTATGAACTATTTCATTTTTGGAACTGTGAACTTAGTTCAAAATTTTAAATTATTAACTATGAACTGAACTAGTTAATTTTAAAATTAGTGAACTGAACTTTGAACTAGTTCATGTAGAAAGTGAACTTTCCCAACACTGGTGAGAGATACCTAAAGGTATGACTAACGATAACACAGAGACAGGGATCACTCAGGAGGTGTGTTCAACGCTCCTCAGACACACTGGAGGCAGTTACATAAGTGTAACTTGTTGACTCTAGTCTCGCTCCCTCTAAAGTAACGAGGGATGCCTATTTACTGACCATAGACCACAAAGGTGGACGAAACGTATACGAGTCATAAGGGGATACGCCTCACTCTTTGTTCATAGAGAAAATTACCTAGACTGCAGGACTTATTGTAAACACCTGAAATGGATGAATGAATTTACCCTCACATTTAGTGAACTACAAAGATAGTAGAGAGTGCAGTGGAATTTCTCTCTCTCTCTCTCTCTCTCTCACTCGTCCTGTAAGAACAAATACTAACAGATTCAGCATTATAAAAACACTCATCATTTCGTCATTAAAACAGATTGCCACACTGAGACAATAAGCAGAGTAAGACTGGGTCATGACACAGCTTGTTACAGTATGTTTGTGATTTTAGCTCTATTCTTTATACATCTTCAGTCTTTGTGACGCATTATATTTGGGCTTTTGTCTTTATTTAGATAGGGCAGTGAAGATTGACAGGAAGCAAGTGGGAAAGAGAGAGATGGGGTGGGATCCAGAAATGACCACAGGTGGGATTGGAACAGAATAGCTATGAAAAAGGACACCACTGATGTCATATTTGGACAACAGGATGCTGTACTGTCTCTGTTTGTTCTGGTTTAGAAATTCCTCCTCAGATGTTATGGCAACTGTTGGAAGAGGTATTTTGGTTTTACAAACATGCTTCTCTGTGTGATGCAAGAGCACTGATAAATGTTGAGGTCAGCAACATGAGGTTTTCAGATGGAGTGGACCATGTGTGACGTTTACTTAGTGGCAGACGGGACTTCATAAAAGCACCTGTAAATTAGGACAAAAAAACAACAACATCAGTGGCTGGTTGATGCTGACCATTCCATCCGAGAACTCTGTCTGGCCCAACAGAATTTAGAATAGCTGCAATTCCATTCCGAAGCTCTGGCTTCCCTGTTTTCACAAACCAGAGTTTGGTGTGTCTGTTCTTCCTCTTCTTTTTTTCCCTGTTCCCTGACATGGTGTTGCTGAGAAAAACACAGGAGATAGGACCGCTCTGGAACATGATGTAGACCTCCTTAAAATGGGCTCTTGTCCACAGAGAGAACGGCCGTGCCCTAAGGCTTAGCAAGCCTGGGACATCCTTTAGAAACAAAAATACCTCGACATGTCTTTGGTTATATACATAGTGAGGTGTTTAAAAATTTAGATAAGCACAGCTAGCTCCTGAGAGATTTAGCTGATGTGACTTGTAGTTCAGCCCAAAGCAGATAAGCCTGTCCAAAGTCCACAGCATTTATGGACAACAATTAAAATCAGGCAAATATGCCTACCAACTATTTTCAGGGGGAAGCTTGGTAGCTGCCAGCACACATACAGACAGAGGAGAGTGTATACAGTATGTGGACATAAATGATCCGCTATCACTTATCAAGCATGCTAATAAAAAATAAATACATTTCTGACACAATAATCGAAACATAAAGCAATGCAGTCTGTAGTCTGCCGAACGTTGGCCCTGGCAACTAAAATCATACACACACAGTATTAGCTCTGTGGGTGGCCTTAACTTCTCCGTACAAGTCTATACACTTGTCTACTCTGTGTTCAGTTTCCATGTCAACTGAGCAGGTTTCACTGAGTGCTGGAGTTAGAGTGTTAATCAGCGCACTCGAGAGGACCAGACACCCACCACCCAGAGAGGATCTGAGTGCGCTCCACTACCACACCCAATCAGCTTCCTCTGCTCTGCCTGATCTCAGGAGTCATTGCTGTGTAGAGAATGGTCCCAATTCTGAAATTCTGAAATTCACCCGGTGTGCCGAAGATTTTTGAGGAACCCGATACATTTCTACAGACTCATAAAAATAGGCTAGACTAGAGGGCTATTTTAAATACATAAATGACACAGCTTCTTGATTAAAAGGCTCAATCAACATCATGTGAGCATATGCCTATCGCTGTGGCCTCAGCTCATGAACACACTGTATAGAGAAACATGGACATGACAATGAACACTCCTGTTATTGCCTAGATCAGCGGTTACCAAACTTTTTTCTCGCGTACCACCACTTCTGACTCGGCTCGCATACCCCCACCATCCGACACATTAAAACGTAACACATTCTATTGACGCATTCCAGGCATCATGTTTAATTAGCCGCCCTACATGATAACAAATAACAAAATCAAAATGTGCAACTGGTCTATGAGCTCTCACACTAAAAAACAATGTGTAGAACAACATTATGAAACACAAAGAACAAAGAGACCATATGCTTTAGAGTTAAAAAAACAAACATTTTTAACACCTTTCCAACATTGCCATTTCATCTCGTGTACCCCCTAGTGGAAGCTTGCGTACCACCGGTGGTGCGCGTACCACAGTTTGGGAATCCCTGGCCTAGATAACAATGTGTGTAACATGCTCTACAATCAGTAACCAGAAGCCGGTGTGCCTTGGTGTTTTGGTTTGATCTTTGGTGAGCCCCAAAAAGGCTGAGAACCTCTGTGCTAAAGGTTCTGATATCAACAACAACAACAACAGCACAGCATAGTACATCCACAGCAACAACACAGAGAGAGCAAAACAACACAAAGTAAGACAGTAAGCTTCCTTCCTATTAAAAAGGAGTCTTCCCTTGCCACGGGGCACTGTGCTTACTCTAACTAGATGTACCGCAGAGCGGTACAAAATATGACCGCCGCCCAGTCCAGCACATTTTTTCCACAAAAATAAATCACGCTGAAAGGCCTATATGATTCTAACTGTCTCACTAAATTGCATTATCCACACTCAATTCCCACTGGTATCTGCTAGCAGGGCCTGAAGTTAACTTTTTTGGCCACCAGCCACTGTGGCAGGTGAATTTTGAAATCCACCTGCCACAGTGGTTTTTTACCAGCCAAAATTATTTTGTGCCCAAAATAAAGGTGAACGACTCAGAAAATGCATAAGAATGGTTCTTGAACTTGTACAGAATACACATTACAGTACTCAAGTAAAAGTAAAAAAGTACTTTGTTAATAAATTACTCAAGTAGGCCTAACAAGTTACTTTTTTGTAGGCCTACATTTTTATATTTTTGATGGACCTTTAAAGGGATACACAAGTATCCTTTATGCCTATTTGCTTTTCTCCTCCTCTGTAGGCTAATCATATAGTCAAACATATTTTAAAAGCCCAATTCAAATATATTTTATTTAATATACTTTGACATAGCCAGAATAAGCATTACGTGGCTATGGATTGAAAAGCAGTCTTCCAATACATTGCAGCTGATTCTTCTGCTTTGCATTGCTAGAAGTCTGGTTATAACTTAACCATACAGACAATGTAACCTAAAAACAATGGCTATATTATGAGTAGACCTATATTTAGGCTATAATAGCCTAGGCATATCCACTCGGGCAGAGCGACAGAGCAGGCTATCTGTTTTCTCAGCCGACCGTTTCATGTCATGTCCTGCAACATTGAGGCTAAATGAATGCTAGCCTTTTTCTAACTTGTATGCTCGATTTCCAGTGCATTTGCTTTGCTTGTAAATTAAGTTGTAGGCCTACTTTCCTTGTCCAATGTGCTTGTTGAACGATGCTGGCCAGAAATGAATATATGTGGAAGTTTCCGTGTCATGTCATACCTCTAGTCTCGTTGGCACTCTGGCAGCCTCACCAGAAGATGCAGCAACTGGCAGGACGTCTTTGCGTTAACTGAGTTGTTAGCTATATAGAACATCTACTTCTGTGTAGTAGGCTACATAGGCCAGCCATTACTTTATAATCGCAGAGAAACGTAGCAATGCTTTCTGAAGCCCTGTTTCTTTTCTCCCACGCCGTTGTGTACCGGGGAGAGGTGCTCTTTTCTCCCTTGAGATAGGCTACTTTCTCCAATAATAAACTTGTTTTCGTAACGAAAGGCAATTGAAAATGTAGCGGAGTAAAGAGT